>NC_050465.1:5000210-5300210 GCF_903995425.1 Onychomys torridus
TGGGGTGCTTTGTTTTATTGGCCAGTACATGTGAGGTCCTGGGTTCAAATTCCAGGACTGAAAAAAGAGGAAAAGTGGAGAGAGAGTGCTTTCTTGTTTGAAAGAAACCGAGAGAGTGACCAAATGTATAGTTTTCTAAAAACAGAAACCAAGGTGCTAGAGAGATGCCCCAGCAGTAAAGAGCACTGGATGCTCTTGCAAAGGACGCAAGTTTAATCCCCAGCATCCACATGATGGCTCACAACCCTGTGTAACTCAGTTCCAAGGAATCCAATCTTTTCTTGCAAAAACTCATATACATTAAAATAAGTAAATAACTCTAAAAACAAACAAACAAAAAAAACAGAAACCATGCTGCCATGCACACAGCTGGCGTCATTAGAGAGTGGTATCTTAGTGGGAATGGAGGCAGATTAAGTGAGAAGCTCACAGTCCTCTGCTTGCCATGGTGTGACTCTGTCCATTCCTCTCACCAGGGAAGCTTCATGGCTCCAGCTCCCACCCCAGGTGTCCCCTGAACCCCTCTGCTCTGGACTGTTCAGGTGCCTTCTAGTTCCTCTGTAAGAAGAGTTTCCCGACAGACAGACAGACAGACACATAGAAAAAGGCAGGGCTGCCCAGAGGCTAAGGAGCCACCAGCATGTAAGGAGCCTGGCTTAGTAAATCCAGTGTGTGACTTAACCTCCGCCTTCCCCACCACAAAAGGAAGTAATCATTCAAGGTTATGAATGAGCTAATCAGCAGGCAAAGCGCTGGGTAAAATCCACGTAGTATTGTTTTTAGGCAGGGGGTTGTCTCGTGATTTGAGGCATCCTTATGGTAGGATATGCCAGCTTTAATGAGGCCAACAGTGCAAATGAACACCTGTCCTAGACCAGGTTTCTTTGGCTGTGAGCCATGCTGTGCTCCAGGGGGAGCAAGAGGTCTGGAGCCAGGTCCTAAAAGCTGAAATCTGAGAAATCAGCCTCGTATGCACGGTGGCTTCTTCACCTGCTTCTGCCCTATTTCATGCTCTCTTCTAAACACTCTGGATGCCTACCTATTATACCCACATCCCACATACCCACCTTCTGCATCACAGTCCCCTTCCACACACCCCAGTGCAACCCCATCAAGATCACCAGAGCCTCTAGATCCAACATCGAGTAGCTCAGAAGACTCTTGAGATGCATTGGCCTGCCCCTCACCACTCCTCAGATTCTTTTGAGCATCTGAACTTGCCGGCCCCACCCTGAATGGGGGGAGGGACGGGGAACTCTTAGTTAGCCACTTGTCTCTGCTTCCCAGCACAGTCCATGTCCATGAGGAATATAGTGCCATCAACTTGCCCAGGGTACAGCAGGGATCGCCTTCCTGCCTTCCCACATCACTTTGCAACCAACCCATAATACTGTCATGAGGTGCTACCTTCAGAATAGATCCAGAGGGCTGGAGAGATGGCTCAGAGGTTAAGAGCACTGGACTGTTCTTCCCAGAGGTCCTGAGTTCAATTCCCAGCAACCACATGGTGGCTCACAACCATCTGTAATGAGATCTGGATCCCTCTTCTGGCCTGCAGGGATGCATGCAAACAGAACACTGTATAATAATAAATAAATAAGTCTTTAAAAAAAAAATGAATAGATCCAGAATCTGCCTGCTTCTCATCCCTGCCACCACCATCCTCTTGAAAAACACTGTACCACTCCAGCCTGCTCTGTCCCTCAGCAATCAGTGAACAGATTGGGTCAGATCACTCCTTCCAGGCTCAGCAGTATCATATCTTAGTTTTCTCATCCTTAAGAGGTTCTCTTTGCTTCACGTCAGCCAGACACACTTACAAGATGGACATCGCAAGCCTGCTCTGCTGCTCCAGAAGAGCTGGGGTTTATAAAGTAGACAGCTGAGGCAGTGAGACCATGGTCAAACATGGCGACACATTGAGGATTCGTTAGTTATAAAAGTCATTAAGGGGCCAGGAGGTGGATCAGTGGGCTGAGGGCTTGCCTAGCACTTATAAGTCCTGGGTTCAGTCCAGCACTGCATAACTTGGACATTGTGGTGTATATGTATAATCCAAACACTTCAAGGGTAGAGGCAGAAGAATCAAGAGATCAAGGTCATTGTAAGCTACATAAAGTGTTCAAGACAAGCCTGGATACTTGAGACCCTGTCTTTAAAGGAGGAGGAGGAGGAGGAGGAGGAGGAGGAGGAGGAGGAGAGGAGGGGAGGAGGAGGAGGAAGAGAAGAAGAAAAGAAGCCGCCGCCGCTGCCACTGAGGTATCTCAGCAAGGATATGGTAAGAAGAGATACCCAGCTTGCCTGGAGTCCGGTCTCCTCTTCCAGTGTCTGGCAGGTGGAGAGGCCTCCGTTTCCAGCTACGAGCATTCCTGTCCCTATGCTTGCCATGTCACTAGCATGTCAACCCAGACCTAGAGTATTGGAGGTCTAGCTGTCATTTCCCCTGCTGACCCGAAGGTCTCCAGCCTATGACATGAAGAGGGATGACGGATGAGGGAGACTAGAGTCATCAACCATGTACAGTCTGTGAGGTGATTTGGAACAGGAAAGGGTGACACATCAGAGAAAATATCCTGGGGAAACCGATGGAACACAGCAAGGGAAAGCATCCTTCACTTCCATGACGACCCCGGGAAACTCGGTTGAGCATTTTTCAAGACTCCGCTTACAAGCTTCAGATTTCACAGTGAAAACGAGCAGTGAGCTCCATCTGTGAGAACATTCTCTGAGCAGGAGGAGGCACATTTGACTAGCTGAGGTCCCTGCTCATTTCAGCAGCAAGGAAGTGTGTTCCCACAAAGAGCTCCAGAATCATGTCAAAGACCTGTCACCAGCTTTACCCGTAAGATAAAAGCAAAAGCAAATGGTTGAATTTCTTCTCAAGAGCCTACACCAAGGGGGAGGCAGGGGAAAGAGACAATTTGCTTCTGTGCAAAGATCTGTTGATGAAAAGGACAGCAAAATCCTGCACGTGTAGGCCATGCTAGGGGCAGAGAGAAGCGGAGACTGGACTTGGTAAAAGCTTTTCCAGGGGTCAACAAGATGGATCAGTGGGTAAGGTGCTTGCTGCCAAACCTGACCTCCTAGCTTTGATCCTGGGGCCTCAGATGATGGAAGGAGAGAACTGATTCCCACATGTTGTCTTCTGACCTACATATGCCTGCATATTCACATGATAAATAAATACATGAAAATGTAATTTTAAAGTTTTTCCAAAGCTCCCATAGATGCCTAGTCTTATGCCAGCCCACACCCTCAGCAGCCCCCCTTACCCTTCCTACACTGCCCATCTCACCAATGACAGATTCTTGTTCCTACAAGCCTTGTGCAAACATCCACAGAGCCCTGCCATGTGCCAAGCAGTGTGAATCTGCCACCACAGAAGTGATACACACTATAAACAATAAATAAATGAGCAAACAAACAAATAAAAGTGAGGTAAGACTCTAAGGATAGAGAGCTCAATCAGGTCCAGAAATGAAGCCTGCAACAAAGACCTGCCTCTCTGGATGAGAGAGAAGAGAGAGAGGTGGGCTAAGGCTCAAATCTGCAGGAAGGAATTCTCCACTCACCACAGGACAGGGAGACAGACCTGACCTTGAAATTTCAAACGTCAGAGGCAGAGAAACCAATGAAAAAGCATGTAAAGAAGACTGTGGTCATCTGGCTCGGGTGCTGTATCATCTGAGGGAGTGGCATTGGGCATAGTGGCTCACACCAGTAACCCCAGCAATGTAGGAGGCTGAGGGCAGGAGGATTGCACGCTTGAGGCCACCTGGGAGAGGAAGGGAGGGGAAGAGAGGTGTGAGGAGGATAAGGAGGTGAAGAGAAAAGAAGGAAGAACGGGATCAGCAGTACAAGAGGGAGGATGCTTCAGAAAGGGCTGGACCGGAGTAGAGAAGCCTTAAGTGGTTCTCAACCTGTGGGTCATGGCCCCTCTGGGGAGGGTCAAACAATCCTTTCACGGGGTCATCTAAGACCATCTGCATCTCAGATATTTATATTATGATTCACAACAGTAGCAAATTACAGTTATGAAGTCGCAATGAAATACTTTTACGGTTGGGGAAGGTCATCACAACGTAAGGGACTGTGTGAAAAGGTCGCAGCCTTAGGAAGGTTGAGAATCACTGCTTTAAAGGATATTAGAGTACAGAACTTGATTCCGCCAAAAGATCTTATTCTCCTAAAGACTACTTTTGGAGCATCCCAGGTCTACTATGCCCAGAGAAAGGACTAGATGTTGCCCCTCCCTAGGAGACAGCACAGCCGTGCTTCTGAGATCACCCTGACCCCAGCTCACGGAGTTCATGGAGGGAGATTTGAAGAAGCAGAGACTCATCCTAATTCCCTAGATTACTCACACCCTCCTAATTCCCTAGAATGAGCTAGGGTGTGGAGTGAAGAGTTATCTCCACAACAGCAAATAGACACAATTGAACTGGACTGACCTGTGGTTCTAGACCAGAATAACCAAGGAAGCGAAAACTATCACATGCAGCATTATTTCTGCTCATGTTGTCACACATTGAAACCCAGCAGTTGGGAGAAGCCCCATAGCACACAGTGGGGGCCAGCCGTGGCCTTGGGGTGTGGCTGTGATCATATTCTTTGTCCCGCTTCCCCTTTTAAAACCAACACTCCAAGCCAGTTTGTAGTTAGCTTCCTACTGCTCGTGGCTCCGTGAGGGTAGAAGAGTCCTCCCTCTCTCTAGCCTCAGAGCACAAGAGTGGAGCAGGACAAAACAGCCAGAGATGACCTTGAACTTCTGAAATCCCCTGCCTCACTTCCCAAGGACTGACATGGTGGCCAGTGTGTGCCACCACACCAGGTTATGCCATGCTAGGGCTGAACCCAGGTTTTCCATGCATGCAAGTCCTCTACCAATAATGCTGCATCTCCAGCCTGATTTCTCCATTTTTCTGGTCATTTATTAGTAGAACCGTTAATCATCTTCTTATCAATTTTAAGAGGCATTTTAGACTTAAAAAAATGTCCCGGGGCTAGAACCCAGGGCCAAGTATACGTCAGGCAAGTGTCCTTAGTTACTTCTCTAATGCTGTGAGGAGACACCATGACCAAGGCAACGTATGAGCGAAAACATGTATGTGGGCACTTGCTTACGGTTTCAGCGGCTAAGTCCATGGCACTCACAACAGGGAGCATGGCAGCAGGCAGGCAGGCATGGCGCTAAAGCAGTGACTGAGAGCTTACATTTGGTCCACAGATTTGAAGTGGGGGTCAGGGGGAGACTGGGCCCGTCATGGCCTTTTGAGCTCTCCAAGCCCACACTCAGTCCACATCCCTTCCAACAAGACCATACTCTAATATTTGAGCCTGTGAGGGCCATTCTCAGTTCTGCTACCACATTGAGTTTTCTACCACTGAGCAATCCCCCAGCCAACCCATGGGGTCAATATAAGATTAAGAAACCATGCTGGATTTGAAGCCCAGTAGTGGAGAACTTGCCTAGCATGAACATCAATTTAGAGGCCCAGGGTTTTGCACAGCTAAGCATGACAGAGCACACCTGTAATCCCAGCACGCAAGAGACTGAGGCAGGGGGATTGCCAGCATCAAACCCAGCTAAGAATACATAGTGAAATCCTGTCTCAAAAGCCAAAACAAAGAAAACCACAAAAAGATACTGACCCCTTTTCTGTTGCTCCTGTTGCGCATACATGATTTTCCCCCCAGAAATGTGTTGCTTGGCTTTTTATATTTTTGTACACAGTATGTTCTGGAATGCTGAATGTTTTTTTTTTTTATGTTGTAAAATCTGTCAGTGTTTTGCTTTATGATCTCTGCCTCACTTGGCAATACATCACTGCTAAATTACATTTTTAAACTGCTGTGCATTTGCCACTTTTTCGCATGCTGCCCATATTTCTGTCCTATCAGTGTGTCTGTAATTAAATATTGATTAATTCCATTCTTAACAGGACCTTTTGGTGCATCAAAATTTGTTTGTCATTGTTTAATTTCTGTCACTTGTTGCCCAAAGGAATCAACTATGCTACAAATACGTACAACTTCTTCCTGCATTCTAGACGGCCCTTCTCCAGGTGTCCTTTCTAACAACCACAGTCCATTGTTCTGGAGACCAGGCAGGCCAACTGATGGAGTGGTGGATCTAAAGCGGTGGTTCTCAACATGTGGATCATGACCCCTCTGGGGAATGCATATCAGCTATCCTGCATATCAGATATTCACATTACAATTCCTAACAGTAGCAAAATTACAGTTATGAAGTAGCAACGAAATAATTTCATGATTGGGGTCACTACAACATGAAGGACTATATTAAAGGGTCATGGCATTAGGAAGGTTGAGAACCGGTGCTCTGAAGTGTCAACCTGATGGGAATGGAATCACCTCAGAGACATACTGTTAATAAATAAAGTTGCCTGGGGATAAGAGGTCATAGCCCTTAAGCAGAAGTCTGGAGTGGTAGCACACACCCTAAATCTAATCACATGGCAGGCAGAGTCAGTGTGTTCAAGGACATAGCCAGCTTAGTGACACACACCTTTAATCCAAGTACCAACCATAGAGACCTGGAGGTCTATATAGACAGGCAGTGACGAGAAAAGTCATGTGGTTGGGTTTAGAGCCAATGAGAAGGCAGAACAGAAAGGCAATAAAAAGATAAACACACAGGAAGTAGGACTCTTTCCCAGAGGAAGGACGACAGCAGCAGTGAGGGGTAAGAAGGTGGTCTTAGCTCTTGGCTACTGCTCTCTGATCTCTGGGCTTTTAACTCTGCATTTGGCTCTGTGTTTCTTATTTAATAAGACCATTTAGAATTACATCTACAACAAACCTCTAGACTTGTCTGTGAGGATGTTCTCAGAAGAGTTCCACTGAAGAGGGAAGGCTCACCCTGAATGCGGGCAGTGTCGTGGCTGGGGTTCCAGGCTGAATAAACAGGAGCCAGTGAGCTGAGCGCCAGCATTCATCTCTCTGCTCCCTGAGGGCAAGTGAAGTATGATCAGGCACTCACTCTAGTCACCCTAACTGCCATCAAGATAGAATGCATATGTGTCCATGTTCATATAGGTGCGTGAGGCATGGATAGAGACCACAGGTCCACTTCGGGTGCCATTCCTCAAGATGACACCCACCTTCCATCCACCTTGTTTTTAAGTGTCTCTCACTGGTCTGGATCTTGCTGAGTAGGCGGGGCTGACTGGCAGGTGAATTGGGGACCCACCTGTGTCCAGCTCTACAGTGCTAGGATCACAAGCATGCACCAAGATGTTTCCCCCTTTTCTGTGGGTTGAGGGATTCAAAGGCAAGTCCTTAAAGCAAACAAACACAAAACAAAACAAAACAAAACAAAACAAAACAAAACAAAACAAAACAAAACAAAAAACCACAAGTCCTTGATGCTTGCAAAGCAAATGCTTTACCAACTGAGTCATTTCTCCAGCCTGATCTATGTCTTTCCCCATCCTGTGTGATACCTGGTACTGTCTTGGGACTGTGCCAACAAGGCCTTCGCCACATGTCACTCCCTGACCTTGAACCTGCAGAGAATGTGGTGCACAATGCTTTTAACATCCCACTCTGTGATAAGACCTTCTGTAGGGGAGAAACCTTTGGCTGTTTCATTCACCACGCATCATCCCCAGCATCCAGAGGAGAGCCTGACACAGGTACAAGCATTACCATGAGGAATGATGTCATCTGCCTCGGTCCATTCTCCCCCCCCACACACACACACTGTTTACTGTGTTAAGTCAGATATAGAATGATGACTAAAGCATGACATCGGGAGTTTGACAATGTGTCACTTAGTGGGCAATGCAGAGAGACGGGCACTCCGTTCAGTGTCATACGTAGGTGGCTCTGTGTGCTCACAGAGGCCACCTGCATCAGCCAGAGGACAACATCTTGGAGGAAAGTCACCCAAACGTGGTCATTATCTCTAGTGTTTTTTTATTTATACCTCTGTCTCATGCACTCAGATTTCACACTCCAGAGGGCTGCCGGTCACAGGTGGATTCCTGACAAAAGCTCTGGATGCCCAGTCCTTTCATCACCCACTTGGCATCATCGCCTCCTTGCAGAAGCCTCCTCCAACCCTTGTCTTGGTGACACCGGTAGCTGTTCGCCAGCTGCCCTCCTCCCTAGGGTCCCTCATTCCTGGCATCCATCTGCCTCCCTTCCCCAGCCACCAACCACTGACAGCATCCTCAAGTACTGGTTCTCCTGGGACTTCAGCTGGCACGTCTATGCTGCTCCAGCAGAGCCTATGAGCCTCAGAGAAACCCAGACTTTACCCAGCATTCATAGCTTTACCTATGCATCCATCTAGATCTCTGACATGTCTCACTCTGGGTTCACACACCTTGTCCTTCCACTTCACAGACATACAAAGAAACATTGTTTTCAGGAGGTTTCCTAATTATTCCTACTTATGATTTCTTTCCAATAAATTCTATAGGGCTGGGGAAATGGCTCAGAGGTTGAGAGTACTGACTGTTCTTCCAGGGGACCCAGGTTCAATTCCCAGCACCCAGAAGGCAGCTCACAACTGTAACTCCAAGATCTGACACCCTCACACAGACATACATGCAGGCAAAACACCAATGCACATAAAATACAAATAAATAAATTATAAAAATAAATAAAGTTCTACAATACTAGTTCAGCCCCATGGCAGGGAGCTGTGCTATGGGATGTTCTGTATGCTGTGAATGTGTTGCTCTGATTGGTTGATAAATAAAAAACTGATTGGCCAGTAGCCAGGCAGGAAGAATAGGCAGGATAAACAGACAAGGGAGAATTCTGAGAAGAGGAAGGCTGAGTCAGGAGATGCCAGCCCACCATCCAGGGAGCAGCATGTCATGGCACACAGGTAAAGCCACAGAACACGTGGCAACATATAAATTAACAAAATAGGCTGAGTTTAAGTGTAAGAGCTAGTCAATGGTAAGCCTGAGCTAATGGATGAGCAATTTTAATTAATGTAAGCCTCTATGTGTTTACTTGGGTCTGAGTGACTGAGAACCAGGTGGGACACAGAAAACTTCAGCTACAGAGCTGTGGGAATTTTTATTAGGATTATGCTGAATGTGTACATTAATGAATTGTTAATTGTTTTCTCTCAAGTTCCAACTATTTTTTTCCATCTACTGAAGTTCTGTTTTTGTGTTTTGCAGGGAGTTTTGTGACTTTCTTCATGTGAGTGGCAGACACTCCCGAAGTTCATTCTTGGCTATTTTATTCTGTCAGTTCTGTTTATTGCTCTCAAAAAATGGGATCTCATTATTTTCTGTCTCATCTCAGATCTGTCATATACAAAATATGCAGAGTGGATTTTTGTAACTAGCCTCTTACACTTGGCATAATGATTTTGAGGCACACCCATATTGCAGCACTTCCAATAGTTCTCTGAAATTATTTAAATCCCACCCCACCCTCTATTTCCAGCCCTCCTCCCTCCATGGCTTCTTGAGGAGCCTTTGGCATGGTCTCCCTGCCTCCAGTTATCATCCCCTATGGCAGCCAAAGTGATGGTGTCCATGCCCCCAACGTGAAATTTCTAGTAGAAGCCACTGCCCTTCCCTGAGCTTTGCACCTGAGGCTGCTTAGGGCTCAAATACCACCCCTTCCATCATTCTTTCTTCTCCCTTATTTTCCTGACCATGTTGGTTCTCACCCTTCTAACATTCAGTGCTCCTTGCAAGTGTTACTTTCATTAGCTAAACACTGGGAATAACCTGAGTGCCCCAGGGCAGGGTTGGAGTAATGACATTCCCAGTGTGGAATGCAGTGGTCATGATGTTGCTATATGCATCGAGGTTCAGATGCCAACATCAGGAGCCTCCTGGTGTGAGACACGTTAAACAAAACATCAGCACAGACACAGCCCTTCTAGTCAGCTGTGAGCCATCCAAGGAAACGTTCAGACAAGCTCCAGCTGAGGGGCACAAAACCCACTGCCTGCACACCTAGAAAAGGCCGTGTCGTGAAACACAGAGAAGTGGCCAACAGTTCCAGATTAAAGAATGAAGAGGCATGGCAGTCATGTACAGTGAGTGCCCTGGGTTGGGTCCTGAATCAGAAAAAGAAATTGCAATTAGGCACATTACTGGAAAAAAAAAAAAACCACACACACACACAATAGAATTTGAGCGTGGACTGTGTTAGGAGATGGTGTTGTGTGTATGGTTTACATTCTGCACATGTAAGTGCTCCTTGTTCTCCAAAGATACACATGGAAACAGTGATAACAGCCTGAGCCTGTTGCTAAAGTTCAGTCCCAAATGTATCTGCAGTATCAATCAGTATGTGCGTGTGCATGTGCATATATGTGGGGGCGGGGTGCAAGAGAGAGAGAAAACTCATGATCAAATACAATAAAATGCAGCAATTGGCACAACCAGCTGAGGGAACAGGGAATAAAGAAGTCAATGATTATACTCTGGCACGGAAAGAGGCCCTTTATGAATCACTAGGTGTCTGTGAACTCAACTGCAGAGGTTCAGGGAGATGCATGCCAACCAGAAGGCAGTCACAGAGACAGCCTGGCTTCCACCTTGACCTGAAATGCATGATGGTCCTTCTTAATAGGACCCCTTCCTGAGTAGTGGATCATATGTTCACCAAGCTACAGGGACTGCTGAGGGGGGGCTGGGTCATCTCAATGTTTTACATCATTTAAACCAGCAGGGGTTTGGGTTTGGGGAACATTTATTTCACTCATTTCTTTATGTATTTATTTATTTGGGGAACCTCACACCTTGGCGTGAGTATGGAGGTCAGAAGATAGTTTGCAAGGGTTGGTTCTTTTCTGTTACCATGTAGTCCCTGAGGATCAAACTCCAGTTGTGAGTCTCGGCAGTAAGCATCCTTAACAGTGGGGCCAACTCACCTGTACAAGTTTTACCTTTTTTAATGGGGAGCATTCATAACTGTATATCAAAATAAACTTTTTAAAGTCAAAACTATTTGTCTCTTACAAATTCTTCCTGACATATAACTGATACAGTGGATAAGTAGGTTACTCATTAAGATGTATTACAAACCCATGAAAGAGCTTTCTTCAGTCTTGGTAATTCTTAGTGAACCCTGAAAAATGAGAATAGCAGTGAGGTGTTGCTTTCATGAATCAGACTCAAACATTAGATTAAATGTATATAGTATAAGCAGGAATGGAAGAGAAGAGCTCCTTTTTTTGCATTTTGATTATATCCATTTATTTTTTCTGTGTGTACATGTCATAGAGAGTGTGAGGAAGTCAGGGGACAGCTTGTAGGAGTCAGTGCTCTTCCACTACATGGGGCACAGGGATGGGACTAGGGTTGTCACGTTTGGTGGCAGGCACCTTTACTTGCTGAACTACCTCACTAGCCAAGGCTTATCTTCTCTTAGATCACTGTCGGGAATAGAAATTATCCCAGCCATTCTGGAGACTGTTTTTGTTGCATCTCTAACAATATATATGTCTTGAAGTGTGATGATTTACATTTTATCTCCGTATCCCAAGGAAATGCAGAGATGTGTGCAAAACCACTCGCTAGAAATCATTGTCAACAACAGAAGCTGGAAAGCAAAGCCCACAAGAATGGTGTGAATGAGATAAACAGCTACCAGGGTGGATTAGTAGAAGAAATGCATGCAGCTATACATTGAACAGATAAAGAAAATACGGAAGAGAGAGACAAGATCGTAGGAACACTCCATGTGTAAGTGTTTAAAACACAAAACAAAAACTAGGCTCAATTTTCATGTGGATATAGTCTTACTTATTTAACTTACTATTTTATAACTATTTAGGATATATATATATATGTATGTATGTATGTTTGTGTGTGTGTGTGTGTGTACATGTATACCTATAGGTGTGCATGAGCCACAGTGCACATGTGGAGCTCAGAGGACAACTTCCAGGAACTGGTTCTCTCTTGCCACAACATGGAACCCAAGGATCAAACTCAGGTCATCAGACTTGACTGCAAGTACCTGTTCCCACTGAGCATCACCCCAGTCCTTAAATTATCTTTTAATTAAAAAAGAATATGTCCAAATTTATACATACACACACACACACACACACACACACACACACACACACACACACAGAGCCATCTGCATTCTTCAGGTTCCACATTCACAAATCCAACCAATTGTAGATCAAAAGCATTGAGAAAAGCAGATTATGACTACCTTCCCTGAACATAAGCATGTCTTTCTTCTCCCACATCCACTTACATGACCTCCTCTCCACATCAGTTGTTCTACAGAGATCATGTGAAATGCACTATACACAAGCAACATGCACATCCTGTCTAGTGGACTTGGGCACACCCAGAACCAGTGTCCTAAGGATGCACAGGGACATGGTGAATACATCTCTGTGTTCCTCTTTCTTCTCTGAGCCACCTTGTGGAAAGCATCAGTCACAGGAAGTGATCACATGCACTTTACAGAAGAAACATGTGCCAAAAGGGAGGAACTTGACCACCTTCACACAGCTTATGCCATGACTAGGATTCCAGATAAGACTCCCTCTGGCAGAGCATCGACCCCACCTTAATGCTTGTTCCTGTATACCCGCTAATGATCAAGGTAAGATAGTTGCTGGCAATGATCCACCAAAGATGATAACCAATCGAGAGAATACAGACCTCCCAAACACACCCTGTAATGTTATAGAAATACTGACCTGTATCTGGCTATTTCTTTGGGGCCACAACCAGCTCCCAAATCATGACATGGAGACTTATTATTAGTTTTGAATGCTCAGCCTAGCTTAGATTCATTTCTGGTTAGCTCTTTTAAATTACCCTGTTTCTCTTTGTCTACCTTTTGCTAGGGCCTTTTTTCTTTTCTTCCCTTCTATATATCTCACCTTCACTGCTTCTCGTGTCTGCTGGCTGGTAGGCTGCCTGGCTTCTTGCCCCAGGCGTCTCCCTTGTTCTCTCCCCCTCTCTTCTTCTCCTCTTGTTCTTTCTTCTCTCGCTCCTAGATTTCTCTTCTTATTTGTTCTCTCTACCAGCCAGCCTCGTCTATCCCTCTTCTGCCTAGCTATTGGCTGTTCAATTCTTCATTAGACCAATCAGGTGTCTTAGGCAGGCAATACAAAACAAATGCACCACATCTTTACATAATTAAACACATGCGACATAAACAAAAGTAACACACCTTTACACAGTTAAAGTAATATTCTGCAGCATAAACAAGTATAACACATCTTTGCCTAGTTAAAATAATATTCCACAACACTGACCAGTGAAGAATCAAGCAGGTACTTGAAGATCAGGGAAACCTAGCTTAACTCTTGAGGGCTGAGACCCAAGCCCAGCAGTGATGCACAGTTTCTTCATAGTTTTTACAGGTTGGCTGACAATGCTGAAATTCCAGTCTTCTACATGGTCACCTTGGGGTGACCTTTGAGTCACATGCCCACCAAGCAACCTTTCCATCTAAGTTAGACGTGATTACAGGAAGTAACATTGTAGGGAGCAATTCAAACATACCCTCCTTAGCAAATAAGCTCTGTGGTTGACCAGATAGCTGTAGTAATCATTTCTTTAGACAGGTTCTTGTAAGCATTTGCCTTCCCAAGAGAAGAGGAAGGGTCTTTAACAATCTAGCAAACTCAGCACACTTAAGTAAAACCTTGATTCACTCTATACCTACATAATCCTATAGCTTCTAGGCAAGGATGGTTATCAGACTACTGTGATACAGAATAGAAATTTTACTTCTGTTAGATTTTATATATATATATATATTTCCCCCATAGGTAGGGAGGGAGGGAGAGAGAGAGAGAAAGATAAAGAGAGAGAGAGAGAAGAGAGAGAGAGAGAGAGAGAGAGATGATTGATGGATATATACATAGATGATGGATGGATGGATGGATAGATGATAGATAGATATGGAGATAGATAGATAGATAGATAGATAGATAGATAGATAGATAGATAGATAGATATGGAGAGAGAGAGACAGGCAGACAGACAGATAGGGAGATAGATATAAATATATCCTTCAGTAGTCATCAATATCCAGAAATACTGTCTCAGATTCTTTTATTGTCACTGTGACAAGATATCCCAAAAAAAGCAACATAAGGGAAATGAGTTTATTTTAACTCACAGTTCCAGGCACAGCCAACCAGGGCAGGGAGGTCAAGGCAGCAGGAGTGTGGAGAATCTGGCCACATCACACCTGTGGTCCAAAGAAGAAATCGATGGATAGATACACTAGTGCACAGCTCCTTTTCTCTGTTTATGCAGCCCAAGATCCTGGCAGGGCATGGTGCCCACTCGATGGGCTTGTCTTTACCAGTTATTTAACATACACAGAATAATTCCCCGGAGGCATGCCCAGAGGCTCATCTCCTAGGTGATTCTAGATTCTGTCAAGTTGACAGTTAACATACAAGCACCTAAGAGAAAAACCACTGTGCCGGTCTATGAGGGAGTTTCTAGATTGGACTGATTGAGCTGGGAAAATCCACCCTCAATGTGAGCAGTACCATCCCTTGGGCTCGGGTTAGACTGAACATAAAGGAGAATTCTAGTTAAGCACCAGCAATCTGCTCTCTCTGCTTCCCGGCTGGATGCAACGTGTCCAGCTTGCCTCACAGTCCAGCCACCATGCCTTTCCCGCTCTAATGGACCATACCTCTTCTTTATATAAATAACATAACCCTCATTCTTAAGTTGCTTTTTGTCAAGCATTTTGTTACAGAGACAAGAAAAGTAACTAACACACTTGGATATACTTGCAGATACCTGACTGGCTCAGGCATGGGCAGTTCCCATGCCTGGAAGGGCTCTTAATCCACAGTGGTGGAGTCAGCCACCTGGATAGCCTGTGTGTGTGTAGTTCTGGGCTCCTAGAAAGCACATAGAATTACACTTGGCTCTATGTAGACAACTATCTCCTACATCCTTCTGTGTGGGCCACATCTATGCTGCCCCTCTGACAACCCCTGACCTAGTGACCATTGTGTGATTTAGCCAGGAAAGAAAAAGTCTTAAGTGATGAAGAGCCTAGGGTTTCTATCCTGTGGTTCTCTGCAAGATCAAAGAAAAGATTAGCTGGCTGGGCATAGAGGTGGGGAGGGAAACTGAGATCAGGCCCTTGCCACGTGCTGAGAAGTAAATCCTAGTGAGCCTTAGAGTAGGAGACATCAGAGCCAGTTCTTTGAAGCTGCCTGCCCTACTTTGGTTTTTCTATCGCTGTGGCAAAAGACCGAGCAAATGCAGCTTTCAGCTTGCAACTCCCAGGCCATACACCATCACTGAGAGAAGTTGGGGCAGGAGCCTGGAGGCAGGAACTGATGCAGAGACCATGGAGGAGTGCTGCTTACTGGCTTGCTCGCCATGGCTTGCTCAGCCCACCTTCTTATAGAGCCCAGGACCACCAGGCCAGGGATAGCACCACCCACGGTGGGCTGGGCCCTCCCCATTGCTCACTAAATGAGAAAGTGTCTTACAGCTGGATCTCCAGGAGGCATTTCCTCATCTGAGCCTCCTTCCTCTGATGACTCCAGCTTGTGTCAAGTTGACACACAAGTACAGGCATCTTAAGGATGCTTGGCCAGTGTTCATTCAGACTCTCTCTACCTGGTTTTATTGCTCTTATATCTGCATTTCCTCTCTTGGGGAGCTGTGACAGGAACCCAGAGCCCACCGCACTGACTCCAGCACACAAGAGGGTGTTTTGTGGCTGCTCCAAGGCTCCCCACGACCCGCGTGGCAATCCTTCGCCAAAAACTCTCTCACCCATTTCTTGCCAGGTCTGGTCCAGCACCCTCTCTCTCATCTACTTTCCCAGAATTGTCAGGGCCCGGCGGAAGAGGTTTTTTACCAGTGCTGTCCACAGCCTGGGAATGCATAATGAAGTCACCAGCCTGAGAGAGAAAAGGCCTCTGTCTCCCTGGGTGATGGGGTTTCAGCCCTGGGACATGCATTGTATGGCTCTGGGCCTCCAAAATAAAGTCGTGACTGTGTGGGGCATGTCATCTGGCCTGGTAGCTCTGAGCTAGGACATTTCATTTCCGCTCTGCAGAGTTCCCGCACAGTCCTTTGAATGGTTCCAGGGCTGTGTGGCCACGCGATGACCTTTCTCCTACCATGATGTGAGCCACCCAGAATGAAAAGCCCTGATTTACACGCCCTCCCTAGACCCCCCACCTCAGCCCCAGTGTGCAAAGTGCATTGTGGCAGGGTGTCTTCTGGGGACAGAGAGGCTCCTGGCAGCTGTACTGACCCACAGTGGCTGTCATTTCAGGACAAGATGACATATTCTTGCCTGCAGTGGCTCTGCCTCTGCTCCCTCTGTGAAGCACAAAGCTGTGACCTCCCCACCCCCCACACACAACCCAGTTAGGATACTGGCCATAATATAGGCCCGTGAGGCAAATGACCAGGAACAGCTAGGGCTCAAATGTGTCTCCCAAGATCCAGCTATTCAGAAACAAATCCCTGTGCAAGAGTGTTGAGAGGCGGGGCTGGTGGGTGGTGATTAAGTGATTACGGAGGGATGAATATAGTCATCAAGGGATTGGGTTAGTTAAGGCAAGAGTAGCCTTCAGGGTGGCTGTCTGGCTCCTCTACCTTGGACATACTCTTACCATGGAATGGCACAGCACAAAGATGCTTGATAGATATCAGAACCAAGTTCTTAGACTATAAAGCCTTCCAACCCATGAAAACTAAATTTGTTTGCTACAGTCCTTGGCCTGGGGGTGCCGTTACAATGGCAGAGATGATGCCATGTCTACCAAGCAAAGCCTGAGTGAGGATTGTGCCAGCTATGGGGTTCAAATAGAGCAGCCATCAGATCCCAGCTGGGAGATGCTGGGGAGCCACAGACCAAACCAAGGGCATGTTCAACCCCAGAGAGTGTTATCACTAGGGCTCAGGGCAACTATGGGAAGTCACAGATATCCCCAGTCCTTCTCCCATCTGCCTCTGGGCTTCTGCCAAGCCTGCCCTGAGGCCAATTGAAATGGAGACCAAGTGTTGTGGTTGAAATGTGAAATGTCCCCTACAGGCACATATATTTGAACGCTTGGTCTGCAGATGATGGAGATATTAGGGAAGTGTGGTGTTGTGACTAAGAATGGCCCAATAGGCTCATAGGTTTGAATACTTGATCCCCAGTGGGTGGTAATGTTTGGGAAGGATTAAGAGGCATAGTCTTGTTGGAGGTGGTTTGTTACTGCGGGTGAGTTTAGAGGTCAAAAGCCCATACCATTCCCAGTTAGCTCTCTTTCTCTGCCTCCTGCTTGTGGATCATGATGTAAGCTCTCAGCTCCAGCTCCATGCCTGCCTGCCCGCTGCCATGTTGCCCGGGTCACGGAATCACTTTCTGGAAATGTAAGCCCCCAATGAACTCTTTCTTCTGTAAGGTGCCTTGGTCACGGTTTCTTAGCACAGCAGTCGAAGAGTAACTAAGACAGGAAGTTGTGGAACCCTCAGGAGGTGGAGCCTTGCTGTAGGAAGTGGGCCACAGGGAGGGAGGGGCTTGAGATTTTAAAGCCCAGTTCCTGTCCACTTCCTGCTTCTTGACGTGGCCCTAGTGTGACCAGCCGCTTCATTCTGCCGCTGTGATGTCGTCCCCACAGTGACGAATGTATCTCCTCAGACTGTAAGCCCAAGTCAAGCCCTCCCTTCCTCCCTTGAACTGTTCCTTGTCAAACTTTTGGTCACGGCAAGAATAAAAGTAATGAATACATCAGATGTGATTCCAAAGGTTGTCTTGAAGGAGGGGCGGGGGTGTGCAGAGAAGGGGAGGGGCTGGATCCTGCTGGGGTCAAATGCGCTGCCGCATTCTAGCCTGGCTGCCTCACCAAAGCAGCTTCCCTTCCATGAGCTGTTTATTCTTACTTTATTCCCCACCCTGCAGATTTTTGTTTTTCTCACTCAAAATGAGCCGAGGAACTGAAATCAGCTCGTTCAAAGATGTCCTCTCTTATTTCAACTTCAGTAATCCAAGGCTTCAGATGTAGACATGGGATAGAAATAGAGATGTGTCATATATAGTCAACACAGCACCAAGCCATATGTGTGTTTTCTGTAAACACATGAGATACTGCAAAGCTGCGGCTTTCCCGCGGTCCTGTGTATAAATACGACTGGGTCCCTCCGTATGTGTCTTTCAACGCTGACTTCCGCAGGCACAGGCGAGTTCAGCAAACAGCATCATGCTCTAGCATTTGGTTGGAGCAGGTGCCTTTGGGAAGTGAGGGATGCGACATTCTAACTCCCCTGGGACTTCACAGGGACAGGTGTCTCAATAGCAATAAGAAAGCCTGTGATGAAAACCCCATTCAGAGGTGACAGACTTTACTCCTGACACATTGGAAATTTCCTCAGAGACAAGACAGGCAAATGCCACACCAGGAGGAGGTACGTGAAGTATGGGGCAGTGCCCACAGAAGCATGTGCCTCCCAGAGGAAGCAAAGCAAGACTGTCATCCCAGTCCAGGATATGGTTGCAGAATCTGAAAGCCACTAACACAACACTATTTATAGCTGTGTTGTCATGTGTAATACCTCTGGGCAGAAAGAGATAACTAATAAAATCCATGATGCATTTGGAAGTATGACAGACACCATCTCTCTCAGTCATGTGGGATTCTTGAACTTGTAACTGTTGCCCATGGTAGACCACCTTAGTCCTAGGCCACTGGGACATCTTTCCAACATTGCAAAGGTCGTGTGTTCACCTCCTCCCCAACCCAGCAGGCATTTCTATGCTACAGACCAAGAGGCAGTTCACCTCTGAGCTTTTCCTCTAAGAAAAATGAGCCCTTCCGTCCATGGGAGGTCACATGATAAAAAGAGCTTACAATCCACAGGATCAAAGTCAGCAAAAAATCAAAGGTCTGCACACTGTACCAACTGCAAGTGTGGGGCACACAGCATACATAACCTGGGAGAACTGATGGCATCCAGAGCGGGCAAGGCCTGCAGGTGTGGCTGGCTGGGGCAGGTGTGGTTGGCTGGGGCAGGTGTAGCTGGTTGGGGCACAGGTGTTTCTCTGGCAGGAAAGGACCAAACAGCAAACAGTATGGTCCAGCCAAGGCTTCCCATTTATATGAGATTTCACAGTCAGTCCATTCAGTTTGCAGGCCTGCTGCCAGCCCCCACAGTTTCTTCCAAACCTTAGAAAGACAGCAGAGGTGACTTTGCTAAGGCCTGCAGCGCTCTTGAACTTAGATATTGTCAGGTGCTCTCATCTGCTGCAGATGTTACCTTGGAGATGCAGAATCTAAAAGGGTTTCAAAAGCCACAGCTGTTGAGACAGTCTGTTCGGACGCTTGACCTTCAGACCCAAGCCCACCTTGACCTATACAGAGTTGCCACTCAACCCCTTGTGTTTGGTTCTCTTGCCAACATCTGGACTCTACTCTCTTTGCTTCAGCATCCCCATCTCCTCCATCTCCAGGGAACTCAGGAAAATCCACTGGATACAAATGAGAAACATCAAGTAAATAGCATGAAGGAAACAACTGGGTGGGGGGAAAATGCCCTCAAACATGATACAAAACATCTTTGTGGTGCATGAGAACTGCTGATTTTCTAAGTATTGTGGTGGACTTTCATTGACAAATCTGTTGTCTCCCAGTTGGTCCCACTGGCCACTTTGCTTTCTCCAAATGGCTTTGGGGCAAATTGCTTTCAGCTATGTGGCTTACTCCAAAGTCCCTGAGCCAGATCTTCCCATCTCTTTATGTCACACTTTCACCTGCAAGACTGTCATCTCTACCAGCCCACATCTACCTGTGGCTGTCTACACATTGGGAAAACCCCACTCTTTCCAGGAAAATCTGTGAGCTACATGATAAGAGGACAACAATGTCTATAAGCTCCTGGTCAGCAAGCCCCACGAGCAGGAAGTGTATACACAAACCCAAGTCAAGAGCTGAGTCTGCGACATGGGAACCAGCTAACAACAAAAGCTAAGCTTGCGACCTATCTTGCACTTGGTTTACACTTCCATATCGCTGTTCATCACTGAAGGAAAGTCAGGACAGGACCTCAAGCAGATCAGGAACCTGGAGGCAGGAACTGATGCAGAGGCCACGGAGGCATGCTGCTTAGTGACTTGCTCAGTCTGATTTCTTATAGAACGCAGGACCACTAGCCCAGGAATGGCACCATCCACACTGGGCTGGGCCCTGCCCATGAATTATGAATTAAGAAAATGCCCTGCAGGCTAGCCTACAACATGATCTTATGGAAACATTTTCTCGGTTGAGATTCCCCCGTCTCAAATGGCTATAGCTTGTGTCAAGTTGACATAAAACTAGACAGCACAATTAACCTCTTGTCCACTTGACACACAAACACATCACTTTTTAGTTAGAACTTTCTGTTTTTCATTTGTCACCAATATGACAAAGTAATAATACCACATTATAAAACATAAATAACTTTAAAAGTCCCACAGTCTGCCGGGCGGTGGTGGCGCTCGCCTTTAATCCCAGCACTCGGGAGGCAGAGGCAGGCGGATCTCTGTGATTTCGAGGCCAGCCTGGGCTACCAAGCGAGTTCCAGGAAAGGTGCAAAGCTACACAGGGAAACTCTGTCTCGAAAAACCAATAATAAAAAATTTTAAAAATAAAAAAAAAGTCGCACAGTCTTCACAATTTCAAACACATTAAAAGTTTAGTCTCTTTAAAAAATCCAAAATATCTTTAAAAGTTCAAAGTTTCATTTGTGGTTGGTTTCTATTTTAAAAATTAAGTTAAATACTTTTTTACTTCAAGAGGGAAGAACCAGGGAATAGTCGCAACCTGAACAAAGCAAAAAGACAAATTCTGTGTGACTAACTCAGTGTCTTATATCTAGGATCCACTCACAGTCTTCCGGGCTACTCCAAAGGACCTGGATCACTTCTCTGGCTCCACCCTCTACAGCACACACAGTTGTTTTCTAGGCTCCAGCTGGCTTCACTCCACAGATGCTGCTGTTCTTGGTGGTCATCTCATGGTACTGGCATCTCCAAAATGCTGGGATCTTCTGTTGCAATGGGGATGCATTTTCATCAATAGCCTCTCCTCGGCTCTCTTCAGGGACTCCAGCCCTGCCACATAATGCCAGGCCTCAGCTGCTCTCCATGACTCTCCTCAGCTGCTCTCCTTCATGACTTCAAAACTAGTACCAAGTTTGGCTGACTGCACAAGGTACAACCTTGCCACCTCTGGATCACAGCTTCTGTGTGCTAACTCTCAGGAAATACTCTCCAGAAGATTTCACCTCAATGATGCTAGTCTCTTATTAATCACAGCTGATTCTTCAGCCCCAGCTGACCAGAACCACAGAACCTTAATTCAAAATAGCAAATGGTCCCAATGGACTCTTTGAACTTCCCTCTGAACTTCCCAAGTCAGGCCTCCATCATTTTTGCACTTCCCTCAACATCCTCATCTTCCAAGATCCTAAAGGACAGCCCACTGAGCTCTCAAGACTCAATGGCTTTTCTAGCCCAAAGTTCCAAAGCCCCCCTTCCACAACTCTCCCAAAGACAACATGGTAAGAGCTTTCATAGTAATACCTCACTCCTGGTACCAATTCATGTCTTAAAGTTACTATTGCTCTGATGAAATTCATAAACAAAAGCAACCTGGGGAGAAAAGGATTTGTTTGGCTTACACTTCCACATCACTGTTCATCACTGAAGAAATCAGAACAGAAATTCATACAAGATAAGAACCTGGAGTCATGAACTGATACAGAGCCTATGGAGAAGGAGCATTTACTGGCTTGCTCTTTATGGCTTGTTCAGCCTGCTTTCTTACCAAGAAGTCCAGGGGTGTCATCACCCACAATTAACTGGGTCCTCCCCCATCAATCACTGTTTTAAAAATACTCTACAGATTGCTGATAGCCCAATCTTATGGAGATATCTTATCAATTGAGACTCCTGCCTCTCAAATGATTCCAGCTTGTGTCAAGTTGATATAAAATTAGCCAGTGCACTGCCCATCAATATTTAAGTGACTTCAATAACTGGATCCTTTCAGCTGTGACCAGAAGTTGTCCATCTGTTACCAATTTCTCTTTCAGAACAAGGCTAGTGCAGTGGAAAGGTTCCTATCTGTCTTATTCAGGGCTTCTATTGCTGTGGCAAAACACCATGACCAAAGCAACTTGGAGAGAAAAAGGTTTATTTAACTTACACTTCCATATCATAGCACATCACTGAAGGAAGTAAGGATAAGAACTCAAGCAGGGCAGGAACCTGGAGGCAGGAGCTGATGCAGAGTTGTCTTAGTTAGGGTTTCTATTGTTGTGAAGAGACACCATGACCATGGCAACTCTTACAAAGGAAAACATTTAACTGGGTGGCTTACAGTTTCAGAGGTTTAGTCCATTATCATCATGGTGGGACACGGTGGCATGCAGGCAGACATGATGCTAGAGAAGGAGCTAAGAGTCCTACATCTTGATCCACAGACAACAGGAAGTGAATTAACACTAGGTATAGCTTGAGCATAGGAGACCTCAAAAGCCCGCCCTCACAGTGACATACTTCCACCAACAAGTCCATACATACTGCAACAAAGCCACACCTCCTAATAGTGCCACTGCCTGTGAGCTTATGAGAGCCAATTATATTCAGACTATCACTAGAGGCCATGGAGGAGTGCTGCTTATTGCTTGCTCCTTCTGGCTTGCTCAGGCTGCTTTCTTATAGAACCCAGGACCACCAGACCAAGGGTAGCCTCACCACAATGGGCTGGACCCTTCCCCATCAATTACTAACTAAGAAAATGCCTTACACCTACAATTTTCTCCTTTCCCTCCTTTCCAGCAACACTAGCTTGTGTCAAGTTGACATAAAACTAGCCAACACAACATCTTTGGGGGTCACACACGGATGTGAGTCCCAGACCTGCATTTAGTAGTGGGATTGGTAGAGATAAGTCATCATTCGATCCCTTTATTCCTTCTTCCCTTCTCTGTTGCTGTATTTACCTTGTAGGATCAAGTGACTGACATGTAACCTATTGGTACCTGCACTGGGCCATGCTCCATACTGCCATGCTTCACAGGGTCTCTGCTGCATCTACTACTTCCATGGCCTGACCCCTCTCATGAGCCAAACAGTATCCTGATGCACTAACTCTGGGACTTCGTCTTGGATGGCTTCCAATCAAAAGGAAAGAATCTTCTCTTGCCCTTTGAGGGGGATGGTGCTGTCTTCCACCCATCCATCACTGCTCTGCGAATTCTATTAGAAACTTCTGTTCCCTGGCAACCACCTGGCAACAGAAGCCTCCCTGAATTTTTTTTATAAGGCTTTCCAAAAATTGTTTTTCTAAAGGACTTTTATTCCTTCCCAACATTTTTACCCTAAGGAAATAATTTCTCTTTATTGCTTTTCCTGATCACAAAAGTAATACAAACTTGCTTCAGAAAAGCAGAGCAATAAAGAGATACAGGAAGTGAAATCTCCTGGTGGGCAGTGTTCTCTCCCATCACAGCCCTTGACAGCCCAAGAAACCCTCCCAATAAACACTGCCAAATAAGGTATTTGGAGGGAGGAGTCATTTGCTATTGGATTCCTAGAATAGAGTGTGTTACTTTCATGGAAAATCCTAGCAAAACTTTGATGGCTCAGTGGGCAAAGCTCTTGTCATACAAGCTTGGAGACCTGTGTTTGATCCCTGAGGCCCTCATAGAAGTAGAAGGAGAGAAATAATTCCATGAAGTTTTCCACTGACCTCCACACATGTGCCCTCACAAAAGCGCCCCCATAAATAAATAAAACAACAGCAACACCTTCCCTTCCTTTCCAGGGCAGTTACTGCCTGTATTTGCCTGAATTTTAGATGGGTGGGTTGATTTCTTGGTCTCCTTTCATTTGTAGACATAAACAGAACCTTTATCCTGAATTCCAACTTTGCAAATGTTGTGGCTTGAAAGATAATGGCCCCCATAGACTGTTAAGTTTGAATGCTTGGTCTCTAATTGGTGGAACTGTTTGGGAAGGATTAGGAAGTGTGTACTTGAAGGAGGAGGTGTGTCACTGGGACTGAGCTTTGAGGTTTCAA
Organism: Onychomys torridus; assembly: GCF_903995425.1. Lineage (NCBI taxonomy): Eukaryota > Metazoa > Chordata > Mammalia > Rodentia > Cricetidae > Onychomys > Onychomys torridus. The sequence continues at coordinate 5,024,248 of NC_050465.1, forward strand.
AAACGTAAGCCATTACCAGTTAGCTCTTCTGCCTCATGTGTTTGGTTTACATGTATGTAAACTCTCAGCTACTACTCCATCACCATGCCAGCCTGCCTGCTGCCATGTTTCCCACCATGATGTTCATGGACTCTAACCCCCTAGAATCCTGAGCTCCAAATTAAATGCTTTCTTTTATAAGTTGCCTAGATCATGGCATCTCTTCACAGCAATAGAAAAGTATTAAGACAGCATCCTCCAGAAATTCTACTTAATGAGAATGGGTAGGACTGAGACTGATGAGAGACCAGTGCATCTTGAGAAAGCGACTCTGTTTCCAACATCAGAAGCCCTGTTCTAGTGAGACTAAAGAGATCAACTCAAAGGACATGGTGAGAGAGAGAGGGAGAGAGAGAGAGAGAGAGAGAGAGAGAGAGAGAGAGAAGGAAGGAAGGAAGGAAGGAAGGAAGGAAGGAAGGAAGGTAAGAATGAGTCAGCCTACATCCTTATATCCACTCATTTGGTCAATAAATATTATTAAAAATAAATTCTTATTCAGACCATGGGCCTTGGATATTCAAAGAGGAATGATTTTTTTTAAAAAAGACAAGTGAACAAACATGAAATGCAGGCTGTGGCCTCTGTGTGGTGAAGTCACAAAAGCAACAGGCAGCAGCCACACTGTTAAAGAAAACACAAAATCTCTGCACACTTATCAAGGTACATTTTCCCATGAGCTATAAATGCCTCTTCAAACTGCCCACATGATTACTTAAAAAAATAATAAGAGGAACTGGGCCATGTTCAGCTGATAGAGTGCTTGCCTAGTGGATGGGAAACTGAGTTTGATACCCAGCACCACATAAACCAGGAGTGGCAGCTCACGCCTGTCATCCCAGAACTCAGTAAGTAGAGACAAGAGGATCAGAAGTTCATGTGGGAGGGCAGTAATAAGAGGAAGTCTTGGGGAACATTGAGGAAGAGGAGGCAGAAAGATGGCAGAACTGGAGGAGGGAAGGATGCTGTGAAAGACCATCTCCTGGATATGACATGACTGCCGCATAGGACTTGGGAAATCAACATTCCACTGTGAATGGCAGAGAGGTTCATAAAGCTCTACCCCTCCTCAAGGAGCAAGGAGAAGGGAGTCACATTCTTTAGTGGTCTGCTCACAGCTGTGTTGCCTCCACTCAAGCAAATAACTATTGACCTATGCTCATTCAGACAATCCCGAATAAATGCAGTGGGACATACATACACATGCACACACATTCACAAAAGCAAGAGGAGGGCTTGAGAAGATGGAGGGTTTGGGTGGGAGAGGAAAGGGGATAAAGAGGAGAATGGGAGTGGTATTTAATCAAGGAATATTATATATGTGTGTGATTGTAAAAAGATAAATATAAAATGTTCAAAAACAAAGAGAGAACAATTTGATGCATGTATTAGTCTCCTGCAGCTGCTATAATGAATTGCCATAGATAGAGTGAGCAGCAGCTTATCTGCTCACATCTCTGGAGGATTTCAGCACAGAGGGCCACACATGCATCACAAAGGCTCTTAAGGAGAACCCATCCTTGCCTCTTCTACTTCCCTGAGCTCTGTCTCAAGCTCAGTCTTCACATGGCCTTCTCTCATATTTATCCATCCCTGTATCCAAATCTCTCTTACTAAAAGAACGATAGTGATATTGAGTTTTGAAGGTAACATGTCCTCCACAGGCTCATGGGTTTCAACACTTAGTACCCCAGAGTGTGGCACTGTTTTGGAAAGCTGTAGAATCCTTGGAAGGTGGAGTCTTAGTGGAGAAAGTGAGTCACTGGGGTGGGCCTTGAGGTTTTATAGCCCAATGTTACTTCCTGGTCACTCTTTGCTTTTGGGGTGTGGATGCAATGCAACCAGCCAGCTCCTGATACCATGCCTTCCAGCAATGATGAACTAACTGTAAGGCTCAGAATTATAAGCTGAAATGAATTCTTTCTCCCCTGAGTTGCTTTTGTCAGGGTATTTTATCACAGTGACAGAAAAGTAACCAATGCAGTCACCCTCAGCCTGATCACATCTGCAAAGATCTTGTTTCCAAATAACATTGGCAGATTCCAATGGACTTGACTCTAGAGGAACCCTCAGTTCACTACAGTATGTAGGTACTTAGAAGAGTGTGTTTGTTTATCTCAATTTCATATCCAAGTAACCCTTCTAAAGCCACTTTTGTGGTTACTTCTCATGGGCATCACTGTATTGATGGTAAGGCAACCACAATGAAGTAATCCTCAGAAGGACCAATGCTCTGGAACTGGGATCTTAGAATGGATATTTGTGAGCCTGAGCCTCATTCCTGTGTTACTGTGGCCAACTGACCTCCTTCTCAGTGCTGGAAATTCCTATACCCCAGCAGTGCCTTGGTTCTAGACAAAGTGGATACCCCAAAGCCTATAAGGTCTTAAACATATCTATTGTGAAGAAAATCAAGATTTCATATTACCACGACTTGAGCAGTGATATCCACATTACAAATTTGTTCGTAGTGCATTCTTTTTAAGAGTTATTTATGTATTATGTGTACAGGGTTCTGCCTACATGTATGTAGATCTCATTACAGATGGTTGCAAGCCACCATATGGTTGCTGGGAATTGAACTCAAGACCTTTGGAAGAGCAGCCAGTGCTCTTAACCTCTGAGCCATCTCTCCAGGCCCCTGTTAGTGCATTCTTATATCTAATTGAGTACAAGGTAGGTGGAAGTCTGGTTACATAGGAGCATCAGTAGGGCCTCAGTCAGCATGTGTGAAGCAGATGCCTGAGCATCATCAAGCTGTGTTGTCTGGCCTTTTCTGAAAAGCCATGAATAAGTGTCTGCTCATCCCATTATAGGACACCAATGGCAAGCAAACAAACAATAATCCCACCCAAGTCCAGCTTTGTGAATCAACAAGCTTGACTACAGTTATTTACAGGAACATGGATGACTTATGGGCAGCTATATCACTGAAGAAAATATTCTATATCCCCCAGTAATCTGTTAACTGCCCGTGCATCCTCAGAGAGGGTGGGGCTCCATGAGCCTTTCTCCCCATAAGAGAACATTGATGGGCCGTATCTTGCACAGTTCTTGTGTGGGTAGCCATAGCTACTGAGAGTTCAAGAAATCAGTGGCCAAGTCATACCCAGAGGATGCCATCCACCAACGGCCTGCATTGTGACTGTCTGGGCTTGCAAGGACCTGCAGCTCTGTCCTGAAGTAGCCTAGCTATCCTGTGTAGACCTTCACTACCATGTCTAAAGACTGTTTCCTTTGCAGCTTGAAAATAGAGTGGAGGTGTTTGCAAAGCTCTCAATAGAAACATGCGTGGGAGGAAGAAGTCCTGCAATTGTAACATGTCACCCTAGGAAAGACAGGTCAGGGCTAAAAATGACAACAGGCCATCACTGAAGGACAGAGGGACAAAGGGATAGAGGACATGCACCATGTTTTCTCACAAAGTCTCAAAGCACAGATTCCGACACACCAATACACCAAAATGGGCTGTGGAGAGAGCTCAGTGGTTAAGAGCTATGCTGCTCTGGCAAAGGACCCAAGTTCAGCTCCCAGAACCCATGCTGGTGACTCACAACTCCCTGTAACTCCAGCTCTAGGGGCTCTGACACCCTCTTTTAGCCTCTGAAGGCACATGAACTTACATTTGGCCATCCAAACAGACACACACACACACACACACACACACACACACACACACACACACTTTCAAAATTAAATAAATCCCTAAAACTGAGCTAAAATACAGGGCTGGTAGTATTTGCAAATCTCTAGGGCAGGAAAGAATACATAGGGTCTTTATCTCACGTATGCTTTCTGCAGTGATGTTTTAACAGCAGGCAAGGCATTCAACCTCTTTGGGTCTCTGTTTCCTCAACTATAAAGTGAGAGAAGCAATCTACAGCCACTGAAGCTGAAGGTGGTATGGAGTGTGTTAAGTGCTTTGAATCCTAGAAGCACAATTTAAATGTGATATATTTTTGTGAGAAAGACATGGAGAAAACCTTATTTATTCCATGGTCTGCCTAAAGCACAGTCAGAATGGAGCATCATTTTGACAAGAAAATCAATCCCACTGCCTCAGGCCCCGCATTACAGTTCTGCAATTGTGAGTTTCTTCCTCCAGATGAGAATAATACTTTTAACACTGACACTGTGTTTAAGACATGATTCAAGGACTTTGGTATTAGAGAAGAAATACTCCATGCGTATTTAGCATAAAGTAGGACAGAACACAGATTTAAAAAACTGACTCTAAAAGGGAACATTTTCCAGTTCTCATCTCTTACCACAGCAAAATTGCACCATGATTTTCAATGACTAAGCCAACATTTTTTAAATTTTTACTCTCTGTGGGGGTGGGGGTGGAGCTGCACGTGCGTGCACACACACACACACACACACACACACACACACACACACACACAGCCTCTCCATGCCAGAGCACATATGTACAGGTCAGAGGACAACTTTTGGGGGTCAGTTATCTCCTTCTACCACTTGGGTCCCAGGGATCGAGATTTGTTTCTCAGGCTTAGCAGCAAGCACCTGCATCTGCTGAGCCATCTAGCCGGCCCCCAGCCTAACATTTTTTAAAGTAACATGCAAGAAGCCGGGGAGAAGGCTTAGTGGTTAAGAGCACTGACTTTCTTCCAGAGGAGCTGGGTTTAATTCTCAGCTCCCATAGGGTGGCTCACAACTATGTGACTCCAGTTCCAAGGGACCTGACACCTTCCTTTGGACCCTGTGGATACCATAGACACACCAAGACACATAGACATATATGCAGGCAAAACACCCATCCGCCATTTTTTTTTTTTTTTGAAAAGTGATACATAGGCTTGTGTGTCTGAGGAGCTGAGCTACTGAAGGGCCACTGTGCAGTGAAGTCCCCCTTGCGAGATGGCATGCCCTCTCTGCCCTTGTTGTCTTGTCTCTTCTGCAATGGTGACAGCCTGGTAGGAGGGCTCCCTCAGTGGATGGGAGACCAATGCGACAGTCACAGGGGAGCTGGTGGTGCCCTGTCTTCTGAGGGCACAGCTCAGGAAGACGGAGTGTCTTCCCTTCTCTCTATGCACAGAGTGTCTGTGCTGACATTACGTGGAACCCGACAGTGGACTTCCAGAACATTCAGAGAAAGTCTAAGGAGGGAACGCTTGGTGGAGAAGCTTAACACCATCCTCATGCTTTCCCCCAGCTCCTAATGAAGACACCAGAGAGCTGGGAGGCTGGGAGGTGAATGTATATTATTATATTTGACTTCCATATCTCTACTTCCCTCCTTCTCTTCCTTCCTTCTTCTCTCCTCTTTTCTTTCTTCCAGTCTTGGTCCCTCCCTTCCCCGTCTCTTCCTACCTCCTTCTCTCGGCCCTTTGTTTCCCACCCTCCCTTCCTTCCTGCCTCTTTCTTCTTCCTTCCTTTCTTCTCTTCTCCCCCCTGCTCTCTCCTTCCCTCCCCTTTCTTCTCCTTCCCTCCATTTTTCCTTCATCTCTTCCCTTTAAACATTTCCCAGACAAGGTCTTCGGTGGGACACTGCTCATCAGAGCAGAAGCCCTGTTGCCCCAGGTCACTGAGTAAAGGGATCGAGTGTTGATCTAGAAGTTAGTTAAGGACCATTTTCTGAGGAATTGTTGGGTCTACAGACTCTAAAAGACCTGAGCTTCTGCCAGGGACCCACAAGAGCCAAAGGGCCAGAGGCTGCTACAGCGAGGGATGGGAGAAGAGACAGAGAAAAGGAGCCACGGAAAGAAGGCGGAGAAGGTAGGGCATGGGTGTTCCTGGAAGGCATGGGAGGCCCTTGATCCACTGATCTCCCCTCCACACACACAGAGTCATCCTATGGTTGGCCTTTCTCTAACTCTGATTGAACCTTTTTGCCTGCCCAGATTTAATTCATAGGGAGCAGGTTACAAGCAAAGAGCGGGGCCTTCTCTGGCTCTGTTTGACACCAGGCAGCGTTTTGCAAGATGCTGAGCTAGAGCTCTAGATCCAACCCAGCTTCTCATCTCCCTGTTCAATAGGCCAGCAATGGAGTCAGAGCCACCCTGGGGAGCACCAAAGCCACTAGGAAGCTGCCCTGCAGCCCTCAAAGAAGAATGACGGGCAACAAGATCAGGTGGCTTTTTGAGGTAGCAGAGGGTTGGGATCTTAAATAAGAGTCTCATAAGACTAAGACCAGAAAAGCATCTGTCTCAAGCTCTCCAGACCACAGCCTCATACACAAGGAGGTGCTGGGTGATCTTTTCCAGCCCCCCCAGCCAGGGGAGGGGCCATGGAGAGGCACAGTTCATGGGCACAGTTGGAGAGCTAGCTTGCCCTGTTGGCATGAAGTCAAGACATGGGAACAGGTGTGGGTGTTGAACTCTGTGAACCCGGAGTAAGAGAATGATTTCCCCTTGGTTTGAGAAGGTTCCTCAGGGCCAGGAGCTGAGCCATCATTTCAGAATAAAAGTTTCAGTGTTGCCTTCTAGAATTCATCCAACTTGCTTAAGCATATGCTGATGTCAGGTGTGCTAAGGAGGCTGGCCCTGCAGTTGACACCCACTGCCAAGTCAAGAAGGCATCTTGAGGTTCTCCTCGATTCTGATCTACTCACATGTCTGGTGGCCCCTGTAGCAAATAGGTATTCCTGATTTTGATACTATGGGCTTTCAAGGCTATCCTGAAAGAGGTTTTGTTCCTAAGCAAATACATAACAGGAGTGTATATCTTTATGCAAAAAATTATGCTAATGATCTAAAGGTTTGCATCCCCTCAAATATCCTATGCGAAACCCCTAACGTCCAGTTTGACGGTGTCTGGAGATGAAGCTTGTGGGGATAATCAAAGTCAGATGAGGTGATGCAGGAGTAGCTTCATGGGGGTGCTTGTGCCCTTGTAAGAGAGAGTTTTATCTTTCTCTAAGTACACACTACAAGGAGGTTATGCTAGCACACAGAGATGGCAGCCACCCACAAGCAAGAGGAGAGAGACCTTGGAGTGAAACTTACCTAGCTAGCTGAACCTTGACCTTGGACCTCTGGAATTACCAGGTATAAATGTCTGTTATTGAATGCTCTAGTCTGTGGTTACTCTGTTATGTGCCCCCAGGTAACAGATAATGCACAGACGGTCCCAATTCACAATGGCTCAACAGGATTTTTCAGCTTTACAGTGGTGTGAAAGTGAAGCGTATTCAGTAGTGAGTGTACTTTGAAATTTGAATTTTGATCTGTCCTCAGGCTAGCAATATTTACAGCACTCTCTTGTGATGCCGGGCAGCAGTGGGGTGCCACAGCTTGCAGCCCGCTGTGTGTGTTATTCTGCACTTTATTATGAATGGATTCATGTGAGATGGCTTTGTGCAGCTGTCAGCTCCTGGGAGTGTGCTGAGCACATTTATGGCAGATCAGGCCAAGCTAAGAGGTTCTGTGGGCTAAAAGTATTAGATGCGTTTTTGACTTACAAAATTTCCAAGTCATGGTGGGTCTTTCAGGACATAGTCCTGTCATTTGTCAGAAACCATCAGTATGCACACAGATACTTCTTACCAAAACCCTTGAAGTAACCTATTATAGGTGTGCAAAAAATGTTTCTCCTTATAAATAGTTTATCAGCTTTTAAAGGAACCATTAATATTTAAGTTGCTTTCCAAGAAATGCAGATACATGCCATGTAATAAACGATCCCTTTGGGACACATTCTCAGCACAGTTCTTGGCTTCTGGGGGTCCCTTGGGGCTTCTAAGTTACTGAGGGGCTCAATTCTTTGGGACAACTGTTTTGACCTTCTCTCCCATGTGAGCCCCTGTCCTTGGACTTACCTATCTATAAGAAGATTTCAACATTTAATATTTTGTCAGCCTGCTACTCTTTTTATTGAGTTATTATTTTGTATTTAATAATTTATGTATGTGACCATGTGTGTGCAAGTGTATGTGTGCCTGTTCATGAGTGCAGTGGTAAAAAAGGCCCACGCCATCCTTCTCTATCATTCTCTGCCTTTTTTTTAAAGCCTCTCTCTGAACCGAAGATCCATGTTTTGTCAACCCTCCCTTCTGGTCCAGGATTACTGGCATTTGCAGAGACACATGGCTTTTTCTGTAGGTGCTGGAATCCAAACTCTGCTCCTCATGATCACAGAGAAAGCATTCTTTTTGTTTGTTTGTTTTGTTTTGTTTTGTTTTTGAAGTGAGGATTAAACCCAGGGCCTAATGCTTGCTAGGCAAGCGCTCTACCACTGAACTAAATCCCCAACGAGAAAACACCCTTAACCCCTGAGCCATCTCTCCAGTCCCTTATCATGCCAATTCCAACTTCAAACATGTACCCAAAAGGTTATATTGATTGTATGATTTGGGGACATGTATCTTTTTAAAAGACATAAACTTCTGGGTCCCTAGAGTGTTTTCCATGTGAGCCTATTGCCATCCAGAAGGTCTGGAAGATACTGAGTTAGAGAGCCACCCTGATCTCACCTTTTCCCCAGAAAATGTGATTAAGTAGAATCTGAGATGATGGTGGAAATCCAGGTCCTTCTTTCAAACCATTTGTGCAGAATGCTACTTTCCCGCAGCACCGTGTATTATTTGAATGTGAACATTACCTGCTCATATCCAGCACCTTATTACGCAGCCCCATCTTAATCACGAGCCTCTTTGTCAGATCACAGGTGGCCACAATGAGCTTGTGTGTGAAATTATACACCCCTCAACCTCACTCTGAAATATCTGACCTACCATTGACATATAAAGGAGATTTCCATCAATATCCCCAGTGTCTGTCATTGAAATATGCAGGGGAGGGTAGAGTTGGCTACTCTAATGTTGCTAGACTTTTTGCCCTCTATTTGCATTTCCAAGACGATTTTAGAAATTCCCATGGGGCTGTGTCATCTTGGGGCTTCCCCACGCTGTGCTCTCAGCTTCAGAATCTGTATTCTGTGCCCTCCCTGCCCATCCCTCTTCTCAGTTACAGAATTCCAGGACCTAGAAGAATCAAAGTGTCTGATGAAAAGGTCCTCAGATCTGGGTCACCAATCAAACATTCAGGGAGGTGGGGACATTGACCTGCAGAATTGAGACGTGAACTACCAAGGTTTTGGTGAGTTCGGGGTTGAGCCAGGGCTACATTCTGTACCCACCCCCAACTGACTCTAATTAATGTCCACTCTCCTATCCCAAGGTGTTAGCTGCCTCTCTCCCTTCATGGCCTGGCCTGTGTAATAGCAGGCCAGTGCTACAGGGCCTGCTGCTCACTTCTGCAGATGGCCAGGACATCCTCTCCAGGAAGTCTCATTTAGCTAATCACCATGTTAGTCATTTAATTGAATGGGGAGACACAGCCACCCCCTGGCCCTTCAGTTACTTCAGCGCATCCTGTTCCCCTGGCGTTTGAGCCCCTCCTCTCCTCCCTCGGCTGTGCCACTCAGCTTCCACCCACCTCTTCAGCAAGGGATATGGTAGACACTGGAGCTGTCTTCCCAGGAAGGCAGCCAGCGTGAGAAGGGGCACCACAGCTATTTTCAAGAACTCCTCTGCATGAAGAAACAGAGCTAACTCAGGCTCATGATTCATGGAGCCCATCACCCAAGCTCTTGAATGTGACTTCAAAAGCACAAGGAATGGTTCATTGTGAGAAAGGAGAACACTCCACTGTGCTTTCCAGTTCAATACAGTAAATGCTTAATTAGCACCTACTGTGTACAATCTCCGGCTGCGATGAGAAAATAAAAGACAGAGTCGGATTATCTCTGGCTTCAAAGGAGCAGGTAGTTTAGGGTAAGAAAAAGGTGTGTAAACAAACAGAATGTGTTTATGCCATGCTAATTACCGATTTAAGTCAGGAAGTGTTCCTAAGCAAGCCTAGGGTAGATGGGGTGGAAACAGGCTCCCGAGCCACAGACATACAGAACTATAGGACCTGCTGGGCCTGCTGGGCCTGCTGGGCCGCTTCCCAGGCTCAGGCAGTCTCTTCCTTAGAGTACTGTCTCTTCAGGCCTGCTTCCACTATCTAGGGTGCTGAGGTTCCAGGCGCACAGGACTGGATTCTCACCAGCAGCCACAGCTAAGAATTCTGTCTATTTACTTGGTTTTCCATATCTGTCACTTTGGAAAGAGCGGGGGTGATAAGCAGGGGTGCATCTCTGAGGTCAGACACAGGGACTTTCATAAGAAGCCCAAAGACCACTCCAGGGGGCCTCTGAGGACCATGTGGAGATCGGGCAACAACACTACCTTAACCTGAGGTGCTTGATATTGACAAGCGAAACAGGAGATGGCCCTCCCAGCAACACTGACTGGGACCCCAGAAAAAGAAAGGACTCATTCTAAGCTGACGAGAAGCCAGCGAGTGCAGCTGCTGAGAGGATAGTAGCCTGCCAGCTCACTGTCTACCAGACTCCCACTAGGTCCTCCAGTCTAGCCCACCCCGTCGTAGAGTGCTCCGCTGACTGGACTTCTGATGCACTTTCCCTTCACAGACTCTGTCTTTGCTCCTCTGAGATGATGTGCCCAGCACTCCAACCACGTGTTCATTCCCTGCCTCCTCCATAAACTGACCCCTGGTATTCCCTCATGGACCAGGATGTCATGTCTCCCACAGCAAAACTATCTAGGACACCACCTTCTTGCCCCATCTAGCCTAGGGGCCCAACCTTTAAAACGCTTCCCCGGATGTGAAAAGTTCTTATCGGAGTTCCAGCCAGGCAGACTCAGCAGCGCCCACAGCAGCCAGCTGAGCAAAGTGTCAGCCAGGTGTGGAAAGTGTGGCATCATGGAAGAGCAAACATGTGTGCATTGGGAGAGGACAGCAGCTGTGGCTTCCCAGGAGACCAGAGCACATTCAAGAACGCTCCCTTGGACAGCTTACAACATGACCAGAACCCATTCTACACCTAAAGTAGCCCAGCTGCAGAGGAAGATAGAGCATCAAGTCTCTCCCAGACCTTGACTCTCAAGCATCAACTGTCCATGACTCACAATGAAAACCATATTTTGTATGGTGGCCATACTCACATTCACACACACATATACACATACATATATACATTTGCATATACACATATATGCATATATATATATACACACACAAACACATATATATACACACACAAGCTCTTTACCAAGAGATACTCTTAATGCAGTAACTTCCATATCTTCCCTCTCCTACTTCACCTTTCTCAAATGCAAATTCTAACTCTCTCAATTGATTTCATAGCCCACTGAAGGTCATGGTAACTCACCACACACAAGCTCAGGCCTGGGTAGCAGGTGCTGTCTGAAGTAGGAGAAGGTGTGGTTGGAGGCCCTGTGGGTGGGGCTGATGGAGAAGTCTGATTGCATCTTTCACTCTGAACAGCTCAGAAAGCATGCAGCTCTGAACAAGGAAAGGTGACATCCATGCCCCAAAGTCTCTACCAACAGGAAAAGTAAGTGTGTGGGCCACTGTCCACAAGGGTGAGACAGTGGGATCTCACCCATGGCTTTTCATGGTAGAATGGCGGTCTATGACCTGAGAGTAGCACACCCTTAGTGTAGTTGGAAAGGTTTCTCTGGTCCACCTGGACCTTACGGTCCCACAGCTGCTTATAAAATAATCACTCAGAGGCTTAATATTATTTACAAACTGTATGGTCTATGGCAGGCTTCTTGCTAGCTAGCTCTTATATCTTAAATTAACCCATTTCTATTAATCTATGTTTTGACACATGTTCTGTGGCATTACCTGTGTCCCATTACATGTTGCTCCTTGGGAGACTGGCTCACATCTCTCCAGACTCATCTTTCTCTTTCCTGTCTCTCCCCTTTCCTGCTTGGCTATAACCAGACTTGCCATAAGCCAAATGGCTTTATTTATTAACCAATCTGAGCAACACATATTCACAGCATACAAAAAGACATCCACAGCACTCTTAGTGTACTCACCTTGTGTACTTAAAAAAAAAACGGAAATTTCACAAATAAAAAATTGAATATCCACGTTCAGTTGAAGACAGTAGATGAATTACTGGTAGGAAAGCAAAGGGCTGCAAACACAAGGGAACCAATGGTGCCGCAGGACCCTGAGGCTCTCTCTACCTTGTGGCCTTTCTCCAGCGTCTGCAGTCTCTCAGGAGCAGGACCCAAACCAGGTTCTTCAAATTGAACTAGGCTTTCAAGACTGCTCCTCCTGGCCCTCACTCGCAAGTCAGCCATAACCATTCTCCTTGTGTGGTTCCTGCTTCACCACTGATCCCCATATCCCTCCCTCTTTTTCACTGGATGCCAGTCATCAGTCAGTCAAGCAAACCTCACATAGCTAAGATGAAGACAAGGATTTCTAAGTCCTTCTGGGTCTGGATCTGGATTTCATTCTATATTATTTACTTTCGCTTCTGTGATGCACGCCTGACGTAAGGGGAGAAGAGTTTCCACCAGCTTTCCATTTGTGCACAGTCTGTCGTGGTGGGGGAAGGCACGGCACCGGGAGTGTGAGATGGCTGTTCACCCTGCATTCCCGCTCAGGAAGCAGAGAAAGAGAGAGGAAGGCCAGGCACTCAGCCTGCTTCCTCCTTTGTGTTCAGTCCAGGGTCCCAGCTCCCGAGATGGAGTTGTCCACATTCAGACTGGGTCTTCCACCTCTATTAACCCAATCTAAAAACTCCCTCCCAGACATGCCCGGAGGTTTGTCCCCTGGCTGACTGTAGATCCTATCATGACTAACAGCATCAACCACTCCAGTCTCCTTCGCTGTGGCTCTGATCTGGGTCTCCCAGGGATTAAAACATTGGGCTAGGAAAACACTTCTCCCGGGAATTATGAGTCAGGTACAAACAAAAGTGATACATTGTTGCAGCTCAAGCTCACAGTGGCAACGGGGAGTGCTCAGTCATTCATGGTTGCTCTCGCACACACAGTTTGTCCCCAGAAAGAAAGTAGATCTCAAGAAGAAAGAGGGAGTCAGGTTGGGAGAGCACCCAGCTGGACCTGACTTCAGCGGCCGACTCATGGCCAAAGCGAAAACAAGCCGGCAGGTGCCTGGCAGTGGATGGAAGCATGATTCATGTGCTGAAAAGGTGTTATTCGGAGACCCTGCCTGCAGGAAGTGCAGAAAGAAGTCTCCAGGACAGGATCTTGGCACAGGGCACGTGAGGACTGTGAGCAAAGGGAGGTCTCCTGGCTCGTGTGACCCGTACAGGCTGAGGTACACCTAGGACTGGCTGGGCTCCCCAGCTCCCCAGGGAACAGGGTGTAGCAGGTTTTACCATATCAAGTATGAAAAGCACTGACCTTCTAACTTAGAATGGGACCTGGAAAACAGCATGATCCCCACAAAGAGGAGAAAACACAAGTTCAGAGCAATGCCATTTGAAAACTGCCACGTAAGGAGAGGCAGCTCGTTCAGGATGGTGCTTGCCTTGTAAATGTGAGGACCTAATTCAGTCTCCAGAACCAGGCAAGTGAAACAAAAAACAAACACACCTAGGTATGGTGACACACACTTGACAATCCCAGGCACTGAGGAGGCAGAGGCAGGAGGATCTCAGGGGAGTTGATGGCCAGCCTAGTCTATTTGGTGAGTCCCAGGCCAGTGAGAGACCTGTTAAAAAATCCAGTGAACAGGCTGGAGAGATGGCTCAGCAGTTAAGAGCACTGACTGTTCTTCGAGAGGACCGAGGTTCAATGCCCAGCATCCACATGGCAGCTTACAACTGTATGTAATTCCAGTTCCAGGGTACCCGACTCCCTCAAACAGAGCCATTTGAGATTCTTCTATTGTGAATTCTCTATTTAGCTCTTTAGCCCATTTTTTAATTGGATTGTTCAGTATTTAAAGAAATGCTAAACATCCTTAATCATCAGAGAAATGCAAATCAAAACGACTCTGAGATACCACCTTACACCTGTCAGAATGGCGATGATAAAAAACACTAATGACAGTCAATGTTGGAGAGGATGAGGAGCAAAGGGAACACTCCTCCACTGTAGTTGGGAGTGCAAACTTGTACAACCACTGTGGAAGTCAGTATGGCAGTTCCTCAGAAAATTGGGAATCGATCTACCTCAAGACCCAGCCGTACCACTCTTGGGCATATACCCAAGGAATGCTCAGTCATACCACAAAGATACATGCTCAACTATGTTCATAGCAGCACTATTTGTAATAGCCAGAACCTGGAAACAACTTAGATGCCCTTCAACTGAAGAATGGATTAAGAAAATGTGATACATACACACAATGGAGGACTACTCAGCAGAGAAAAACAATGACAGCATGAAATTTGCAGGCAAATGGATGGAACTAGAAAACATTATCCTGAGTGAGGTAACCCAAACCTAGAAGGACAAACATGGTATGTACTCTCTCATAAGTGGATTCTAGATATAAAGCAAAGAACTATTAGACTGCAACCCACAGAACCAGGGAGGCTATATAGCAGAGGGGGACCCTAGGATGACTGTGGCTTATAATAAGTTTTGGTTTTACTCAATTTACTGGGCAAGCCTCAATGAAACATTTCACTATTAGGATAAGAATTTATACTGTATCAAACTGATAATAGAAAAATTAATTAACTAATTAATTGAAAAAAGATATACATAGAGGCAAAGTACCAATGTACATAAATAAAATTTTTTTAAAAATCCAGTGAACAAAGCCTGAGAGACCCAAGCTTGTCTTCTGCCTCCCTCCACAAGCACAACTGTTCAAACACACACACACACACACACACACACACACACACACAGAGAGAGAAAAGAGAGAGAGAGAGAGAGAGAGAGAGAGAGAGAGAGAGAGAGAGAGCTACAAATATTGTGACCAGGATAGGGGAAGGAATTGATACTAATTGTCAGACAAAGAAAAGAAATGAACAGGGAAAGTTTCTGGTTAGAGCTGAGAGCAGGGACAGCTTTGTTTTCTGAAACAGAGCAGCTCTGATTCCAGGGGCCCTGTCTACAGCCAGCCAGTTCCCTCTGTACCCTAAGAAAGGCAAGGCATGATCACACTGTTGTAGCTGGACTTTCTTTGAACCACCAACTCCCAAATAATGACATGGAGACTTCTTATTAAGTATGAAAGCTTAGCCTTAGCTTAGGCTTGTTCCCACCCAGCTCTTATAATTTAACCAGTTTATTTTAATCTACATTCTTCTACATGGTTTGTTACCTCTCCTCCATACTGTGTGTCAGACTTCCTCCATGTCTTACTGGCAAAATCCTGCTTCTCTTCTTCCCAGAGTTCCTCTCTTCCCCTAAAGTCCCACCTATCCTCTCCTGCTATTGGCCATTCAGCTCTTTATTAAACCAATCAGAAGGTGCCTCAGCAAAGACACATCTTTACAGTGTACAAAAAGATCATCCTGCAACACACTGACTCTCCCAGAACAAGTGACCGTTCAGTATGTGGAAATATGTCCAACCTCATAGTAATCACAGGAATTTAAGTTAAAGCAAAAATCAAGTCATGTTTTGCCTATTAATGAGAAGTCTTAAAATATTTATTGCTGGAAAAGATGCAAAGATGGATGGGTGTTTCTGAGAATGTAAACTTTTTGGCCATTCTGGAAGTGTATTATCAAAAAGTAAAATATGATGTTGCTTGCTGTTCTGCATTTCCACTTCTGGGAGCCACGGCTCTATCCCAGAAGACTTCTGTGGTGCCTCGTGGAAGATCCACCTCTCTCCACTCCCAGGAGTGGACACAGACTAAGCCTTTGTACACATTGTTGTTGTATATGCAGCATCATTTCTTACCCAGCATGGTAAACTATCATCTTAACCTACTACTTAATTAGGACACACTATTTAGAAATGATATTGCTGAGTCAATAGATATTGTCTTAGTTTGCTTCAGATCACTGTGATAAAGCCCATGGCCAAAAGTGAATGAGGAGGAAAAGGTTTATTTGGCTTACACTTCCATTTTAACAGTCCATCACAGAAGAAGTCAGGACAGGAACCCAAACAGGAACCTGGAGGCAGGGACTAAAGCAGAGACCATGGAGGAATGCTACTACTGCCTTGCTCCCCATGGCTTGCTCAGCCTGCTTTATTATATACCTAGGACCATCGGCCCAGGATGGCACCACCCACTGTGGGTGGACCCCCTCCCATACCAATCATTAATCGAGAAAATCACCCACAGATTTCTCCACATGCCAATCTGATGAAGGGATATTTTCAACTGAGGTTCCCGCTATCTTATGTCAAATTGACAAAAAATGGACCAACAAATATATATAAGAACTTTTTGGTTATGATAGCAAGGAAGTTTCAGGTCAAATCAGCATACTGTGGAAAAGTGTGGCTCCCTTAGCAGAGAGGTCAAAGGTAAGGAGTAAGTCTTAGGAACAGTTGGTCCTAGGGGTTCAAATAACAAAAGACTTGCATGTCTCCCTACCTTTTCTCCCCTTGGGTTTAATTTTCTAGCAAGTGCTCCTTATGTGCTATTGAAAAGGAATGCTGTCACTCTTGGTGCATAATGTCTGCAGAGATTTTGGTCAACCCCTTTCTGGTCATTGTGGGAACAGACCAGGTGAACCATCACATTTAGAACACTTTGCTATAGGCCCCAGAAGTGAAGAGGGGGCAAAGTTATGTGCCAGTGTGAAAAGCATATAATTTGAACTGTCAGAGGACAGCTGAGAAAGACAAGTTTAAAAACACATAAAGGAATGAGTATGATTCACCAAAGTATATCTATAAAAACCCAGAAAATCAAAGAAGACATATAAGTTACTCAAAACAGAATCCATGGGGAGAAATGAAGCAAAATTTGGAGTGAGGGTGGAAGAAAAAAGAAGAATAATGTGGCACTATTTTTAAAATGATGTGATGTGGAGAAGACAGGATGCCTGAAATTGGAGTTATTACACACAGGATTCTGTATGTTGCTGTGATAAAATACCATGATCTAGGCAACTTACAGAAGAAAGAGTTTATTTGGATTTACAGCTTCAGACGGAGAAGAGCCCATCATGATGGGAAAGCATGGATGCAAGCAGCAGGCATGGTGGCTGCAGCAAGGTGCTAAAAGCCACATCTCGAACTGCGAACACAAAGCAGATAGAACCAAATGGAAATAGCATAAGCCTTTAAACTCTCAAAACACAGGGCTGGAGGGATAGCTCAGTGGTTAACAACACTTCAGTTCCCAGCGCCCACATGGTAGATCAATTCAGGGAACCCGATGCCCTCTTCTGACCTTTGTGAGTTTCTGACCTTTGCGAGTAACACACACACACACACACACACACACACACACACACACACACACACACACAGAAAGAGAGAGAGAGAGAGCACTTACATGTATGCAGGCAAACACTCATACATGTGAAGTACATAAATCTGAATTTAGAAAAAAGAACTCTCTCTAAGCCAGCCTCCAGTGACATACTACCTCCATCAAGACCACGCCTCCTAACCCTCTCCAAACAGTGCCACCATCCTGGGACCAAGTGTTCAAATACATGAGCTTGCAGGGGATATTTCTCATTCAAACCGTTACATCCTGAGATACAAAACAAAGGAAAAAACAAAAATTATCCCCCTGTAACACCTTTCAGTGGTTGAAACTGTCACAGCAACTCCTAGATGTTCATTTCTGGAGAAAAAATGATCAGCACCATGAGGTGTCGACCTGCCAGTGTTTTCCCGGCTGAAGAAAAACTTCTGCCCTGAGAGTGGACTCACACCCAGAGTGGACTTGTGCTCTCTGAGAGGCAAATATGTACAGGCTTTTTTTTTTCCTGCTCTATACATTAAGTAAATCACAGTTACATCACAGGTCTGGAGTTATTCAGGTAACTGTGTGGGTACAAGGTAGTTTTCCACTCTGCTCAGCTCACAGCCTCTGTTTCTGGGTCATTTGGCACCAAATGCCCATACCATCCTGTTGGCAGGGACCCAAGGGAAAGACCATGGTAACCAAAGGTGCCAAGAGCAACATCCATGCTATTGACTTCACAGGACTCGGCCCAAGGGCAAAGACTTTCTCCCCTGGGGAACAAGACAGAGAAAAGCCTAATGTACCCAAGACCCACTGCCACTTTCCTGAGACTTAGTGGAGGAAAGTTAGATGAGCATTACTTCAAATTCACAACCTCCTCCCAACGAAAATCCAAGCAGTGTCAATCACCTCCAATGTGACCTTGAACTGTTTTGGTGATAGTCATAGCCTTCCTGCAAGTTTAAATGTTTAGAGGGCAAATAACTTCGTAATTGTCAAAAATGTTGTAATTCGGACCGTAGCATTCGACCATCATTTAAATAAAAAGAATTCTCATTTCCCGTGCTGTTCTAAGTGTGTGCGGAACCTCTAGGCTGCAGGGGGAGTCTGGAGCCTGCAGGTATGCGTGATGGAGAAAAATAAACACCAGGAGAAGAGGAATGAGGAAGAACTTGGCCCAGGAGGGGAAAACGCCCCAGGCACAGAGTGGGCCAAGACCAAGTGTGGCCTTTGAAAGTGGTATGGGAGTCTACCCTGTGCTCAATCTCCTACTTCCTGTCTCTAAATCATCTTCTGTTTTACATTTAAGTAAAAAAAAAAAAAATGCCACAAAACAAGGCATGGAGCAGAATATCAGCTGTCTCACCCAGCTAAATGAAGGAATGTCAGAAGCTTCTCAGCTGGTTTCAATGCCAAGTCCTTCGCTCAGAAGACGGTCAATGTCTGATGTCTGAAGGATCAGTGGCAGGAGTCCCCAAAGAGCAATGGGACTCTACCCATGAGGAAGGTTTTTTTTGTTGTTGTTTTTTAAATTACCTATTATAAAATTATGCACTCTGGAAAATCATGGTCTGTGTTGACTGTGGTCACTGAGTCAGCCTCTGTACTGGCATTTGTAACAGCTACGTGTGAATGCAAGAACTAACACCCTCCCACTCCCCCACCCCCCCCACCCCCCCCCCCCTCCCACTCCCCCACCCCTCCCACTCCCCCACCCCTCCCACTCCCCCACCCCTCCCACTCCCCCACCCCTCCCACTCCCCCACCCCTCCCACTCCTCCACCCCCACCCCCGGCCCCACCCCGGGAGCTCTTCGCCCCAGTGATTTCCTGAAGGTGGTAGAGCCCTCCTGGGGATGTCTGCAATTCTGAACTATTCCTGGTTTGTCCTGAGTACTGCTGGGCCACCTGAAGTTGACACTGGTTCCCAGAGGTTGCCTCACAGACAGCTCTAATCACGGGACTTGCAGCTTTTCACAGCACACATGAAACGTCCCTGTCGCAGGTGTTTTTGCTGTGTTCGTGCTGTGGATATCGCTCTATGTAAATAAAGTTCTGATTGGCCAGTGGCCAGGCAGGAAGTATAGGCGGGACAAGAGAGAAGAGAATTCTGGGAAGTAGAAGGTTGGGGGAGACACCGCCAGCCGCCGCCATGGAAAGCAACATGTAAAGACACTGGTAAGCCACAAGCCATGTGGCAAAGTATAGACTAACAGAAATGGGTTAATTTAAGATAGAAAAGGTAGATAACAAGAAGCCTGCCACGGCCATACAGTTTGTAAATAATATAAGTTTCTGTGTGCTTTCTTGGTTGGGTCTGAGTGACTGTGGGACTGGTGGGTGAGAGAAATTTGTCCTGACTGTGGGCCAGGCAGGAAAACTCTAACTACATGTTCGCTTTCGTCATCCAGCACATGCTTCATTTCCATGGCAGTCTCTCTTGTTTTCTGGAAGAGTCCACCTTGGCCAGCTCTGTCACCGCCCTGTAGAGCAACTCAACTTTGTTGTTTCCTTCATTGCCACAAATGCTTTATTCTTTACTGAGTACTTTCTTAGCTGTTTTTTTTTTTAATTACAGGGCAACTTATTCAAGAAAGCGTTTGGGGCTGGAGGGATGGCTCAGTGGTTAGGAGCACTGGATGTTCTTTTAAAGGTCCTGAGTTCAATTCCCAGCAACCACATGGTGGCTTACAACCATCTGTAATCAGATCTGATACCCTCTTGTGGTGTGCAGGCATACATGCAGATAGAGCACTCACATACATTAAATAAGTAAGTAAATAAATAAATAAAAATAAAAAAGAAAGCATTTGATTTGGGGCTCACAGTTTAAGAGGGTTAGAGTCTACAACCATCCTGTCAAGGAGCATGGCAGCAGGGAGGCAGACAGGCACAGGAGCCGCAGCTAAGAGCTTACATCCTGACCCACAAGTATGAGGCAGAGCAAGAGAAACAACTAAGAATGTCTTGAGCTTTGAAACACGAAAGCCAGCTCCAAAACACCTCCTCTAACAAGGCCACACCTCCTAATCCTTCCCAAACAATTCCACCAACTGGCCACCAATTATTCAACTATATGAGCCTGTGGAACAATTGTCATTCAAACCATTACATTACTGTGAGACTTTTTTTTTTCTATCAAAAGTGGCTAGCCTGCCAAGGGCTAAGATTCCACAAATCTCCCCGACCTGGTAAAAACTTTTCTTTCTACAAAGCCCCTGCTACATTCCCAGAACTTGATGTTCTAGAATGGCCCATATCTCTTCCACCTTTCCTTCATTTTCTTCACACTGCTTTTCAAATTATCCAGTCTAGAGTAGACTGCGAGGTTGAACTCAGCCAATGAGGACCAGGCAGGCTCCTCCTTGCATTGGGGAAAAAGATAAAAAGACTACCTTGGCCATCCATGCGTTCTGCTTGCTAGCCTGGTTTGTTGGATCACAGCATACCATTTTTACAAAAAGAAAATGCATTGCCAGGTTCCTTTCAGTTTGTTTGTCTGTTTCTTCATGGAACACCAAGAACATTCTTTCCTAACAATATGTGGGGATGGGATGCTGAGTTCGAATATGAATATATAGGTATATTTAAGGCAGAGACCTCGGTGGTTGATAAAAGTTTAAGAGAGGGAGTTTCTGTCTACTTAATGGGCTGCTGTCAAGAAAATTAGCCTCGGGGCTGGAGAGAAGGCTCAGAGGTTAAGAGCACTGGCTGTTCTTCCAGAGGTCCAGAGTTCAATCCCAGCAACCACATGGTGGCTCACAACCATCTAGAATGAGATCTGGTGCCCTCTTCTGGCATGCAGATATACATACAGGCAGAACATTGTATACATAATAAATAAGTAAGTCTTTAAAAAGGAAAAAAAAAAAAGAAAATTAGCCTCTGACCATTCCTTGCGAACTGGCCTCCAGGAGATACCATGGTGCACAGATTCTAAAACACCCACATGATGTCATCCCCCATGACCACACCTCACACCTTCATGCAGCAGCCTCTTTATGATTGAGGGCAGGACTGTGACTCACTTCCACCCGACAGCACACAGCTGAGATGATGGGATGTTACACTGTGGTTATAGACACTATCGGCAGATGGGAGTTGGCTTGACTTCTGCCTCCATCATCTACTCCAGCGACCTTGAGTAAGTTATCTGACCTCGCTCAGACTCTTTCCCTGCAAAGTGAACACAATACCAGTCATCTCCCAGGCTGGCATCTGGCTGTAAGCACTAGGAGGGTCATGAGATGTCTTTGTAGCTGTGGGTAAACAGCCTCATCCCTCTGCCCAGCTCTCTCTGTGTCTTGGATCCTGTGTCTTCCCTGGGGATTTTTTCATCATTTCCTAGAGTAACATTGAGGAGGGGGTCCTCTGACTGAGCCAGAGATGAACTTGAAACCAAATTAAGTGAGATTCATCTTTCATTCCTTCGACTTTTAATTCACAAGAGCAGAAAAACAAAAGGAAAACTCGAGTTTTTGTTTGTTCTTTGGCTGGTCACACTTTCAGCTCTGACTGGCAAATGGCCATAGTCTTCTGGTTTTCTTTTATCTCCAAGAACTTCTTTCTTACTTTTTTATTACATTCAATTACATGTGTGTACACATGCACCCATGTCATGGCACACATATGGAAATCAGAGCACAGCTTTCAGGGGTAGGCTCTCTCCTCCACACAGAGACTGAACTCAGGTCCTCAGGCTTGACCGCAGGAACCTTTACCCACTGAGCCATCTCCTCAGCTCTCCCTGGAACTTGTTAATGCATTCAGCTATGAGGTGACTTCTCCATGTCCGTTCTTGTTGGGAATGTCCTGAGATGCCACTGATCACAGGACAGCACCCTGAGAAGCCATGTCAGACAGCACAGCTTGAGGTAGGAAAGGCAACAGAGAATGGGTGTACAATCTTGCTGAAAGTCCACCATGAATTCATCATTGCCTTATAGATCACCAGTCAGTTTTTTGGGAACAGTGTCTGTCCAGCTCTCCAGGTCTCTAGGAAATTCACAGAGGGTTGGTACCTGGAACTGGAAGGTCTCATGTGAAACTGGAAACAAGTTTCTGGCTCTCCTGAGGAAGACTTCTCAGAATACTGCAGACCTTCTTCCTCAAGCTGGGCAGGACAGTGAGCTCCTGGAAGCCCAGAGCCAACTCTCCCCTGGCTCTCCCCTCCCCACTCCACCACTGTCCTCTCCTCCTGCTCAGCCCAAGGCAAAGTGCAGCAGCTGGGCACGAACCCAGCTCTCCCTCAGGCCAATTCCAGGTCTAGATGACAGGCAGAGAGCTAGAAGGCCATTCCCCAAACCTGGAATGTAGCTCTGAAGGTGCCCTTGATCTCTGCTGATTGTTCTTAGTTCGTCTTTGTTCTGAAGTCAGGGGGAGGGATGCCTCTTACTGACCCTGAAAGTCTGCACTGTGGACCCTAGCCAAGTGGTAGCTACATGCTGTGGTCCAGGGGCCTCCCAAACCCTCCTGAATCTTATCGCTGCCCCAGGGACCCATCTATCACAGCCTCTTACCAGGAACATACTCTGAGATGAAAGGATATGATGCCAAATGCTAACACAAGAGCTGAGACTTGAACTCACACAGTCTGGCCGTGACAATAATCAAAGAAAAGCTTTTTAAAACAGCACCAGAGCCATTTTTAGCGATAGCTGCCATATGTAAATGGGCGCGCGCGCGCGCGCACACACACACACACACACACACACACACACACACACTATATTAAATTGTTTCAATTTTTTTAAAGGAAGGAAGAAAAGGAGACTTTTACACCCCTGTAAAGCCTCTATCTGAAGCAGTCAGTTCCTGTCCAGGG
This sequence comes from Onychomys torridus, assembly GCF_903995425.1. Lineage (NCBI taxonomy): Eukaryota > Metazoa > Chordata > Mammalia > Rodentia > Cricetidae > Onychomys > Onychomys torridus. The sequence goes on from NC_050465.1 coordinate 5,047,275, forward strand.
CAGGCCCCTCCAGAAGAGAGCAGGTTAGACCATGTTTCTCTTCTGGCTCTGTACCCCTCCTCCATCCTCTTTCATATCCTCAGCTCAGGCTGCAGGACCTTAACTCCAGGCACAATGCCATGAGCTCTTCTCTGGAAAGGGCCAAGGACATGAATGCCTGGGCTTCAGATCCAGGAGGACCTAAGAGAGAGAGAATGAATGTTGGGACCAAGGAAAACAGGATGAAGATGGGGAATGATGAGGCTCAGAGGAGGGACATGGGGGAAGCACGGACATGGGGAGAAGAAGTGGATGAGGGGGAAGATGAGAGGAAGTGAGGGTAGTAGAGAGAGGAGGGATGGTCGTGGGAAACGCTTCCGCATCCCAGTCACCAGCGCCAGCAGGTTGAAGCTCTCAGGCCGAGCTTGAAGGGAGTTCACTGGAAAGTCAGAATAGATGGAATGTTCCACCAGTGCTGGTCGAATCCGCAGCCCTTTGGGGACACAGCTCGGAGTCACTGCTGGGAGGGAACAGAGATAAGAGCAAGCACAGGAAACAGGATGGGTGTTGGTGACAAAGGACTATCGTTAAAGAGCCCAGAAGTCAGAAGACGTTCGACAACTGTGAGCCTTCAAGACAGGGCTCTGGCTTCAGACCTCAGGAGAAAACAGACGTCGCGAAGGACAAAGTGTCATGTCTCGATCGCACCAAAGGTCGGTGCTCCGAAGGGTAGGAGATGTGTGGAGAAGTGTAGACATCAGATCTTACTAGCTCAGGTATTAACTGTGGCCCTTTACAGTTGGGGGAGGGGCAGGAAAGTTCTCACCATGTAACTCAGCCTGTCCTGGGACTCAGTAGGTAGCACAGACTGATCTTGAATTCCTGACTCTTCTGACTGGCCCATATGAGAGCTAGGGTCACAGGCATGCACCACCATACCTGCCTGGCTTAACACTTGCTTTAGCTTTTTTTTTTTTTAATAAATAATTTTTTCTTTATTATTATGTGTTTTAAATTTTATACATCAGCCATGGGTTCCCCTGTCCTCCCCCCTCCCGCCCCCACCCCCACCTTCCCCCCCAGCCCCTCCCCTCCATTCCCATGTCCTCCAGGATCAAGGCACCCCTGGGGATTCATTTAAACCTGGTGGATGCAGTACAGGCAGGTCCTGTCACCTCCTTCCAGACTGAGCAAAGTGTCCCTGTGTAAGCCCAAGGTTCCAAACAGTCAGCTCATGCACTAAGGACAGATCCTGGTCCCACAGACTGGATGCCTCCCAAACAGATCAAGCTATTCAGTTGTCTCACTTATCCAGAGGGCCTGATCCAGCTAGGGGCTCCACAGAATAACAGACCATGATAAATGAAGACCACATGAGAACAGGAATAGGCAGAGTGCTGGAGAGGTCCCCAGAAATCCACAATGATATATCCTCTGTAGTCTGCTGGCAATGGTCGAGAGAAAGCCTGATCTGACCTAGTCTGGTGATCAGATGACTAAACTCCCTAACAGTCGTCTTGGAACTCTCATTCAATAACTGATGGAAGTGGATGCAGAGATCCTCAGCCAGGCCCCAGGTGGAGCTCCAGGTGTCCAACTGTCAAGAAAGAGGAGGGTCTGCAAGAGCGTGAATTGTTGAATCTAAGATGGCAATTTGGGTTTTGTATCACCAAATAAAGAATTTTCATCAATAGGCCAGCAAGATGGCTCAGTGAGTGAAGGGTACTTGCCAGGAAGCCTACCCATTGACTTTGACCCTGGGACTCACACAATGAAAGGAGAGAATGAATGGCGCTCACAGGTTGTCCTCTGACCTCTAAACACACATGCACACACATGTACCCATGCATACTGTGGTGGTTTGATTGCTCGCCAGTTGGTGGAACTGTTTGGGAAGGATTAGGAGGTGTGGCCTTGCTGCAGGAGGTGTGTCACTGGAGTCCAGCTTTGAGATTTCAAAAGCTCATGCCATTTCCAGTTGGCTCTCTCTCTCTCTCTGCCTCATGGCTGTTGTCTCAAGATGTAAGCTCTCAGCTACTGCTCCAGCACCATGCCTGCCTGCCTGCTGCCATACTCCTTGCCATAACTGTCATGTGTTCTAGCCCTCTGAAACTGTAATCACCAAAGAAACTCTTTATTGTGTAAGTTGCCTGGGTCATGGTGTTTCATCATAGCAAAAGAAAAGTAACTAAGACACATACACAGAAATGTACTAAAAAATACAAAAATAATGCTCATAATCATCATTCTGTCATTTGAAGCCCAGCCATGCTTTTTGTGCAGCCATAATAAGTTTCTGCCATTTCAAGCTTCCAGTTTGTAGCACTTTGTTATGGCAGCCCGTGGTCTAGTTAGGCACAGCCTCAGACTTTAATCCAGATCCAGAGTTAGAACCCACATTCCCTTCCTTTGCAAACACCTCCTCTGTTCACTAAGGAACCAGCTAACAGGCCTTTCCAGGGGTGCGGTCGCAAAATAATTACTCTGCTTGAGAAAAAATGCTGAAGCAGGCAGATTCAGAGAGTTGAGTACAGAGTGGCTGGGCAGGCTCCATTTACAGCTTAAGGGACCTACACTTAAATATGACACCAGAGACCTCCACAGCTTGACTTTCAAACCTGGTGTTGGCACCAAAGAAAATACCTCTTTGTGTTTCATTGGTGAGGAAAACGTCTCTGTACCTGAACAATAAAAAGGACGTTGGAACTGGATCCCTCCTCCTTCCCACAACCGGATCCCTGACTGTCCACTGTGCCCGACTGTCTTTAAATAATGGACAATTAGGCCCATTGTAACCATGTGGTCCCTCAATAGCCATGGTCTGGGGAATTTGTAAAAGACTGCTGGCTGTGAAGCACAGATTGGATCTTCTTTAAATTTCTCATTAATCAGATACTTCTTATCAATTCTACTGGGTCCCATGAGGAGCCGTGTAGCCATGCCAATCACCTGGGTGTCTCTATGGCTTACACCTGTACACAGTTTGGCTCTGACCAACTGTACTGGCAAGCCAGGTGCAGGATTTCCCACTGTCCAGTGCTTCCTGCTTCCAGAAGAAGATGGAATGGATGCCACTTCTGCTGGAAGTTGGAAAGCCTTCCCAGTAGCACAGGGAAAGAACTACAAAATGGGTTGAGTGCCTGCCCTGACAAGTTTAATTTCTATTTTACTTTAGCTAGCTGTTGCTCTAGTATTTTGTGCTAACTTTCCCAGGCTCTGGGAAAGGAACTGGGCTGTGTCAAGAGAACAGAGGAGAAAGGAAGAGAAATTAGGGAATGTTGAACAACAGTTTTGTTTTCTGAGTGGAAGAAGGTACTATTTGAGGGTTTTCTTTTGGTGTGGGCTTTTTTTTTTTGGTGGGTGGAGGGAATGAGATGTTAAGACATTGTCTTACAAAATAACTCCTATTGGCGAGAACTCACTGTGTAGACCTGGCTAGCCTCAAACTCTCAGAGATTTGCTGAGATTAAAGGTGTGCACGACAGCCATCATGACGCTTGAGTTTTGAGGGTCAGTGGATACCAAAATGATACTGTAGGGCACATATTAGGGAACTTATCCTGCAGGCAGTCAGTGATGTCAGATTTATCATGGTTCCAGGAGGCAATGGAGTAGACTTAAGAGGTAGGAGCTTGGGAATTCTCCTTTAGTCAGCAGAGAAAATGCGCTTACACATGGCGGTGGAGACTACACTTCAAGAGACCTATCACAGCTAAAGACATTGAGGACCGTGGAAGAGCTGTGAAAAATACTTCAGCATGGACAGCTCAGATGGCTTCTTTCTGATAGCCCCCTTTTCCCTGTCCTGACCTTCAGGCTTAGACAAGACAGGGGAAATGAATGAATAGAGGGTGCAGACACCCCAGGTAAGATGTGTTGGAAGCACAAGTCAGAATCTGATTATGAGATGGCATTTCAATTGACTAGTCACAAATCAAATTTCGTAGGAAGGAGTGGTGGTACATGACTGTGATCCCAGCACTTGGGAGGTGGACGCAGGAGGGTCAACTTTGGCAGCATAGAAAGTTTGGGGCCAGCCTGGGCTACATGAGACTTGGTCTCAAAAAAGAAAAAATCGAATTCCGAAGGAGACAAGAAGGTGACTTCAATATACCTCTCTTTTACATATGGAGCCTGAAACTCCTTGGACATGGTCTTTTAATAGTGTTATAATGCCAGCAATCTTTTTTTCTTAAAAGAAAGACCCTTCTGAAAAGACCAGGAATGCTTTCTTCTTAGAAGGTGTCAGCCTCTCCTGAGAGGACAGATGTGGGAGACTCGGATGCCCAATGATGTGTAGCTGTTCAGGATGGCATGGTCCAGAAATGTGACAGGAACAGATAGAGGTGCTGATGTTGACCTCAGCCCAGCCCCATGTATATGTTTATTTCTTAAAAATCACAGCAGTCAAACCTTTACCCATTTCTTATGTTCTCTTCCATCGTGGTAAGTTTAGGTGAAAAGCATAAGGTTAAAAACAAAATAGGAAATAACTAGGAATGAATTGCTTCCTCCTGTGCAATAGTTAATGAAGAGACGGTCTGTTAAGTCACCCAAATGCACTGAGAGCCAGTGGCTGAGGAAAGCTTGCTGAGAGCCCACTGGGAACATGGTGCTTCTCTGTAATCAATGGAACTGAGTGGAGGTCCAGAAATAAACCACATATACACAGGACTTGAACCTGTGATAACAGAGACAGTTCAGATCTAGAGAACAGGTCGGTTCAGTAGGTGTTGCTAACACTGGTTAGGCATTTGGCAACAGAGGAGGGAGTCTTGCTTCAGTCTTAGCATTAACATAAATACTAAACTGGATGTGCTGGCTCATACTGGTCACCCCAACACTGAGGAGGGTGAAATTAACACAGATTAGCATGAACTCATCCTGGGCTGCAAAGTGAGTTCCAGGCCAGTCTGGGCTATAGTGCCTTTAAAAAAAAAAAAAAGGAAAAAGGATTCTATATATGAATGTGGTTTGCTAGAAAATGACCAGTAGTTACACACAGCTATTTAAACATAGATTAACATTAAATAAAAGTAAGAACTGGGCCAGCAAGAAAGCTCAATGGGCAAAGGTGCTCACTGCCAGGCCTCAGAATCCACTGGTGGGAGAGAACCAACTCTTGAAAGTTGTCCTCTGGCCTTTACATGCATGGACACAGGCTCACATGCACTCATGCACAATAAATAAAAGAAATGTAATTTTAAAAAATTTTAAGTTGGGTGCTGCAGCACATGCCTTTAATTTGGACATTTGAGAGGCAGATGCAGTCAGATCTTTGGGAGTTCAAGGCCAGCCTGGTCTACTTAGTGAGTTCCATGCCAGCCAGGGCTACATAGAAAGGCCTGCCTAAGAAAAAGAAGGGTCTGTAGAGATGGTTCAGAGATTGTCTTAATTCAGAGATTGTCTTAATTAGGGTTTCTTGTAGCTGGAGTTTTTCTGGTCCTGCCTGGCCCATGGTCAGGACAAATCTCTCTCCCCTGCCAGTCCCACAGCTGCTCAGACCCAACCAAATAAACACACAGAGACTTATATTACTTATAAACTGTATGGCCGTGGCAGGCTTCTTGCTAACTATTCTTGTATCTTAAATCAACCCATTTCTATTAATCTATAAGTTGTCATGTGGCTTGTGGCTACCGGTATCTTTACATGTTGCTTGTCATGGTGGTGGCTGGCATCGTCTCCTGACTCAGCCTTCCACTTCCCAGCATTCTCCTTTCTGCTTGTCCTGTCTATACTTCCTGCCTGGCTACTGGCCAATCAGGTGTTTTATTTATTAACCAATCAGAGCAACACATTTAACATACAGAACATCCCACAGCAGTTTCTACTGCCGAGATGAAACACAGTGGCCAAAAGTCAGTTGGGGTGGAAAGGATTTATTTAGTTTATGTCTCTTCATTGTAATTCATCATTAAAGGAGGTCAGGACAGGAACTCAAACAGAGCAGGACCTGGAGTCACGAGCTGATGCAGAGGCCATGGAGGAGTGCTGCTTACTGGCTTGCTTCCCATTGCTTGCTCAGCCTGCTTTCTTATAGAAACCAGGACCACCAGCCCAGGGATGACACCACCCATAATGTGTTGGAAACCTCCTCTATCAAACACTAGTTAAGAAAATGCCTTACAGCTGGGTCTTATGGAGATATTTTCTCAATCGAGGGTCCCTCCTTTCAGATAACTCTTGTGTTAAGGTGACATAAAATCAGTCAGCACAGTGGTTAAGAGCTGTTCTTCCAGAGGACCCAAGTTTGATTCCTAGCACCTGTAGGACAGCTCATTACCTTTTGTAACTCCAATTATAGGAATCCTACAGCCTCTTCTGGCCTCTAAGGGCACCAGGCACACACATGATGCACGGACATGCATGCCGGCAAAACACTCATACATGTAAAATAAATCAATATTTTTTAAAAATTACAATTAGGCAGTAGTCACATGCTTAAGCTTAAATTAAAATTAAGCAAAGGCAAATACTTCTTTATTCTATTAAGTTAGTCACAGTTCAAGTGTCTAAGAGCCACATGTGGCTGTGGCTGGTGGCTACAAAATTGAACCATGCACGACATGTCCATCATCATGTTTCTATTCACCTAAGCTGCCCTAGATGGTTCAACTCTTCAAAGGTTTCAATTGTAGCCTTTACTAAGCAGTAGGAGAAATGAATATAGATCTTTAGAATTTTGGAATGGAGAATTCTCTAAAAACAGCAAAAGAGCTAGAAACCAGGGCAGAATTATTCAATTTGGTAGGTACACAATTTTAAATGTTTATTGTAAAAAAAATAAATAAATAAAGTTTCAAATAGTGAAGATTTACAAAGAAAACCAAGGGTAGATTTACAACCTATAACCAGATAAGAAGCTAATTTCCTTAATAAAATAATTAGAAAAGGAGAAAGCCCTTCATAGAGCCACAGATATAAATGGCCAACAAATATATAATTACATTAAATGGTGCTTAACTTCCATCATAATTGGGGAAACGCAAATTACATAATGATGGTGCAATCATTAAGTCACGGATGAGGTCACTCATCCACGCGATCTGTGTGTGCTTAGCTGGCAGGTTCACACATTGCTGGTACAGTACACTACAGTAACTTCTCTGGGAGCAGTGCCAGCAGAAGCCAGATTAAAATGCAGGGTACCTTAGATGCAGTTTATCTAGCATTAAGAATTCACCCTATAGGGTCACAGGGTTAAGGTGCCTTCCGCCAAACCCAGTGACCTGGACTGCAGTTTGATTGCCTGGGCCCATGTGGTGGAAGGAGAGAATTACTGAAAATTGTCCTCCAACCTCCAGATGTGCACAGTGGCACGTGCATGTGCCCATACACAGATATTTACATACAATAAGTAAATAAAATGCAACAAAAATTATGGGAGTTATTTGTTTGTTTGAGACAGGGCCTCACAATGTAGCCTTGGCTATTCTGGAACTCAATATGTAGATCAGGATGGCCTGCTTACGCTCTCAACTGCTGGAATTCAAGCTGTGTACCACCATGATGGGCTCCATTTATTTATTTATTTTTTTATTTATTTATTTATTCATTCATTCATTAGTTTATATATTTATTTATTTACTTTTAGGAAAAAGAATCTACCTTGTAAAGCCAGATGTGGTGGAACATGACCCTAAAGCCAGCACTCAGAAGAGTGAGGCTGGAGGATTACCCTTGAGTTTGAGGCCAGCCTGGGCTACACAGTGAACCCTTATTTAAAACAACAACAACAACAACAACAACAAAATTAATCAATTAATTAGATGTTTAGAAAAGGGATGTGGGCTACAAAGATACTTATGGGTACCTACAGTTCTATTCACAGATGGTTACCTACTGTGTCACCCATCACAACCCAACACGTCAGGTGTGGTGATGCACACCTGTAAACAACACTCTGTAGGAGGACCAGGAGTCATAGACCAGCCTGGACCACATAATACGATCCTGTCTAAAAACACTAGGGCTGAGGCTATTGTTCAGTGGTTAGAGTGCTTGCCTAGCATACATAAGGTCCTAGGTTCAATCCCCAGTACTGCTAACAAAACATAATGAAACAAACAACCCAGTTGTAGTGATATGGTTGAAGTCCAATATTTCCACTACACATTGGTGTGTGTGCCAGGCATAGTGGTAGCGTATGCCTCTGATCTTAGCTCCTCGGGGGCTGGGGAAGATTGAGAGTTTGAGGACAGCTTGGGCTACAGAGTAAGAATCTGTCAAAGGAGACAGAGAGAGAGAGAGAGAGACAGAGAGAGACAGAGAGAGAGAGAGACAGAGACAGAGAGAGACAGAGAGACAGAGACAGAGAGAGACAGAGAGAGAGAGAGAGACAGAGAGAGAGAGAGACAGAGAGAGACAGAGAGACGGAGAGAGAGACAGAGAGAGACAGAGAGAGAGAGACAGAGAGAGAAAGACAGAGAGAGACAGAGAGAGAAAGACAGAGAGAGACAGAGAGACAGAGAAGAGAGAGAGAACATGCTAATGTGTAAAGTCCCCCAAATATGTCAGATCCCCCCAAAAAGTGAAAAAATATAGTTAAACAGTACCCAGCACAATCCTAACTTGGCAAGGACCTGCAGAATATTCATATATATTTTGCATATATGCAGATAAGATAGACACAAAGGGAAACTCAAGAACAGTTATTCTAGATGAGTAAAGCTTCTGGACAGGAATATTGTTTTGTTTTTCTTTTTAGATTGTGTGTGTGTGTGTGTGTGTGTGTGTGTGTGTGTGTGTGTGTGTATGCGTGTGCATGCGTGTATGCGTGTGCATGCACACGCACATTCTGTTCTCCCCCTCAACATTTGCTTTCATTTGTTGACACAAAAAAGAAAACGTTTTCAAAAATGGATGAAGGTGCTATATAAATAGAAAACAGTTATCTCCTGAATAATTCTAACCCTGAGAGGACTGTGTGTACTTGAGAAGTGTATGAAGACAACACGGGAATCCTGGTCTGGGTAATGGAGCTGCCTCCAGCACACACAGCGAGCAGAAACCAAGGTCTGCGGTCAAAACAGCCAGGGAGGTATCAGCTCCTGATGTGCAACCTGAGCTGCCTCACCTGCAACAGAGGATCCAGTGCTGGCTCAGGGAAGGACCCGGTGCCGGGGAATTTTGTCATGAAGAGCCAGGCATGTGCCACCTGCTAGCAGAATGCTGGCCAGTACAACACTGAGGAAAGTCACACTTGGTCTTGACTGTGGGCTTGATGGAGGCTTTTCATTAACCAAGTGTGCAGTTAGGGACCAGGTGCTGAGGATGGAGGCAGCTGTTTATGCTGAGATGGAGGACAGGGACCTGGACAGGAGGTATTCTCTTCGATGGGAAAATGGAGACTCTGGGACTGGGGATGCTGCCTTGTGGGTCCAGAAACTCCTGGAAAAGAAGTATGCTTGAAGAGAGATCCTACTGAAGATGGAAGCCACAGAGTGGGTGTGCTGTGTTCTCTGGTGAACCTTCAGCAGTGGACATGTTGAAAATTCTGCAATATTCCATCTCCCTGGATAAATTGCATTGGATCATAGTCTTTCTATGTCCGTTCGTTGTATGGGTACATACCTTTCACATTTTTTGTTAAAATGTTGACGAAAGGTAGCACTTTTTCCTTCTTCAAACCTATACAACACATTTCCATGTTGACATGGTTCTAGTTTGTTTTAACATTGCTGGGATAAACATGACCAAAAGCAATTTAGGGAGGAAAGGATTTATTTCTGCTTATACTTCCAGGTCTCAGCGCAGCATTAAAAAAAGTCAGGGAAGGAACTGAAGCAGAAAACATGGACAAAAGCTGCTTACTGGTTTCTCCCTGGTCCACGCTCAGCAGGCTTTCTTATACAGCCAGGGACCACCTACCTACTCAGGGAATGGTGCTACGCCCAGTGGGCTGCACCCTGCATCAATTAACAATCAAGAAAATTCCCCCAGAGACATGCGCACAGGCCGATCTAATGAAGGGAATTCTACAGTGGAGGTTCTGTCTTCCCAGGACTCTATAGTGTGTCAAGTTGGCAATGAAAAGCTAACCAGGACGCTCTATCACTTAGATAATAAAAACTAACCTGAATAGATACATAAGCCTCGTGGTTGTAGCTTCTCTGTACCATATTCACCACATAGACACAGTTCCCTGTTGTAGTAAAACACGATATTGTCATAGCCCTCTGATGGGATAATCTGTAAGACAAACCAAGGCCTGCGGGTCCTTTCCTGCATTGAAATGACTTTCTAAATAGGTTCAAGACTGGAATTGATAGGCCAAAAGGATGAACATTTTCCCAGCACATTGCCACAGTGCTTGCCAGCCAGGGTATATTTGTGCTTAATGCCCATGAGTTGCCGGGAGGATGGGAGCTAGAAAGCCAGGAAAGCTGTCTTAGCCACGGTAGCTATAACAAAATACTGTAGATTGGATGGCTTTAAAAAAAATAGAAATTTAAGCTGGGTGTTGGTGGTGGCACATGCCTTTAATTCCAGCACTCGGAAGGCAGAGGCAGGTGGATCTCTGTGGGTTCAAGGCCAGCCTGGTCTACAGGGAGAGATCTAGGACAGGCACCAAAACTACACAGAGAAACCCTGTCTTGAAAAAAATGAACAAACAAAAAAAACAAAAAAACCAACAACAACACTCCCCGCCCCCGAAATTTACTTTACATTTTACATGCTCCTGAAGGCTAGAAGTCTGTGTGTGAATGTGTGTGCACATTCATGTGTGTGCATACCAGTGTGGAGTCCAGAGGTCATCCTCAGGTGTCCTTTCTGAAATACCATCTGCTTTGTTTCTTTCTTTGTTTGTTTTTAACAGGGTCCTTCCACTGTCCTGGGGCTTGCCAATTAGGCTAACTGGTTGGCAAGTAAGGCCCTAGGGAGACACCTATGTCCACCTCCCAGCACACTGGGATCACAAGTCTATACCACCGTGTGTGTGTGTGTGTGTGTGTGTGTGTGTGTGTGTGTGTGTGTGTGTGTGTGTTCTTTGCTTCTGGAATGCTGGGATTAAAGACATGCCCCATTATGTCTGGCCCTTTGTTGAGATTTTATGTGGGTTCTGGGGAATCAAACTCAGATTCTGGTGATTGAACTGAAGCATTTTACATACTGAGCTATCTCTCTAGTCCTTGGAAGTTTTAAGTGAAGGTGCTAATATGGTTGTACTCTGTTAGGGATTCTTTTTGACTTACAGCCCACCATCTTCTTGCTGTCTTCACATGGCTTTTTCCTGGTGTGTGCATCCACAGAAAGAATGAGGTCTTTTTAAGGCCACTTAGGACCCCACTTCATCTCAGGTACTTTCCTCTGGTGCCCTCATTTAATTTTAAGTGAAACCCTACATCCAAATACAGTCACATTGAGGGTGAGGGTGAGTTGGGACTTCCGTGTCTAAATCTGAAGACCGACAAAATGCAGGCAACCATTATTGACTGCCCACTAATGAAGCTCCAGGGCCATCTGAGCCCAGATCTGTCCAAAGATTCACATCTGCCCCTGCTCTGCTGAGAAGCCTTTGTGAGGCATGCAGAGGGACCAAAGCTCTGCGTCTTCACGGAGATGGGGGACAGTTTAAGACAATGCTGGAGGGACAATTATCAGTCACTCAAGTTGCTGCCCTCTCTGATCTATTTGGATCATAGCTAGACTTGAACACCATTAAGATCTGGGATGACAGAGACAGGGTGTTTGCTTCAGACTCTGTCATGGCTGTGACTGGCCTACTGATGTCTCTAGCACTCAGAAGACAGGTGACACAATGGCAGAGGCAGAATTCAGAGGAGCCAGATCCATAAAGCTGGTTCACTTTGCATCACTGGCTCCACCCGCTACCCCCCATCACAGTGAACCGCCTGTCTATTTTCATCAAGGGGTCTTTACTTCAAGTTAAAATACAGCCTGCTTGTCTCTGGGCCCTCACCCATATGTTGTTCTCTGTGGCCCTGGGCACCCAGTGTGGAACAACACTCTAACACAGGGCCTCATGAACGGCTGCTCTATCTAGCATGGCGAGGCAGGACCCTCAGCTTGAACAGTCTTTACACCCACAGCTGTAGGAGTTAGAATCTCCAAGTGATGTCAACTGTTCTTCCACCCACTCAGCACTCCCCCTCTCAAGAAATCCACACTCAGATCCAACACGTGTGCATGTAATGTGGACTTTGCTGATTTTATATGGAGAGTGAAGGGTGCCATACAGTAAAATTTCATGAGACTTTCCTATTAGTCACACTGCTTTTCTTTCTAGTTTTAGATCTGCTGCCCATTACTAATCTCTCCCACCTCTGTCTCTTCACTCGGAGATAAAAGATCCATGCTCTACCACCCCAGTCTTTCAGGACTATTCTTCATCAGGACTCTCCCCCCACCCCCAAACAAATACAAAAGCCCTACCAAGGCTTCACCAAATTCAGTCCTCTAAGTGTGTTTCTGGAGTTCAGCTCATAAAAGGTCAAGGTCAAAGGAAAATTCAAGTACTGCCCAGTAATAAATGAATGAATTAAGGAGACAGGAAGAGGAAAATGTGGCCCAGATCCTTGGGCTGCAGATGCCACAGCCAAGGTAAAGCGTGGCCTACCTCGAGTCCTTGGAGTACACCCTTGAAGTCAGTTAATTAATGATGAGGAGGTATTAACTTGCACTCTGCCCACCCTGACAGCTCTGAGAAGGAAGTGACTGCATTTCTTTTAATACGGTGTCCTGAATTTCCAGTACACTGTATCACACAGAGTCTTTGCTCAACAGCTACTAGTTCATGACCCCATGTTTAGCCTAGACCCAGGTTAGCCTAGACATGCCTCAATGGGGAAAAGAAAATCAGACTGCAGAGGACAGTGTCCCCAGCCTCCATTAGCTGTTCATGGTATGTGAGGACAAGTGTAAAAGACCATTTGTATGTGTGGGAATTAAGTTCTGATGTTCTGATGAGATCGTGAAAGGGGTCCATTCCCAGAAATACCATAACATACAGGATTGGATTTTAGAGGCTTCGTTTTGCAGAGGGGGAAACCAAGACCTAAGCAAGATCTAAGTCCCCACAAGATAGGCAGCTAATGTGTCTGAACTGGAATCTGAACCACAGGGCCAGCACAGGTGCTGCTGTCGGTGGTTAGACTTGGTAGTTTCTTAGGCAGAGCCCTGGTCCACCATGGGTCCTCCACTGTTAGCCACTGTTCCTCTTGTTTCACCACACACACTGGCCTGCTGGGAACATCTGACCTTATCAACCCGAGAGTGACTTCCTACCTCTAAAAATTATGCAAGCAACTGAGTGGTGGTGGCACATGCTGTTAATCCCAGCACTCAGGAAGCAGAGCCAGGCTTTGTCAGTTCAAGGCCAGCCTGGTCTGCAGAGCGAGATCCAGGACAGGCACCAAAACTACACAGAGAAAACTACAGCCTGAAAAACAAAACAAATTTATGCAAGCAGTATACAGAGGTGCCAAGACCTTTGGAACTCAGGAAAGTGATGTGTAAGGAAAGAAGCAGGAATTAACTCATTTCTAAACAACTCTGAGGGACTTGTCTGGGGTGTGGTGGCACATGCATGCAATGCCAGCATTTGGATGCCAAGGCAGGAAGATGGAGATCGATTCAAGTCCAGCCACCACATAGCAAGTTTAAAGCTAGCCTGGACTACATGAGACACTGTCTCAAAACAAAATAAAATAGTAACAATAAAACTAAGGAGATGTCTCTTTAATATAAATATTTAAGTATAAATATAAATATATATACAGTTGGCATTCTTGAATAGAGAACTATGGTTTAAAGGTTTTTTTATGTTTTATTTTTGTGTGTGTGGGGGGTTTTACCTGCATATATGTCTGCACTACATGCATTCCTGGTGCCCATAGAGGCCGGAAGAGGGAATCAGATCCCTTGGAACTGGAATTGTGAGTAGCCATATGGGTGCTGGGAACAGAATCTAGGTCCTCTGCAAGATCAGCAAGTGCTCTTAACCACTGAGTCATCTGCCCAGCCCTGTCTAAAATGTTTTTCTTTGTTTGTTTTTGTTGTTTGTTTGTCTTTGATTTGGGGGTGTTGTTTTGTTTTATTTTGTTCAGTGTTCGGGATAGAAGGCCTCCTTCATGCTACACAGGTACTTTACCATCATCATATCCTCTATGGAGAAATTTAACAGTGTGCATTAGGACAAGAAAGGCCATTCCCAGGGACAGCTGTGTATAAGCTCCAGGATCTGCACCCATACCATGTTGTCTGATGCAGATCCCAGTAGACAGGGTCACTATTGCTCTCTGCTCAGCATGAGAGCAGCAGATGGCCAGAAAACTTTTCCTGGCATTGCAAAGTGCAGGATCTCAGGCCCTCACCCAGATCTACGTGGTTAGAGCCTGTACTTTACACAAGGTTCCCATAACTAGTCCATGTCCACGCAGCACGGCCCACAGGGCCTGTGGTCCCGATGACATGTTTCAAGGGAGTAAACAGAGGTGCAGGAGTGGATGGCCTTTATCCAGGTGATGGAAAGTTGGGGTGCAGCCAGGGTGACCCACATAGGTGTATCCCCCACTCCTTGTACTTACCTGGTACTCCCATGCAGTTATAAGACTTTCTTCTTTCTGTAGCCCAGAGATGGACAGAGGATGGATGCTGTGAATGATTGATTGATAAATAAAACGCTGATTGGCCAGTAGCCAGGCAGGAAGTATAGGCAGGACAGAGAGAGAGGTGAATTCTGGGAACAGGGCTGAGGAGGAGACGCTGCTAGCTGCCGCCATGAGAAACAGATATTAAGATACCAGTAAGCCATGAGCCATGTGGCAACTTATAGATTAATAGAAATGGGGGTTAATTTAAGATATAAAAACTAGATAACAAGAAGCCTGAGTTTATAAGTAATATAAGCTTCTGAGTGATTATTTTAGAAGTGGGCTGTGGGACTGCGAGGGCTTGGAGGGACCCGGAAGAAACTTTCCGGCTACAGATGGGCCAGCTGGGAAGCTTCTAGAAGAGAAACAAAAGGTCCCTGGAGCTGGGCTCTGGGCATTGCTGAACAGAGAACAGAAAGAAAGGGTCTGGCCTAGACAGGAGGCTGCAGTGTACAGGGAGCCAGTGGAGGAAAGCAGGCTAGAACTAGAGAGAGGGAGTGAAAGAGAAAGCAGAGAGCTCTCTTCCTCACCAGCCTCCCTGCCGCATCAGCCCTGGCTCAGAGTCGTTACAGAACTGCTCGAAGTGGGTGACACCCAGAGATGATGACAGAGTCACAGAACACCAGAGTCAGTATTCTGTACCATGAGTTTAACATTCTCTCTGTCTCTCTCTGTCTCTCTCTCTCTCTCTCTCTCTCTCTCTCTCTCTCTCTCTCTCTCACACACACACACACACACACACACACACACACACACACACACACGCTGGGGAACAATCCTTTTCTACATTAGGAATATGTATTACTCTCACTGGTTAATAAAAAACACTGAGAGGCCGGTAGCTGGGCAGGAAGTTAGGCAGGAAAGAATGATGGGAAGGAGGGCAGAGTCAAGGAGATACCAGCCAGCCACCCAGGAATCAAGACAGACAGACAGACAGACAGACACACACACACACACACACACACACACACACACACACACACACACACGGAAAAAATTCCAGAAAACTAAATGAATTTTCTACATGCCGAGTCCTATGGTTAATCTGTCTTGCGGACAGGACCAGCAGTAGGTTTCCCTCTCCAGGAGTCTCTGTGGACTGTGCAGTTAGCTTGTGGTTGTGTGTGAAATGCTGCAAACTTCTTTCTTGTCTTTGTTCCCCAAGTGATCAGAGTAACAGCTATTGTTCTGAGACAGGGTCTTCTGCAGCCCAGATGGGTCTCGAGTCTGCCGAGCCCTGTAATAGCTATTTATAAAGCATTCCCATTGTGTTAGGTGTCATATGTCTAGAGATGATTGGCAGTATGTGGGAGAGTGTAAACAAATCCCAGGCAAATACCCCACCATTTTATTTAAGTGCTGTGAACAATGGTGAGTCTTGGTATCCTTGGGAAACTGGAGCCAATCCCCCTTGGACACTATGATGAAGGTCCCAGTGGGCATGTGTTGGTGGGCCCTCTGTCATGCCCACTCAGCCCCAGCAGAAAGGATTCTGCCCTTAGCTGGAAGGTTGAGCTGGATGGGTCATAAAACTCAGTGAAAAAACATTGCCTTGGGAGAAGGCAAGGGCTTAAACAACACAAATGCTTATTATCTAATGCCTGAAGGAGCCAGGCTCATCCATCAAATGCACTTTCTGAACAGTATTGCCATCACACAGACAAAGCCGTCCCTGTTATTGATAAAATCAGGAGCAGTCCTGTGGTCAGGGAAAAGGGACCTGGATGCACACCTGAGACCTGAGCTGTAAGTTCTGTGCTGTCCCTGCCTGGCTGTGGTCTGGAGTGAGTCACTCGCTCCTTGTCTTTGAGATACGGATCACTGTGGACGACAGCAGCCTCCCTGGAGTCATAGCATAGCATTCAGTGGCCATGGTATAGACATTTGCATCGAATCTGCATTTAGACTATGTATTTTCCAGTGAAAAGTTGAAGAATAGAAAAGAGATCTTTTTGGTGTTTTGTTTGTTTGTTTGTTTGTTTTTTGGGGGGGTGTTTTGTTTTGTTTTTGGCATACTTTGTTCTGAGGGTACATTGAAAGAACCATTCACTGGATGCATTAAATCCTAAAACTTCACCAGAACCCCCAAGATATTGTGGCAGGTAATCTAAAAAACACCCCCCCCAAAAAACCCCTAAATTCCAGAGATACTTTAAAAATCTGCAACAAGGGCCAATAAGATGGCTCTGTGGGTGAAGGTACTTGCTGCCAAGCCTGAAGAACCGAGTTTGATCCCCAGAACCCATACAATGGAAGGCAGTAACTAACCCTCCAAAGTTGCCTTTTGACTTCCCATGTGTACACACACACATACACACATAAATGAATGTAATATACACAACAAATGCAATAAAAAATAAAGCTGATAAACATTTAGAAACCCTCTTTTAGCCACTTCCATAGGCCAAATCTAAACCATTTTCTGGTTTTCACACAATCTGGGAGGCGATTATATAATTTCAAAAGTGTCTGTAAACTACTCATTTGCATCTGATTTCTCAATGTCTAATTTGCTCATCAGCCAAAGCTACGTGTATAAAACCAGATTTTTTAATCAGCTCTCAGAATGTGTGCAAGCAAATTAATCTTCCATTTTATGGGGGAAAGATTCAGGGGCTGAAAACCATCATGTATTTTGCAGTTGATGTACAGAGAAAAGAATTTCCACAACTCCGTTAGTGTGTGTAACTATAAACATCCACCATAAACACCGCTGAAAACCTATGGCCAGTGTGAGTGTGTGGATTAGAAGTGGCGCTCACCATCCCAGGAAGCTGAAAGCAACAGGGACCAGTGTCTTTATGACATATGAGGAAGGAGGACTGAGAAGGGGGCTGGAAGAATAAGGTGCCTTTGCCTAGAACCCTCACTTGGAAAGAGGGGAAAGAAACCAGCAGCTGCCTCAGGAAAACCTCAGCTGCTGTGGGAAAACAGATCTTGGCTATGTTCTTATCCAACCAGAGAAAGAGCACTGACACAAGGCATTGGAATCTCTTTGTGGTCCCTCCCTCTTCTTAACCATAGGCCCACCTCTGCTCTGTGTCATCCATGTTGGCACAGTGGTTGGTAGCTTCCCAGGCTCAGGCCTGCTCCTGGTCTGCCCCCCAGGTACCGTGGAAAAGTGACACATTACTGGACCGGTGAGGCCTCAGTGTTCTCGCTGCTCTTTTTAAAGGATGCTGAGAGATGCTGTTTTTAAAGGATGCTGGGTGAGGTGTTGCACACCTCCAGGACTCTGCAGGCAGAAGGAGAGGGAGATCTCTGTGATTTTGAGGCCAGACTGTTCTCTATAGCAAGAAAAACAAATAAATAAATGGATGCTATGATCCTTCCCATAGCATCCTCACTGTGATTTTCTCTAGCTACTTCTTTAGGGTACGAATCTTTGGAGCTGTCACCCTGACCTTATGGACTTACTCGGCAATAAAGGACCAAGAGCAGGACTTGAAAGTGATGTTTGTGTATCTGCATTCAGAGCAACAGTATCACTACAGCCAAAAGGCAGAGGCAATGCACTTGCCTTGGACAGAGGAATTACGTTCAGCATGGCATCTGCATACAGTATAGTATCAGCCAGCCTTCCAAAGGTGTTCTGCCCAGGCTGCAACACAGAGGAGCCCCAGGGGACGTGGTGCTAAATGAGGAAAGGCAGCCACAGAAGGCCCAATGCTGTGTGACTCTGCTTACACTTGCATGAGCTGACAGAAAGCGGAATGGTGGAGGTCACAAGCCAAGGAGTCACAGGGCAGGAGTGTTGAATGCACATGGAGTTTGGTGCCGTCGGTGGGAGGTCTGGGGATTGGCTGTGTGACAATGGGAATACCATTAACTAACAGGGCCAAACAGAGGGTGGGCTGGAGAGATGGCTTGGTGGATAAAGCCCTCGCCATGTAAGTGTTAGGGTCCTGAATTCAGATCCTCAGAATTCATGAAAGCCAGGCGTGGTAGTGCATGTCTTACAGCAGCAAGACGGGAGATGGAGACAGGAGTCCCTGGGAGCTCTTAGAGCAGCTACCCTTGTGAGAACAAGAGACCCTGTTTCTAAGGAGGTGGAAGGTGAGGATCAAAACCCATAGTTGCCCCAACTTACATGCATTCTTGCACTCACACACAGCACACATATACACACTGTATACACACACACACATATACACACTGTATACACACACACACACACATATACACACATCATGCATACATACACATGCAGGTACACACATGTGAGTTTAAAAGAAAAATATTTTTTTTCGTATTTTCTTTTTTAATTAAGAAATTTTTTTTTATTCATTTTACATACCAATCAAAGATCCCCCTCTTCCCCTTCCAGCCTCTCCCTCCAAACCCATCCCCCATCCCCTCCTATAAGAAGGTAAGGCCTCCCATGGGGAGGTATGTTTAGTAGAGGCAGAGCCAAGCCCCTCCCCCTGCCTCAAGGCTGTTTGAGGTATCCTATCATAGGTAGTGGGCTCCAAAACACTCACTCCTGCACCAGAGATGGATTCTGATCCTACTGTCAGGGGGCCCCTTAAGCAGATCAAGCTACACAACTGTCTCACTATGCAGAGAGCCTAGTCTAGTACACAGCTGTTGATCTAAAGTAAAAAAAAAAACAAACAAACAAACAAAAAAAAAAACTTTCTTTCTTTCTTTTTTTTGAGACAAGTTCTCATGTAAAACCCAGGCTAAACTCACTACATGGCTGAGGATGATCTTGAACTCTTGATCTTCCTGCCTCCACTTTCTGAGTGCTAAGTATAAGTGTGTACCACACACCTGTTTCATGTAGTGCTGGTGATCAAATCCAAGGCTTCATGCATGTTAGGCAAGCACTTTATCAACTGAGCTACATCTTCCCACCCAAATTAAAGGTCTTGGGATGGGGAGATCATCTGGGGGTTCCTGAGAGCCTTCCCTGTAACTCACCAGGTTCTTTTGAGTGAGCCAGGGATGCAGGGAGACATCTGAAGATGCTCTGATGCTCTGAACATAGTGGGCAGACCAAGTGCCAAAGAATGTAGGTGTCTCCCAAGGCTGGAAGCAGAGGAGGCAGTTGCCCCCTGGAGCCTCTGGAAAGGAGGGCAGTGTTGCTGGCACCAGGATTTCATCCTAGAGGACCCACTTCTGACATCCTCAGAGCACAAAGATAATCAGTACACATTTCTTTATGTCACTGTTTGTGGTCACATCTTACAACAGCAGCAGGAAGTGGATAAAACTTGGAGACTCCACAATAGAGATGCTTAGTGGAGTCTGGCAGAAGGCAGTGGGGTGTTGTATATTTTGTTTGTATCTGACAAATAAAGCTTGCCTAGAGATCAGAGGGCAGAGCTACCATTAGTTAACCATAGAGTCCAGGCTGTAAGCTCATGCCTTTAATCCCAGCACTTGGGAGGAGGAAGCAGAAAGATCAGGGGTTCAAGGCCACCCTGGGCTACATGAGCTTGAACCAGTCTAAAAGAGAAACATCCAGACGGTGGAGGCTCACACCTTTAATCCCAGCACTAAGGAGGTGGAGACAGGACTATAAGGTGGGTGGAGACAGGATCTCTGCCATTCCGTCTGAGGATTTGTAGAGACAGGATCCACCCCACCGCACCCCACTCCCTGGCTTTTTGGACTGAGATTTTATTTTGTAGATGTAAGAAGATTCCTAGTGGCTGGCTGCTCTGCTGCTCTGATCTTTCAGCTTTCACCCCCCGATATCTGACTCTAGTTTTTTATTTAATAAGACTAATTAAATTCACGCTTCAGTGGGGGCTTTCTGTCTGTTTGTCTCCTGAGAAGCAGGATGCCTTTGAGCTTCTGTCTTCATGCAACACCAGTCTTCCAGAGAGCACTCGCTATCTCTGGACAAAGCTGACCTACCCCCTGAGATACACTGACCACCAGCCTCCTCTATGGCCCTATCTCATCTGGTCCCCTCCCCCAACTGATACAGATGGTTTTCTGGCCTAGCAAAGACTCATGACTCATCTGGTCATCTCTGAATAGTGTTCTTTAATCTAGGAAAACTCTGGAGCTACCCCTCCACTCTTCATTATAACTTGCCACGTCTTGGGTCAACTTCCTCCCAATAACCCTGGAGGGCTGGAAAGGTGTGTATACTCTCAGGGAAGAAGAGGGGAAGGAAGAGGTAGAATCTGGATCCTGAGGGTGAAGGTCAGCTATGAGATGGCCATGAGCATATGGCCAAGCCAAACAATGTCCAGTGTTCTGTCACCCCTTGACATCCACTCATCCCGACTCTAACTAGCCCCTGCCACTCTTATCACCCCACAGCTAAGGGTCCTTCAGAAACCCGCCTTCACTTCAGTGCCATTTGTGAGAACGAGACTTGGATTTCCACTGGGGATCATCTGTAGTTGCAATGAGACTTGAAAATCTTGATAAAGCTATATAGATTGAACATCTTTCATCTAAAGTGCTTGTGACCCTAGATGTGTTTATGGTTTTCCTGAACTTAGGATAGTTTTGTTTTTGTGTAGTGAGAAATCTGAAGGATGGACCCACAGATAAGCATAAAACACATTGGTCCTTTGCATACCTTTCTGTTGTATTACCTTTTCTTGGAGACATGGAGAAATGTCTTTTCACCCTAGACAAGTGAGCCCATCCAAGCCCAGCTTGGTAAACGGGTGAGTTTATGGGACTTATTTTAAAGGGGCACCAGGCCAGGGCTTACAGGAGTGTGAGTGACCCCACACAGCTATATCACTTGAAAGTCCCATCTTATCTCAGCATGGGTGATGAACTTCAGGAAGCTGCATGGGTGAAGAAGACCCCCTCAGTGACCCTGTGTATACTCCAGCACCTCCCAGGATGACTGGGACAGGATTACATGCAGCTAGGTCAGGGGTGCCGAAGGGGGAGAGGCACTGGAATTGGAGATGAGGGTCCAATGATCCTTCCCACCCTTACTTCTATGGCAGAATGGCACAGACTCTTGTAAGGGTCTCTTGTGGATAATTGTCGTGGTACCTAGAACACAGCATTTCACAAGAACTTCATATGGCTTGAAGGTCACTTTACATAATATTTGGTGCTTGCAGAGTTTTGGATTTCAGAGAATTTCCACCCTGGGATTTTTGGGTTAGGGATATTCAACAATAAAGTAGCCCATTAAATTAATCTTACAGCTAGTTCATTAACGTGAAAGTCTTTGAAAAAATAATCTTACACTAAACAATATTGCTGCCTACTGTTTACATAGGAGGAAGGCAGTCTTTGTGTCCTTAAAAATAAGCACTGGCCTAAAAATATCAGTGCAAAAGAGGTAAGACATAAAAGTTAGGAATCGTGATACATGCCTATAATCATAGCACTTGGAGTTTAGGGCAGGAGGTTCAGAAGTTCAAGGTCATCCTCTGCTACACAGTGAACTCAAGACCAGTCATGGACACACAAGACCTTGTCTTAAAAAATTAAAAATAAAATAAAGACAGGCCTGGTGATCTGGCTCTGCAGGCAAAGTGTTTGTGGTGTAGGCCTGGCGACCTGAGTTCAACACCTGGAACCCACCTGAAGGTGGAAGCAGAAGCAGTAGAGAGAGCAAAATTGTCCTCTGACCTCTGCACTCTGGCTGTGGCATGCTGGCCTCACGGCTCACATGTGCCCCTCGGCCCACATTATGCACATATTCAATAATAATAAACAAAATAACACAGTAGTGTCGTAGAACCATCAAAAAGCGAATAATGCCCACCTGTGCTCTGATCTTGTCAGTTCCGGGTGGGACACAAGGTCCTGGAGTGAGACGCTGAATGAGTTAGTGGTGGCTGACCCATCAGGTCACACCAACCCCACAGAGGTTACTTATTATAGCTGGCTCTACGACTAATCCAGCAGCCCAGTGTTTCTTTAGACTGTTTTTCTGGTTGCGTGTTTTCGTGTAACTCCAGCTACTATCTATAAATCCAAGATCTGTAACAGACAGTGGAGAGTTTATTAATGCTTCATGGACAGAACAGTGGGCCTATTCTCCACAGATGTCCTAGCCCAGCCCCTCTGGAACCTGGTCTTGTGTTACGTTATGTGGCACAGGGGAGTCTAGGAGGCAGGTGGAATTAAAAGTGCTAATTCCGATGACCTTGAAGTGAAGAGATGAGCCTGAATTATCCTCCTGGGCTCCATCCATTCCTAAGTGTCCTGAAGAAGTGGGAGATGGAAGAGAAGGAAGGGTTCAGAGTGACTGTGTAAGGAAGGCTTTTCTCACCTTTGCTGGCTTGCAAAGAGATGGAGGAAGGCCACAAGCCAAGGAACTCCACAGCCTCTAAAAGCCGAGATCCCACTAGACCCTCAAAAGGGCCTGCAGCCCGGGAGACATGCTGATTTTAACTTGAGATCTGACCTACAGACGTGCCCTTGTGTTTATGTCACTGAGTCTAGGAAAGCAAGAGAAATCTGGCAATGAGGTTCAAGGTGATCCATGACTCCCAAACAAGGGGTGCCTGGAAAGAACATGCAGAGGTCAAGGGAGAAGACATCCCAGGGACCTTTGCAACATGCAAAGCTTGATAAATGGGAGAATTAAAGAGGACACCCATTTGCAAGTATAGTCACACACACACACACACACACACACACACACACACACACACACCACATTTCTGTATTTGACAGCATTCCAGGTACCCTGTGAGTGTGTCTAAATTTAGAGCAGATTACCTGGGTATAATGGTGCATATGCATCATCCCAGCACCTGGGAGGTGGAGACAGGAGGAGCCAGAGTTTGAATCTAGCCTGAGCTGGCTTTAGAGATCTATCTCAGCAACAACAAGAAAACATTACATCAGATTATTGTAGTGTCTAAAGTGTTCTAAATAATGTTAGCCTCTGATAAGCACTTACCTCTGAGTGTCTGTGAGTCAGGATTTCACAGGAGGCACAGACAGGATGGCTTTTCCTCATGGCATGTGGATATCAACAGAAAGAAGCTTAGCAGCCAGAACCATCTAGAGAGGCTTGTATTCACACATGCTCTCTCTGGGTAGGCTGGGCCTCTTCAACATCATGGTGGCCAAGGGCAAGCTGGTGGTAGAAACAGACAGAGGAAGAGACTGCAAGACTCTGAGCATCAATGTTTCCAAGCTCAGATATCTCACCTCAAAGTTTTTCCTGCACACTGTGACTGGAGGTGTTATAGACAGAGAAACATGGTTGCCAGCTCTCTGTGGCCTCCCATCAAAGTGTGGAGTAAAACAGTATGGATTCAAATCCTCCTCAGTCGTTGTCAGGGCAGGCTCCAGGATGCTGACCACCACTCTTTCTGCTGTAATAACTGAATGGTGTGGTTGCTGTGATCTGTCTTTTCTGGTTAAGAAAACAGAGGCTCCAAGAGATCCATGGCTCTGAGGAAGGCTTCATGGGACAGAGCCTAGACTAGCTGCATCCACTGATCCAGCCGGAAGTCTGTGCAAATCAAATGTCCAATGTAGTGCTGCTGAGATTGTGGGTGTCAGTTATGTGGTATCTGGTACCAACATAGTCTTGGGTCAACTACCAAACTTCTAGGCACATCGATTGCTCTGCTCTCCACTGTGGTGTTGCTTTATCAGACAGGGGTAGAATCCTGAGAAGAAATTATTTGCTCTCTGGACTCTCCTTCCTCTTGCCTCTGCTCTTGTGACCTCTCCCCCAGGGCCACCAGGAACCTTCATAAGACACTTCCCGTTAATGGGCATCAAGACCTATGTCAGGCTCACATGATTGCCACACACAGTCAAAGAGGAGTCTCA
This sequence comes from Onychomys torridus, assembly GCF_903995425.1. Taxonomy (NCBI): domain Eukaryota; kingdom Metazoa; phylum Chordata; class Mammalia; order Rodentia; family Cricetidae; genus Onychomys; species Onychomys torridus. The sequence continues at coordinate 5,071,610 of NC_050465.1, forward strand.
GCATTCTTCAGCCGAGCGTGGAAAGGACTTGAACAAAACCAGGTCAAGTGCAGGGAAGCGGATATAGTACGGCAAAATCCCCAGACACAGGAGGCTGCCCACATTTCTCAAATGCGCCTCACAGATACTGTAGGAGGAGAGGATGTGAAGCTGTGTTCAGGGGAACATTTTGATGTTTAAAGGGTGGCTATGAAGTTGTCCTTACAGAGGCCACAATTCACCTGGCTGAGCTTCGGACAACACAGGTGTGTCATCTCCATAGGACCTAGATCATTCAGGAGACAAACCACTGGGCATGTTTATGAGGGAGTTTCTAGATTGGGTTGAGGGTGGGAAGACCCACACTACATGTAGGTAGCACCATTGCAAGGGCAGGGCCCCCAGACTGAATAAAGAGTAGAAATCTATAATGGATACCAGCCCCCTTCTTCCTGTGGACTCAATGTGACCAGCTGGCTCATTCTTCTGCTGCCATGCCTCCCCTGCTTTGACGGCCAGTACCCTTGAACTGTAACTCAAAACAACTCCTTCTCTACCTTCCTTGCTTGCTCTCTTAAGTTCCAGATTTAATTTTATTATTTAAAATTTGTGTGTTTGTGGGTATAGGAGCCCATGGAGGTCAGAAGATGGCATCAGGGACCACCGAACTGGAGTTACAGGTGGTTGTGAGTTTCCTGCATGGATGCTGGGAATTGAATTGGGGTCTTCTGCAAAGCAGTATGTGTTTTTGTTTTTGGCTTTTTTGAGACAGGGTTTCTCTTTGTAACAGCCCTGGCTGTCTTGGAACTCACTCTGTAGACCATGCTGGCCTTGAACTCACAGAGACCCATCTACCTCTGCCTCCTGAGTGCTGGGACTAAAGGCACGTGCCACCACCACCCAATACAGTATCGAGTGTCCTTGATCTCTGAGCCATGTCTCCAGCCTTACAAACCCCAACTTTGGATACTTCTGGTGACTACTTTTGAAAGTCAGCTCATTCTCATCATGGGACTTGCACTCACAACTTTTCATGTCTAGAAGGACCATCACATGAAGAACAATTACAGTGTTTGGCTGTATTTACAGGAGAGGACTCAGTAGTGACAGCTTGATGAATACTCCTGGGGTAGTACTGATAAGAGAGCTTCCATTTTAACTGGACCAATCTTTATCTAGCTCCTACTATGTGCTGAACATGATGAGTGGGCTATCATTAGGGCAGCCCTCTACATTGGGCACTGCAGAATGCCCAAGAGACAGGTGGTCCCTGTCTTCATGGTGATTGAAGTTTAATGGGGAAGCCATTTCTTGGACACCTGCTCTCTATCAGGCACTGTTCCAGGGGCTGAGGGTGGGATGGAGAATAAAAACAGATGGAATCGTAAGCCCTCAGGGACATTACATCTGAGTTAAGCAAGTAGAATGGTAAGTTAGATATGATAACTGGTTAAGAACAAAATTAAGCAAGTGTACTGGTACCCTTTACTGCTGTGAAACATTAATATAAATTTGATGTTAAATAGAAGTTCATGATCCCACAGTTCCAAAGGTCAAAAGTTCCAAGCACATTGACAGGGCTGTGGCCCTTCTAGAGCTTACAAGACAGCTCCAGGGTCCCAATGCTACATCCTTAGAACAGTAGTAGTTTTTTTTTTTTTTTTTACCCACAAGGAGGTGAGACGCCAGTGCCGTGAGCAGGGACACCACTTCCTACAAGGTGTCAGGGAAGGTCTCCTGAGAGGGCGGTGTTCGAGTGAATCCACGGAGGGAGCGATGTCGCTGGTGTAGGTTTTGAGGGGAGATGTTCCTGACTGGTGACACCTGTCCTCAGAGGATAGCAAGGAAGTCAGCATGCCTGGAGAGGATGGGATGGGGTGGAAGCAGAGGTGGTCTACAAGGAGGTCAGTGTGCCTGGAGAGGATGGGATGGGGTGTAAGCAGAGGTGGTCTGCAAGGTCATCGTGCCTGGAGAGGATGGGATGGGGTGGGGTGTAAGCAGAGGTGGTCTAGTGGGAAGGTTCTTGTGGCTGAATTGTGTCCCCTCAGATGCTATGTTGAAGTTCTTATCTCCATGACCCCAGAATGGGACATATTGAGGGACTGACTCTTTACAGAGGCACTTAAGTAAATAAAGATCAGTCCAATAGGGCTGGCCCCAACTTAACAGGACTGATGTCATTCAATGAAGAGATTAGAATGTAGACACAAAGGACACTGGGTAAAGACACAGGGAGAAGACTCTTATCTCCAAGTTGAGGAGGGGCCCATAGAAGCCAACCTTGCTGACAACCTTGATCTTGGATATCTTCTGTTTGAGTCTTGTGGTCTGGGGAGCTTTGCCAACGGTAACTTGAGCTCCAGAGAAGGCGGTGGGCCCTGAAGTCCACAGTTCCTCTTCTGACATGGGCCATCTATACCCAGGATTCTTTTCTGAAGGACATGGGCTCTTAAGTTCAGAGTTCTGACCATATGGAGCCACCCAGCATCACCTGGTCCCAGATGCAACCCTTGGAATTCAGTTTATGGGTACATAGAACCATCGCGACTCTGTTCACTGCTGTCGCTATGAATAATGGAGTCTTGTATCTTCTAATAGGGTCCTTGAGATTGTGAGAGTCAACTTACAAGCTTAGCAGGAGAATGCACACTGGAGAAGTAGCTCAGATATGGAGTGCTTGCCCAGAATTTACAAAGCCTGGGGTTTGGTCCCCAGCACAGCACATACTAGGTGTTGGTGATACATGTCTACGATCTTAGCACTTGAGAGGTGGAGGCAGGAGGATCAGAAATATAGCTCAACCTGGCTATACAGCAAGTTGGAGGTCACCCTGGGCTATGTGAGTTTCAAAATGAAAACAACAACAACAAAAACAAACAAACAAAAAACCCCCCAAACAAGAGGAGGAAATCGAGATTCTGCCTAGCTCTTGGTAAGAGTGCAAGCCAGGAGGGCTCTGGAAGCCAGGGAGGCTGGGTAGCATTGGAGGAGGATTTTAAGCAGAGGAGAGCCATGCTTAGGCTTACAGAGCTCACCAGAACTACCTTCTTGAGAATGGTCAGTGAGAAAATCAGAAGGAGGCAGATACCTAGGTTAGTTCTCTATCAGCAATTCAGAGGCTGGATAGTTAAGCCATGGATGGAAAGTGAGAAGATTCTGGATCTTCCAAAGGCAGAGCCAACATTCTGGGATTTAAGAGGACAAGAGGCAAAAGGACCACAGTGAATTTTCAAATTGGTGAACAAAGATCTGTACTGCCTCAGACTGGCACGGGAAGATGCTCACAGGCATGCAGAAGGGTCCCATTTGCTTATTTTTAAAGGTAGGGTCTCATCTTTAGTCCAGGCTGGCCTTGAAATCACAGCAATCCTCCTGTTTTGGTCTCTGGAGTGCTGAGACTATAGGTGTCCAACATGAGATAAATTATATTCAACCCAACAGCTGGATGCTGGGTGGGAAGCGGTGGGACAGGTAGAGATGTCTGGTGTTCAGGGGTGAGGTCTGCATTTGAGATATACAGGTTAACATCATCAAGCTCCTTATGATATTCAAAGCCGTAAGATACACAAATAGAACAGGTCTAAGGACAAGTACCAGGGCCATCCATATTTAGAGATTAGAGAAATAAAGAATCCCTAAAGAGATTGAGAAGCCTGATGTGGGGCAGGGGATGCCTGAAACGATTTCACACAGAGTTGGAGTTTCAAATTGCTAACAGTAGATGAAGCCACATGTCAGCATTTCTTTTAGCGTTACTGCTAAAGGCCAAGTCAGAGGCAAGGTACAGAACAACTCAAGGCCTCTGCAGTGTCAGGGACAAGGAAGACAGAATAATCGAGAGGGTCAAGACATCTGCCTGAAAAAGATACTGAAATCCGGAAGAGAAACCCAAAAGCTTGGGTGCCTGGGTGCCTGGGTCCCTGGGCTGCCCATTACATTGAATTTGAACCAGGTAAGACACAGGATACTTGACTCAGGGATGTGGGGCTATTTATGAAACACTCCTGGATGGCGATACAGGGACTCTGCCATAGTGCACAGACCCAGGACCTTCGGGGTCTGTAGATTGGAAATCTACAATAATCTCACTCACTTGGAGCCGTAGGGATGAGTTCTCAGCTGCAGTGCGGTCTAGCTTCATAGGCTCCTGGACTGAACTTAAATGGGGTTAGTCTAGGGCGAGTCTACAAGGGGCCAAGGCAGAACAGGCGGCAGCGCTGGGGGGGGGGGGGGGGGGGGCTGCAGCTTGGAGGCTACAACTCAGTTGCGCAACATTTTCGTGGGAAAGACTGCACAGAAGCCCCCATGGAATCCCGTCTGCTTACCATCCCAGCCTCAACTTCAGTTTACTGATGAAGCGTGGGCCCTCGTGTATCCCACGGGAAGGGAAGCAACTCTCCTGCCGGGTTCAGAAAAGGAGGCAGAAAGTTGACAGACGGGAGAGGGGACCCCGAGAGTCGCAGAGGTTCCTCAAGCGGCCGGCAAACAAAAGCGCGGGCGGGCTCGCGTGCCACCTTTCCGGTGTCTGGGCGCGGGGGCTGGCACGGGGCAGTGGGAACAACTGAGAGCGCCCAAGGCGGTCAAGAATAGCTTGCAGATAGGCCCGCAGCAGTGGCATCCCGGCGCCCCGCGGGGCCCGCCCAGCGCGCTGCGACGCGAGCACAGAGCGCACCCCACGCGCGCCGGCCGGCCGGCATGAAGGACTACAAGTCCCAGCAAGCCCAGAGGCAGCGCGGGGCGGGGTCTGGCGCAATTCCCCGGGATCCGGCGCGCTGGGAAGCGCCGCGGAGGACGCAGCGGCGGCCGGAGGGCGGCGAGCGCGGGCGGGGGCGGGGCCGACGTGGGCCAGGGCCCTGCGTGCCAGGGAGGGGGCCGGCCGGGCAGCGGCGGGCGGCGCTCGGAGCGGTCTCCGTGGCTGGCAAGGCGCCCACGGCTCGGTCCCGGCTTGGCGGACGGCGCAGGGCAGTTGAGGGCCCCGGCGCGCGCGGTAGCGCGGCACTCACAAGCGCGCGGACTCAGCCGCAGCCGTGCGCCCCGGAGCAGAGCGGCCACTGCCCGGGGGCCTCGGCCCCGGCGCTCATAGCGCCGCGCTGCCTGCGCTTTAATGGCTGCTCGGTTGGCCGGCGCGTAGGGGTGCAGGCGGCTGCGGCGCGGGAAGGCGCCTGAGCGAGCCTCCTCCGCGGCCGGTCGCGCTCCATGGCGCCGCGGTCTCCCCGGACGGCCCGCTGACCCGGGACGCGCGTCCCGGCCATGAACTGAGCCCCTCTACTGCCTCACCCTCGCCTTTCTTTTTGCGCCTCCCCGGCTCCGTGCTCCCCGGGGGCTGCGGCGCCCCGGGTCTCGGTGGCCCGCGGGCTCCGGGGCGCCGGGCGGCGGCGACGGGGGGCGCGCGGCTCTGGGCGCCGCGCCTGCACCATGAACTACCAGCAGCAGCTGGCCAACTCGGCCGCCATCCGGGCCGAGATCCAGCGCTTTGAGTCGGTCCACCCCAACATCTACTCCATCTACGAGCTGCTGGAGCGCGTGGAGGAGCCGGTGCTGCAGAACCAGATCCGGGAGCACGTCATCGCTATCGAAGGTGAGGGCCAGGCCGCCCCGGGGCTTCTGGAAAGCACGGGGGAGCGGGCGCCCCTGGCGCGGCGGTGTGTGTGTGCGCGCGTGTGTGCGTGCGTGTGTACACACGCGGTTGCCCAGCCGAGAGAGCACTGCGGTGCCTCTTGCCCCGCAAGGCCGGCGGTGCAGCCAGTCTGCCAGGGAAGATGGATCATCAGTGTTCATTTGATAATGGACAATAGAGTCTCTCCTGTAAGAAAGTGGCACGGTGCCGCTGCGTACTGGGCCGCCCGCATGTCCCGTCCCGGCCCAGCCGACGCCTGGGGGGCAGCTGCCTGGGATGGCGCCACTCGATCCGTGACAGGTTATCAGGCTGGGCCTGAGCGTCTTGCATGGACGTTGAAGATGTGTTTTGAGAAGCGCTGCTGCTGGCGGTGCTGTGCTGGCCAGCCTGTTCAGTTGCTTCATGGCTGTCCTTTTTCCCAGTTCGCGGATACAGGAGAGACATTTGGACTTGGAGCATGTAGAGAGCCAGTGGGATCCAGGCAGCATCATGTCGAAGTGCAGGTCTGCCTGCCCGTGTGCAAACGCTGGGCGTTTTAAACCAAAGTCCTGGGTCAAATTATTCCCTTCTAGGGAGGCAGGACACTTCCACACTCTCTTGCTAAAGGGGGCACTTTTATAATACACCTGCCACTTGGGAGCCATCCAAGAGGAGGAGAAAAAGTGGATGATCCTGCTGCCTGTAAGCCTGGGTGTGCAGAACACTGTCCGACCCGCAGTGTCAGGCAGGGCAGTATCCCTGCAGGAGAGAGGATGGAGCTGGCTGCTTTGCCCTGATTTGTGTTCCCTTTGGACCACTAATGGCTCCTGTTTCTCTGTTACTAGGTGCCTGATCTGTTTGCTTATTTAGTGTCTCTGGGCCTGCCTTCACTTACCTGAGGGGAGCAGGTGGTATCCAAGTGGGTAATGTGGTCTCATAGTCCAGCCAGGAGATTAGCAGCCTGCCTTCTTGAGTTGCTGTTGGCCAGTGACAGCGAAAGGCCTGCAGGTGGCTTGTCCTAGTATAATACTGTGCCTGCCAAAGGCCGGTGAGTCCTCTGTTGAGGAGCATGGGAGCCTTCCACGTCCAGCAGGAGTGTTCAAAACAGGTGCAGGTACTGCCTCCCCCACTCACCCCCACATAAGGCCTCAGCCCCCAGGAAAGCTTGGCTCCTGTGCGGTCTGAACTTCTCACCCTGAAGTGTTTGGGTTTAAAACTTGGCTGCTGGGGCGGAGAAGGTGAACGCTGTGTTGCTGATCCCCTTGGCATTTGGCAGCCTCATGTACTTGAACCACATCCCAGGCAGGCTGGGAGACTGACTGACTCTTCACAGGATATATTATAATTCCAGGGGAGGGTCCCAGCAAGTTCTGTCCTTCGGAGGACTGGTTCTCTATGCGCCTGGGCCCCTAAGTGTTCATGGCTGCTGGTGGCGACTTCAGATGCTTCCAGACTCACGGAGAGCCACAGCTTCTGTGGGATGTGGAGTCTTAGGGTGTTGAGGATGGGCATCCCCCCCTTCACCCCTCAGTTGATGAGGAGACGATGTAGTGGGTGGGTTCCTCTGAGAGCATGGTCTGGGTCCCTGTGGAAAGTGCCAAAAGATGCTCATGTTTCTCTCAGATGACTCTGCTCAGCTCTGGTTGCATATACAGAAGTCTGATGAAACCCTTTGAAAGTGGGTGCCTGGGAGGGAATGCACCTGACTGGAGCTCCTTGCTCCCGAGGAGAGGAAGGCCTCCAGCTGGGTGTGACTCATTTCCCATTCTTAAAGCTGCACTCTGGGGTTTTGGACTTGTAGTAGGAGGATGTGGTTGCTTTTCTTTCTTTCTTTTTTAATTCTTCTTCCACAGTGGTCCTTTCTTGATCACAGATGCTATCAAGCCCCTTTTTGGCTATAACTTTTGTCATTGTCAGTAAAACTTAAACTGATGGATGGATCCTGCTGGAGACTTTGATAATGCCATAATTTTTGTTAGGACTAGGAATACCTGTATTATGCCAGGACTGTAGTACATTCAGCGAGACTGGAGAAGCTTTCGTATCTGCCTCTGTTCTTTCTGCCATTATCTACCATGGTTCACTGCTCGTTTGTGGGGAACTTGAGCACAGATGTTTTGGTGTTCACAATGGCCCTGTCTTATAGAGGAGGAGGTGGAGGTGTGGGAGGGTGATGACCCCTGAACATTTGAGGGAAGTTGTTCAAAGGCACCTCTGAACTAAGGGGTTATTTAGGCCCTGGGTTTCTGGCTTCCCAAAGCATCACTCTTTCAGGACCTCACCCTGCCTCTTCTAATTAAATCCCAATTCATTTGTTAAAATGGAGTGGTCTTTCCATGTCAGTGTTAAGATATGGGCAGGTCTTACATTGCTTCATTCTTGTTTGGCATGGGAGAGGGTTGCCAAGTTGTGATAGCATGTTATGATGCTTGAGTGAGAAGAGAACAGACGTTTTTTATTGAGAATATCACATATGCATATAACTCTACCTCCCATTCACTTCCCATTTCCCCTCAGAACTTCATGTGCTTTCTTACTCTCTTTGAAGAAGCACACTGAGTCCATTTAGTGCTGTCTGTATGTACATGGGTGTGTATGTACACGGGTGTGGGACAGCCCACTGGAGCATGGATTGCTTTTTTTAGGGGCTACATCCCTGAAGAAAACTGACTCTTCCCACAGCAGTCATTAAGTGCCAGGAGCTCTAAGCTAGGGGCGGGACTTCATGACGCCCTCTCCATCCATGCTGGGACTTTGGCAGGCTTGGTGTTGTGTGTGCTGTCACGGCTGCCATTTGTTCATGTGCAGCGATGCTGTCACGTCCATCAAATACCGTTTCCCTGCAGACATCCACTACCATCTTTCTGACCCCTCTTCTGCAATGATTCCCGAGCCTTGGGGGAGGGAGGGAATGTTATACAGATGCTCCATTTGGAGCTGAACACTCCCAGTCTCTTATTCTCTGCATATTGATCTGCTGTGGGTCTCTACTAATCTCCATCTACTACAGAAAGAAGCTTCTCTCATGAGGGCTGAGAGCTGCACTAATCTATGGGTATAAAGATTAATTTAGGGCACAGTTTGTTAACTATGTCCATTTAACTTAGGTTCTCCTCTAGGGCCTATAGCCGGCTGGCCGGTCATGAGTTTTTGGGCCCATTTACAGTACCAGGCATAGAGTGTGTCTCATGCTACAAGATTTAAATCCAACCAGAAAGTGGTTGGTTACTCCCATAGATAGCATTTGTGCCACTAATGCGTGTCTTGCTCTGTGCCAGTGGATACATCTTGCTAGGCCAGTCATGGTTATAGCGTGTGGGGTTCATAGCTGGCTAAATTTGTCAGACACTTTTCACCCTTGGTAGCATAAATAGAACTGTCCAGCATTATGAAAGCTAGCTAGTGAGGATGCAACTCCAAGGTCAGTACCAGCTTGATTTTTTTTTTTTTCCATGTCCCATGACTTAAGTATATGGTATGGTGTCTTTAGCAGCAGAGTCTTACTATCACATTCTAAGAATTAACTAAGAGTGATGGTAGTGGCCATCTATTTCAGGGATGTCTGTGGTTTCCCACTGATGAGTAGCTCTTGAGGGGTGGTGGTGGATGGAGAAATAGATGATCAGTGGTTAAGAGCATTGTCTCTCTTCCGAGAGCAGGAGCTAAGTTCAGTTTTCAGTACCCATGTCAGGTGGGTGCCTGTAACTCCAGCCCCAGGGGGATTTGATACCCTCTTTTGGCCTCTGCAGGTATATGCAGACACAGACACACACACACACACACACACACACACACACACACACACACAGAGTAAAGTAAAATTTAAGAAAAAAAATGGTTAAACAAAACCAAATTCACTCATGGGAGTTGGGAAGGTATTGCCTTGTGGGTACAAGATGCCACTAGCAACCGTGACTGGTGGTGCTGGACCACCACATTAACTGACATGAAACCTCATCTGTCAGAGGCAGACCCAGATCTCTTTGTGACTCGGAAGGAGCACAGGAGATGCAAAATATGAATCTTTCAGGAGAGGATATGCATATCATTGTAAATATTAAAAAAAAAAAAAAAGAATCACTTGCCACACAAAACCAAACCTGTCATTTCCAAAGCTCTCTAGTCAGACCTTTCTCCCATCTGTGGTCCCCTTATCAAGGCCTTTGGATTATAATAACAGGAGTCCTTTTCAGCTTAGGAGGACTTTTGAAGATACGGTTTCTGTGTTGACATTGCACGCCAGCATCTGGCTCTGTCGTAGTGTGTTTAAAACCTCTCTGTTTTCTGGCATTTACATGAATTTTTGCTCTTGGGGTGAGGGACGACCTTGGGAAAGAGGAGGATGTTTTGGTTGCAGCTCATGTCACAGTGAGTCAATTTTGACCTTGTTGGAAAATCTCTTTTAAAGATGGACAAGATGTATTTTATTTAGTTGCAAGAGCCCACTGAAATTTCCAAATAACAGTGTGTTGGGGAAACTGTCTGTAGGTTTGGGATCCATGTGCCTTCCTTCCTCAACCTTGTTGAAAAACATTACCTTGGTTTTTTTTTTTTTTTTTTTTTTTTTAAACTTTTCTCTAGTCTTTATATCTTACTCTGAGAATCTTCTTGACACCTGAATCGCTGTGATATAAGGAAACATTAATGATTGGTTTCACATTGAGCCCAGCAGATTTCTGGAGTGCTGTGCAGGGGCATGGCCTGCTGTGGGATGTAGCATGTACCAGCCCATGCTCAGAAGTAAGCCTGGGACTTACCTCACCTCTACTCAAGCTCCTGTGTCAGCTTCTTCTCTGGCTCATCGAAGACTGTGTGGGTGGATGGATTGTTAAATAAAGCTGGTCGTTCTTTTAAGGCTAAAACCTCTGTTAGCAGTCACACACTGTAACTCAGCTTGCCAGCAGCAGAGCCAGGATCCATGTGCTTGCCTAGTGCTTGCTCATTCAGCCCAGCAGTATGCTTGTTTCTGAGCTTCTCAGGCACTGCTGGGAAATGCAGCCAATCCCTGAAGTTGAGACACCCACCTCCTCAACTAGTGTTCATGCTGCTGTCCTTACTAGGTGGCTGATCTGTAGACCCCTATCTTCTACCTTGATCCTCCACAGGAGGACTAGGGGAGGGAGGGCACGAGCCTTCCATGGTCCTCTTAAGTGTACACACATATGCGGACTTTTGATGGCTCTTTGGTAGCATCTAAGCCTGAGCATTTGGGGAACGTTGGAAGATGGTAGGGAGTCTGCTCAGTCCCATGATGCAACTGTGTTGTTGAACATTTGTGCCCAGTGGGGTGCGGAGTACTTAACCTGTATTATGTCAGTTCATTGTGAGGTAATCCCCAAACATGACTGCCACCCTGTTGTGTGACAAAACTTTTCCTGAGGAGATGCAACACACTCCCCTGGAAAGGGACAGACTGACAGATAGATGTGACCAAACGCCAGCTTTTATTGGGGTTACTTACAGGAGCAGAAATTACTCAAAGGCAGCTGCATCACCAAAGCCCACCGTAGTATGGGTTGCAGCTCACAGAAGTTGGGGACCTGGAGCACACTGCACAGCCTGCAGGCTGCTCAACAGGTTGGAGAGCCCTTCACGAGTGACTCAGTTGGTCTAAACCTCTTCCAAGCAGCGCCACCACTTTCCAGGCTGCTCTTCTGATCTCAGGGTGGTCTTTGTACGGTGGCTGCCCTGAGAGGGACTCTTCCGCTTTTATTGCTTACTCTGGGAGGGCGGGACTTAGTCAGTCTGGTCAGTTTCAGGGACTTCCTGGAGCTATTTTGAGTTGTTTGCCTTCCCATTTAAAAAGTTTACCTGTAGGATGGGATGTTTCCATTTCAGAGGAAACTGTTTTGCAACACACCTTTCAACCCAGGAGTGTAGAAAAGTTACCTAGGAGAGATGAGTGGCCTAGGCCAAACCTTACTGCATGAATTAGAATTGGAGAGCCCCTGCTATGTGTAATTCCCATAGCCCTTTGAGCCTTTGAGACGTGTACCCTTGACCTAGGAAGAGACAGGCTCCGGGATGCCCCAAGTAACCAAGGCGTCTTGTTCTCTGTAGAGTTGCTTAATACAGTAAACTTGGCAAGAGTTTGTTTAGTCTGCTTACTGCAGGTGTGTATGTTTAGGGAAAAACCATTTCTCCCTACTCATGGCTGGGTGCCCTTTTCCTTGGACGTTGTCTGCTGTGCTGGTAATAGTTCAGGATTAATCCGGAGTGGTGCTTACACCACCTCCTTTGGAAACTGCCCTGTCGGCCAGGTGCTGCTTCCCATTGAAACCTCATGCCCAACTGTCACTGGAAGCTCCTCAGAGATGCCGTGAGGCCTGGTCCAGGTCAGGGCTACCCACAGCTGGCCTTGCCTCACTGGAGTTAAGGTCCCCTGCTCTGTGTGCCGGTGGCCCTTGGCTCAGCTGCTGCCTTCCTTCAGCCTGGAGAACTCAGCCCTCATTCACGTTTGAGTCCTCAGTGCTTTGATGGGTCGGCATCTGCACTTGGAGAATGCCCCGGACTTGGCATTGGGCAACCCTTTCCTCCCAGGCACAGGTCCTTTTTGTCTCATCGGGGGTGTGAACTGAGTTATCTTCCTGCATCAGTGAAACCTGTATCCGGAGTATAGAAGCTAGGGCTGGGCAACTTTTGGATCTATAGATCATTAGTTTCATGGGTCCAAAACATCATGCTATTTTCTTTCCTGTTTGAAGATAGGGGAAGGAAAAGCTTGATTTCGGTGGCATTTCTAAATCAATGGTCAGCAAAGGTTGGGGCTTCTTTCTGACGGGAGCTGGTTATATTCAGAGAATCACCATGGTCCAGAGGGATCAGTGAGTGACAGGCTGTGTCACTGATGTCACGGAGCACTGAGTGTCACTCAGCAGTGGTTCTCAAATTTAAGTGTGTAAGCAAATGATGTCGAGAGCTTGCAGAAACAGATGGCAGCTCCCTGGTTCTGCGGGGCTGGAGTGGCCCTGGGAACCTGCATTTCTAAGAAGGTCTGTAGTCCAGGGACCCCGTTGTGAGAAGAAGAGAAGAAAGGGAGGACACTTGTTCCGGCTGGACATGGGTTCCGGCTGGACACGTGTTCCAGCTGGACACTGGTTCCGGCCCACAGTGTTCATAGCTCGTGGTGGGGTCCCCACCAGTTGCTTAGGAAGTTGGCAATGTCAAAAAATTTGAACAATGATGAAGGACTGGAAGCCTGTTTGAATGGTTTCAGGTGCCATTCCACCTTGTCTCTGTGATGGTCATAGCAGGAGTGAGCACCGTCGGAGTGTGGAGTTCTGGAGTCGGGGACAGTAGGCCTAGATGAGGGTCCAGTAGGGAGTGGAACCCCGGTGCCTCATTTCCTCTAAGTCCCAGGCTGTGGTTCTGTAGTTAGATGGGGTTTGTCAATCTTTGCTTCTTAGGGTAACTTGTAGATGATACATTTTGTCACCACGATTTCCCAGCAGTTGAGAGCATCTGTGTAAGAGAGGTGCTGCATGTTATCTGCAGCTCAGAGAGCCCCAGAGGAGCCTGGAGGAATTGACTGGGGCCAGAGAGACAGCTCCCGCAGCTGCAGGGACATAAGACCCAGGGCCCCATTACCACCACCTCTGTCTTTATCCAACCAGACCTTGGCTTCTGCTGCACCCAGACCCCTTGCTTCACATCACTTCTTCCCTCGCATGCCCCACAGGCTTGGTTAGCTTGTAGGTCTCCCGCTGGCTGGTTGCAGCTCCCTGGATGCTTGGTTTGTTGTTTGGTTTTCGAGACAGGGCTTCTCTGTGTAGTCCTGGCTGTCCTGGAACTCACTCTGTAGACCAGGCTGGCCTCAAATTCACAGAGATCCGCCTGCCTCTGCCTCCCGAGTGCTGGGATTAAAGGCATGCGTGCCGCCACCCCCCCCAGCTGTTTATTGTTTTCTTTAAATAATTTTAAAGTTGAGATTATGCATATTTTTTTCATTTCTCACTTCTTTTTCCTCCATCCAAACCCTCCCATCTTACTTCTACCCTTATTCTTTCAAATTCATGACCTCTTTTATTGTTGTGTGTGTGTGTGTGTGTGTGTGTGTGTGTGTGTGTATTCCCAAATACATAAATACAACCTGCTTAGCCCGTATAATGTTACATAAATGTATATGATTTCAGGGCTGGCCATTTGGTATTGCATAACACATTGGGGGGCTCTTTCCTGGGGAAGGCTGTTTCTCCCGTTCTCTGCATTTCTTAGTTGCCTCTGGTTATTTTCTTTTTGTCCAGGGGTGAGGCCTCTGAGCGCCCTCGTTCACGTTAGCATGTCTCCTGGTGTCATCGGTGTTGAAGTCATGTTCAGGGAGCGTGATGGCGAGATGCCCCTTAGGAGCCACTGCCTCGCAGCAGACTTCTTGTTCTGGCTCTTACGGTCTTTCTAAGCACCCCCGCCCCCGAAGCTCTCGAGTCTTAGGTCCAGGAGTTGGGTTGTAGGTTGTGTGTCAGTTGTGACAGACTCCACAGCTCTGCATCTTGGCTGTTCTGTGATGGTCTCTGTCTGTTGCAGAGCGAACGTCCTTGATGAGGAGTGAGAATTACATTGCTCTGTGGGTATGAGGATAAACATTTAGAATTAGTTAGGGCTTATGCTGGTTTAGCAGAGTGGTGGTTGTGAGTTCTCCTTCTCCTTCCCTAGCCCTGGAATCGTTGGCAAGGTTTCTAGTGTCAGAATTTCCTTCTTGTTCAATGGGCCTTAACAAGTCCAGTTGGAGAGCTGTTGGTTATTGCCAGGCTGGCTGTGCCATGCTGTCCATTGTTGCTGTTGTAGGTGCCATCGCTGGGTAGGACGTCTGGTTGCTTCCTCCATCGGAAGCTTGCATGGCTCCTTCCACTGCTGTAAGAGCTAGTCCCAGAGGAGGAGGCTTTCACTTGGGTCCTCTTGGTCCTGTGTCTGGAGTGCATGGGTGTCTTCAGCAAATGGCATTTTCCTCCCACCTCTGGGGAGCAGCCAAGGGCAAGAGCAGGGCCTGTACTGCTCTGAGAGTCTCTTGGACAGTCCTGAACATGAGCTCAAAGGAGTGCCTGTCACGTCTAGTGTTGGAGTTTTTGTGAGCTGCTCTGGCTTTTGGAGGGAGAATTGTCAGCCCAGGTGGGAAAATTTCATTTAAACACTGACTTGCATATATGATAAGTATTTTTAGATAGATAATAGTGTGATTCCTTAGGACTTTTTCAGACATCCTCATTGTAATTTTAACCCCTTCCTCTTCTGTGTTTACTCCCTCCCCACTTCTCACCTAGTTAGAGCCTCTTCTTTTTCCTATTTTTCCCATCGGGTTGCTCGTACCTGCTAGTCCCCTCTCAGTTGGTTTTGTTTCATGGTTCCAGCACTCACACAGACCTGCGTCCCCTGGGGGTGGGGGTGGGGGTGGGGACCCTTCCTGACACTCAGGGACCTTCGCATCCCCAGCCTAAGTGATTGAGTCTGGAAAAGCCGGATGAGGCTTAGTTATTTTAAGCCCAGGTTTGGGGTTCTGATCTGGCGCTTAGCTACATAATTCCTCCTCTTTGTTGAGTACCTTTCCCTGAGAGAGAAAATGCACTCTGCAGATGTTAATCTCCAATCTCTGCAGCATCTGTTATTTTTGTTCTGGGATTGGAGAAGAAAGGCTTTGTGTAGTGCAGCAAGAGTCCTGGCCTCTGAGGGGGTGGGAGGGATTTTTGGTCCTCCTTGTCTAGTGCTCTAGAACCTGACCCAGGCATGTGCCTTCCTGAGATCGGAGATGCCTATGGACAGGGCCAGTGTAGTCTTTCAGGTGCAATCTCTGCCCACAGCTGACCAAGGCCAGAGGCCAGAGGGGCATCAGAAGGGCATCGGGGTTGTGTCTGGGACAGGGAGGGAGGAGAGCAATGTCACGTGGACAGGAGAGATTGTTAATGGAGCCTTTGAATAACCAGCCAAATAGCTTGTTTATGTGTAGGGTCGGGATATTTTCCACAGAGAACAGCCTAAATATAGGCTTGAGGGTGGGGACCAGGGCCCAAGAGGGGTCTGTCATCTCCCTGGTATTGTTTCTTCCTCTGTAATCAGGACTCCACCAGCCCTGAACAGGTGGCCACCCTGCACGCTCTGGGAGCAGATTGGGTTTTTGTTTAAGCAGGCTCATTTGCACATTTCACACTTCTCACGCTGTTTGGTGGGGATTGTCTTTTTCGGGCCGCAGTGTTGGAGTGTTTGTTCAGTGTTTCTATACAAGCAACTGTCTCATCCTTAAAGCTGCGCATGCTGGCTGCCTGTCATTAGCATCATGGGTAGGAGCTTTTAAGGGTGGGAGACCCTTTGCTTCTGGGAGAAGAATTCCAAGTACTTCCTGACCGTGTTCACAGACGTCTATTTCCTGTCATGCCAGTATTCAACAGGCTGTAGCGAATGGGACCATGCTGAAAACAGCTTAGGCCCGGCCTCACCAAACCTTTCTTAACCATCGTCTCAGGTCACAGTCTAAAAGGGAAGTGGTCAGTTCAGGACGGTTTGGGTTCAATGCAAGCGTTTTAGTTTTACTTAACGTGGGCACACTAACTGAGGATGTTGGGAGAGAACTTAGCATTGTTGTTTCTGTTTTCACAAGAGTCTCCTCACTCCCAGTCCCAGAGACTTGTATTGGTTACATTTGTCATGAGGAAGAACAAGTTTACTGTGCCTCCCGGCTGAAGGGTGCTGTCCATTGCAGCAGGAAGGCATGGCGGCAGGTGAGTGAGGCCGCTGTCACATTGCACCACTGTCAGGAAGCAGAGAGAGATGCTGGAGCTCAGCTCCCTTTCTCCTTTTTATTTAGTCTGGGATCCCAGCCTGTAGGATGGTGTCGTCTCCATCTACCCTGTCTTCTCACCTCAGTTTACCCAATCTAGAAACTTGGGCAAACATGCCCAGAGGTTCATCTCCTGTGATTTAGATCCTATCAAGTTGGTAGTCAGTATTAACTGACATGCATTTGTTTTTTGAGAGCTCTGCTGGGTGACTTGGGTGGCTTCTGGAAGCCTGCTCGCCCGCCTTTGGCAGTGATCAGAGGTCCTGGGCTGCTGCAAGCCAGCACCCTGCCCGCCCTTGCTAAGACAGTGGTCTCCCCAGTGCTGGGGACTTGAGAATGGTGGGATTAACAGAACTTGAGGCTCCCTCACTTTTGGGAACCCTTTGTTTTGACCTATCCCAAGGACACCCAAATTATAGGAAGGGAGGTTTTGCGTACTGATTATGGTAGACGAGACATGGGTGGCAGGGGCAAGGCTCGGCGGTGCTTTGTGTTTCTTGTTCCACCAACGGGCATGTGGGTGCCGACACTGCAGGGCATGTTCTCAGATGAATCTTTTGCCCACTTGGGAACAGGCTGGAAGGGAAGTAGGGTCGTCCGGCTTCCTCCTTCAATGCTGCACACAGTAGTCAGGACACCACTACTTAGACAAAAATGGATTCACTTTAGTGCACTTGGGATGGAGGACAGGTTGTTGCCTCCCTGTCTAGAGTTCATCCTCTTTACCATTAGCTTTAAAGATTTGAATGGCCAGTACTCTTCTGTCTCTGCCTTAGGCATCAAGTTTTCAGTTCTGGGATTGCCTGATGACTTTTCCCTCCTTGACTGAACAACACGTTGTTTGTGTGTAGCTGTGTGTGTTCAGTTCTGCAGTGAGTAGCCCTGTCCTGTGGGTGGGACTGGAGTTTGTTCTCCGTGGGCTCCACCAGGCCTCGGATGGATGTTGGGCAGTTGGGGCATGTGGTCAAGCTGTTCATCTGGAGCTCCCTCACCCTCTGCACCCTGCCCTGGGGTTGAGTACTATGTTCTCCTTGGTATTTAAAAGGCAACTGGAGATGGAGTCTGGCCCCAGCTGTCTGTGGTCCTAATGACAGCATATTAACACTATTCAGTTGCTGTTGTTTGTACAATTAGAGCTAAGACACAAAGGAAGAAAGAAAAGCCAAGTGTTGCCAACTGGATTCTCAAAGGGGTTGTTTTCTTTGTTCTCTCTGCTCTGTCCCAGGAGTGGCCCCTCCCCCTCAATACAGCCCTGACTGCCCTGGGCCAACCAGGAAGGACACAGGGACATGGATCAGGGCTGTGTGAGAATTTCTCCAGTGGCTTTGCAAAGACAAATATTTATTTTGAGGACTGGTGGTGGGAGGGCCTCCCTTCTCCGCACTTTGTTTGGGATGGGAAGATGCTAATGTGGGAGCAGGAGGAAGATTTTATCCAAAGGTCTTGTAGCAGCTGGGCTCTGAGGCTGGCGGGGCTGGCAGATGAGCATTGCTCTTTCTGTGGGGGTGGAGGTCGGGGGTGGGGTGGGGTGGGGAGGGAGGGCCTCAGAAGCTGGGAAGCAGGAGGGCATGAGAGGGCTGTCCACGTCTACACAGGGCAGGAGCTGAGTAGGATCACTGTGCAGGGCAGAGCTGATGGGGCTGTGTGGCCCTGCTCAGGTGGTAGGCAATGGAAGAGGGTGTAAGTGAAGGGCGAGGTAGGAGACAGAAAGGGGTCTGGGTGGGTGGGAAACAATTCTAAAACCTGGGGCAGGAGGGCAGCCTAATAGTGCCTGTGAGCCTTGGGCTATAGGAGAAGGTGGTGAGGAGGCTGAGGTTTGATTCTGGTGACATGGGAGCAGGGGCTGTGAGGTCTGGGTGGAAGGGAGGTGCTGGTCACTTGGTGTTTGTGTGGGATTTGTAGATGTGTCTCTGCCTGCAGGGATGGGCTTGGAAATCTGGGGAGGCAGGGACAGTAGTGCAGCCTCTCGCTGGCTGTGGATTATTAAACAGGTGTTTGAGGTGAGGTATACATGAGTTTCTTGTGGATGTGGCTACTGTTGCCTATCTCTATGAGCGGAATTGACCCAGGAGTGCTTAAACTGATTGAGACTCTCCAGGCCACCTGGGGCGTAACTGACATCTGACATAACCTGGTCCCCAAAGTCTCCTAGCTGATCAGATTTTTGTAAAATGTACTAACTATATGTCACATGGTACCTGCTTGATGCATCTGTCAACCCCAGGTGTGTATATTTGGTCACGTAAAGGTTTTAATCCATGGAATTCTAGCCTTGAGGTACAGGGGTCCGGAGCTTGCTTCTTTCTGGCCTGCTGTGAATGAGCTGAGGTGGGCACTGTGGAGGATGACAGAGGGTTGGAAAAGGCATGGTGGGGGTGAGGGCATATAGGCACTGAGCCCTCAGCCTCAGCCTCAGCCTCAGCTCAGCAAGTGGACACAGTAGGATTCAGAACTCCACATGGAGCTGTTGTAACTGGGGCTTCTTTTCCAGAACCCGACATCCACTCTTGGTGGGATGCAGGTGACTGTCAGGCTTAGGATTTGAGGGTTGTAGGTGGCCTAGCTAGACAAAGCCAAGTTAGAGCCACATAGGCTCACTTTTGTGGGGAGCTAGGACACTCTTCTACCCGTGGCCGGAGGCATTGGCTTGCTTTTGCCGTCGAGGGTGTGGTTGGAGTGCATGGCTCCTCTGATTGGTTCAGCCCTCCCGTGGCACCTTCCTCAGCACCGTCTAGGTCTGTCTAGCAGAGAGTAGTAAGTAAGTGGTAGTACATCTCACTTGACAATGGCTCTGTGTGGCCCTGTGACTTTTAACCAAGTGACTTGAGAGCTAATGCAGCACATGCTAAGGGAGACTTTTCCTCCAACATTTTAAGATGAAAACCTGAAGCACGCAGAGGAGCTGAATGGCTGCAGGGTGAGCTTTTCCACGCACCAGCCTGTGTTCCTCTCTCCACCTGCCTAGAGCGCAGCCTGACGGACATTGTTTTTGCCCATGACAAAGTGTGCCAAGACAAAGCCAGCGGTGGCTTGGAGTTCAGAGGGCCCACATGTGTGGGTAGGTACCATGGAGACAAGATGCCGGTTAAGTGGGGGGTGAGTGAGAGGGTGTCTCATTTTTCTGGGGATATGGGTGTCATGTTTGTTCACTTGGAAGGATAGTTTTTCTTTATGTGTGTGGTAACCCTGGGACAGTTCACAGATGAGCCCAGAGGGAAGCCTGTGGCCTGACTGAACACACTAACAGCAACACACACACACACACACACATACACACACACACACACACACACACACTCTCACACAGTGGAAGGGCAACCCCATGTCTGGACCTTGGTGGCTTGGGGGGTGTCCTAGGATTGCTTTTATGACAGTTCTGTCACAGAGTGCAGAGGTGTCCCTGTGATGCCATGACTGATTTCTTGAAGCAAACTGATCACAGCCTGGATGGCTGTGTTTGGTCTGCTGGGGACAGATGTGCCGACATGCAGATCTGGGATGGACTTCTGCCACACCGAGTTGCCAGAGGGTCTTTGAGGGAAGGGCTCACTTCTCTGTGCTTCCATTTCTGTGTCTAGACCCATGGAGTCGGACTTGAGCCTTTTTATTTTCATTTTATTTGTTTGAGGCAGAGTCTCCTGCATCCCAGGCCGGCCTCAAACTCCCTAAGTGTTTGAAGATGATGTTAAAGCTGTAGGTCCTCCTGCCTTCACCTCCCAAGTGCTAGTTTTACAGGCATATGTTACACCTAGAACTATTATTGTTTGTTGTTATTTGAGATGCGCTCTTGGCTGAGTCACTCAGGCAGGCTTGGAACTTTGGATCTTCCTGACTTGATGGCGTTAGGATTTCTTGTGTTAGCCACAGCACCTTGCTCCAGCATTGGTCTTAAGGGTCTTCCTGACCCTGAAATGACTCATCCATTACTCCTTTGTTCCCAAACTCAGGACCACATTGACCTGGTGTGGTTGGAATTGAGAGGCCTCCTCCACAGCAAGCATGGTCCCGAGGAGTGATGATCTCAGAAGAAGAATGTCCAAAAGGAAGAGCACACACAGTGTGTGCTTGTTATGTGTGTGGCATGTGGCTGATAGAGACTCATGTGTCGTTAGTGTGCATACCCAGCATCTTGCTGGGACACCTGAGCATGCACACAGGGTCTGCTGGGGAGATATCCCAGAAGTAGTAATTAAAGATTGTATCAGGTGTGGAAACTTAAGGTGTGTGTGTGTGTGTGTGTGTGTGTGTGTGTGTCTGTGTGTCTGTGTCTGTCTGTCTGTCTGTCTGTCTATGTGTTGCTCTCGGTTGGATCTGGAGCCTGGCCCTGCATCTGTGGCAGGTGTAGGCCGAGGAGACGGGATGAAGCAATGATTGGCAGCTCTCACTGCTGGGTCGAGCGAGCACTGGCTTGGCTCAGGTCAGAGGGCACCACTCTGCATCCTGTAACCAGATGTTGACTTTTGAGACAGCACCTGCCTTCAGGTTCTGGAGGAAGATGCGCTGTCAAGCTAATCATGGTGAACTTTTCCAGAACATGTCTGGAAGACCCCTTTTCCATGGTTACGGTTACCTTGGCTCTTGTTACATAACTCCTGTTAGATTCGTGTTCAACTGAAAGGTTCCATTTTTTGAAAAATATGACCTAAGCCACAAGACTGAGCTATCCTTTATTTATTCTGAACATAAAACTAGAGGTTTTCATTAGGTGTTGGAGTTGATTTGAGAAGCTGCAGACTGTGATGTCACGGAACTGTGCCTTTAGCAGGGCTGCCAGGGCTCAGGGCCACAGGACCCATTGCGTGTCCATTAGTCCAGATTCTGGCCCTTGTTCCTTATGAACATTGGAAAGGTGGGCTAGGGTAGGCAGGGGAGATGAACAGCCCCTCCACCCCCCACCCCAGTCTCATGGAAGCCCTGCCATCTGTTCACAGGGCCAGGAGCCCCTGTGTGTTAAGATCTCTGGCATTCTCCCCTGGGCTTGCAGGGGCCAGGACTCCTTTCTCTGGGGGCTCATTTGCAGTTGTGTGTTGTCATTTATGCATCTGCAGAGCTCTGCAAAAAGCAGCTGGCCCAAGTCTGCCTTGCTATGCAGAGGTGAGCAGTAACCAGGACAAGGTGCTCACTGTCCCCTGCGCCTCCCCAGGGCCTCCCTCCATTCAGGTTTAATCCCCGAGCAGTTCTTAGGAAGAGAGGGCCAGGGAGAGGCCAGCTGCCAGGGTGGGCAGGGTCGGCTCCTAGGATCAGCTCTGCTCCAGCAGCAGGGACTGGTTTTGCCTTGTAAATGACGCCGTTGCCTGCAGGCATCTCTGACAGCTGCTCCTGCTTCTGGATTCCCGAAATTTCTATTAAACACTTCACATACTACTTACTTTCCTCTCATTTCGTCCTTTTGTCTGCTGCCTGCTGAGCATGCTCTGTGGGACCCCATCTAAGGATGGCGCCTTGTCACCTGGGTTTATCCCGTGATGGATGTGGTGGAACCCCCATTTTCAGGTCGCGTGTTCTTGGCAGTCAGTGGCTGAGGCAGGATCTGAACCCAGGACTGCTGCCAGCAGCCACAATGGCTGTGATGTCTAAATGAAGCTGAACTAAGACAGAAGCTAAGGAGGCTAGGCTGGGGCTCTGCAGAGGGCTGCTTCCCTCAGCTCCAGGCACTCTGATCCGTGGGCTGTGCTGCTCAGAGGTTACGCAGAGGCGGCAGCAGGGCTCCTCTCCCGGTGGCTGAGCGCCGAGACTGAGGGTTTCAGTTGCAGGAGGAGGAGGCACATGGCAAGCCGGCTGCTTGGGATTACAGGTTCTGCAATCTGGGAGGAAGGAGGATTTCCAAATGCTGTGCCTCTGAAACTCACCTGGCTGGCAGCTGAGTTGAGAAGATAGCTTTTAAACTCAAGCCACACACATTCCATGACGTTAATAATAAAGACACTAGCAAGCAGTTTGTGTGTGTGCACGTGCGTGCGTGCGTGCGTGCGTGCGTGCGTGTGCATGTGTGTGTGTGTGGAGGCCAGAGGTCATCCTTGGGTGTCATACCTCAGGAGCTGTGCACTTTGTACTTTGAGATGGTCTCTCACTGGCTAGCGAGCCCTGGGGATATGTTTGTACCGGTCCCTCCTTCCCCAGTGTTAGGTTTGTAAGTGTGTACCTCACGCCTGCCCCCTTTCAGTGGCTGCTGGGACTAGAACTCAGGTCCTCATGCATGAGACCAACCTCCATGACCAACTGAAGTCCCTTTTGAACAGATGTAATCCTGGCCTGTGAGTATAATGTAACTGGTGGAAGGAAATCCATGCCGTCAGAATGAAAGGGATGCACCTGAGGTTGGAAGGGAGGTAACGGGTGGAAGTGGCTGTGTGTAGGGAGTGCCCCGGCCTCCTCCTTTGTGGGAGGAGTAGATGAGGCCATGTCACCTTCTCCTCTCTCACTGGTGTCTGGCAGTGGAAGGCTCCACTGTAGTGTCCTTACCCGGCTGGAGCAGGACTCTCTGAAAGGTGGAGGAGTGTGGGATGGAGCGGCTCAGCCTTACACCCCCATGCAATCAAGTTCTGTGACTTGAGGGCTGTGATTTACGTCCTGCAGGTGTAGTCTGACGGGTTTTGACGTATCCACGGAACCATGGTTGACTGCAGACTGTTCTCTGTGTTTCCTCACACACTCCTATATGGCTTGCCCTTCCTTCTGTCTGTCCACTTTCTTGGGCTCACTCTTTGTCAGCTCAGATCCTTCTGTCTTCTGCAGAGTTAAGCAGGAGTGGGCTTGTGCAGCAGAGGCCCCCTTTTACTCAGTCTGCTTTGAAGATGCATCCGACTTCTGTGTATCTGCCCTTTTCTTTTTATTGCAGAGTAACATTCCACTGGCTGAACTTAGATTTTGTTTACCCTGTTGGTGGTAAGGGTATTGGTTGACTGTGTTCAGTTTGTGTCTTTTACAAATAAAGTTATCACGAGCAGATATGTGTGTCTTCGGCTAGGCAGGTACTTTGATTGCTCATGGGCAGATATCTAGGAAGAGAGTGGCTGGGAGGTGGCATCTGCTTAACTTTGAAGAACACTGCCAAACCGTCTTCCTGTATTGACTCTGATGCTCCCCAGCTGTATGTTTTGACTCTCCACTGGGGTGTAAGTCCAACAGGGTCAGCACCTGCTCTCAGAAAGGATCTCCCACTGTGCCTCATGGCTCGTGAGAGCATGAGCATGGGGTGAACATGGCTGGCTGTAGGGGTGAGGCCCGAGGAGGGGAAAAGGTTGCCTTAGAGGTTAGAGAGTACAGACAAGAGCCAGCATGCCTCTCCCTTCCCCAGTGGTTCAGCTTCCCTGTATATAAATTCAGGTGTTGACTAAGATCGCTTTCCATTTAGGGGTGCAGGGTGTGGTGGGTGTGTAAGCCATGTTGCCCTCTGTAGAAACCCTCTGGCAATGTGTAGAGTTTTTTTGTTTTTCTTTGACACAACCTTAGGGGAGGATTGTTACTGGCAACTTGTGGGTGGAGAGGGGAGCAGGGCTGTTGCTAACTCATCTTGGCGCCAGGGCAGCCTAGAGTTGCAGTAGTTTGAGGCTGGTAATCTTGGGCTCCCCTGACCCTGGTCTGCAGTGTAAACTTCTGCTTAGGGAAGGGTCCACACCCCTTTCAGGTGGAGAAGGTGGTATTTTCTAGGAGGCGTGCATGCCTGTGTGCTGGAGTGACCCAGCCCTTATGTGTTGCCAGGGCTGCCCGTGATCCCTGGTTCTCCCTTGGGGACTGCCTGCCTGCCCTCTCCAGGCCCAGGGATGGAAGCCATGCAGCTTGACTTTTCTAGGCACCTATTCCCCCCCCCCCACACACACACTGTTAGTGTGTGACTGACACCCGGTAGGCATTCTTAAGCCTTTAACAAACTTCTTTGATGATTAACCTTTGCTTGGCTACATCTCTGTCCTGTTCTCTGGCCAGCATCAAGCCTCCTGGAAACCTTCACATGGAAACTTTCTTGACAACTTTTATTCTAGAGCCTTTGATTTTGGAACTTACAGGGTGGGAAGAAAAGCCCATGCAGTTTCCACAGTTGGGGACTTTGGTTCATAGAGGCCCCTTGGAGGGGTTCAGTATGGTGGTTGGTGTAGCTATCTCTTTCTGTGTGTCTGTCTCTCTCTGTGTCTTTGTTTCTCAGTGTGTGTCTCCCTCCCTCCCTCCCTCCCTCCCTCCCTCCCTCCCTCCCTCCCATTGTGTTTGTCCATCCTTTTCCATCTCTCCATGTCTGTCTGTCTGTCTCTGTGTATCTATCTGTCTCTCCCCCCCACCCCCATTTAGAGTGTATGGTCAGTCACTGCCCATGACCATGTCTTTGAGCCCTTCTTCACCTAACCCTGCTTCAGCAGTCCTGGGAAGCTAGCTGCCTTTGATCTTGGTCAAGAGGCTGTTTTCCATTGGGGATAATGCCAAGGGCTGTGCAGGGTAAAGCTCACACCTGCCCTTCCTCCCGACCTGCTTGCTCTCCCTGCTGGGGCCTGCCTTGCTGTGTGTCGCTGCCAAGCAGATGCTGGACTTCCTGGTTCTTCTGTCTGGCTAGTCATGGCCTCGTGGCTTCTTTGTCCCTTATTGGTATGTAACCTTTGTACCAGGCAGAGAGCCCGCCTTTGCCTCCCTGTCCAGGAAATCATGAAAATAGGTGACTAAAAGTCGTCTTTCAAGTAAGTGCCTCTCACCTCTAATCAGAGCATGGGCCTCTGGCTGTGTGGCACCTCTGCCTGGGCAGTCCTTCTCGGAGTGGCATCCTGGTCTGATCAAGGGTATTCCTCAGGGAGTTTCATGTCAGTTCCAGTAGCTTCTCCCACACTCTTAATTCAAACATGGCTTCCCGGCTCTTTTTTGATCCTGGAATAACCTGGATGTGATGAAGTTTGAAAGAGAAGACTGGTCACTTCCTTCCCTCCTCACTCCATGTCCAGGAGGCCGACTTTGACTGGGGTGTGCTTGTATGCACACTGTGGTTCCCCATCTTCCACGTGGTCACATAGGGTGCAGCCGCCCTGTCTTATCAGCATCTTCCTGCATCTTTGGTTTCAGCCATCAAAATTGCAGCTGTACTCAGATGCACGCATCCCACCCCATTCCTTAAACACAGCACCGATTCCGTACCAGGGATGTAGGTGACAGGAGCCTGCACATAGGCAGCATGCAGATACAACTCGTTGTACAGATGGGATTTGAACCCAGTGGATTTTGGTATTCTCAGAAGTTCTAGAAACAGCTCCATGGTATCAAGGGACCACTGTTCATCTCCTCAGTCCTGGAGAGTGACAAGGGAGGTCAGGGTGTCACTTAGGTGTGCAGCCTGTTGTCACTTCCTAGATAGGGCACTGCTGGTTTGGATGTGACCCCTGGGAGTCTCCTGTCCAGTTTCCATGGTATGAGGAGTAGGAGGAGGGTCTGAGTCTGGGGACAGCGGTGATTCCTGTCAGCTTCCTGCTTAGGTGCTAGTGGACCCGCGTGCCGTCTTGTGATACCTGTGTGTCTGGATCTTTCTTCATGCCTTCTTAGTGAAAAGCCCAAAGGCCCAGTGCCTGCCATTAGTCAGCTTTCTTGAGGCTGAGTTTGACTCTTCTCCAGTGGCATGAATTTGTAGCTTTTCAAGTTGTCACTTTGACCACTGAGGCTGGAGAGACTCTAGCTCTTGGTGCTCTTACGGGGGACCTAAGTTTGGTTTCTAGCACTCATGCTGGGTGAATCATAGCTGCCTGGAACTGGAGCTCCTGGTGATCCTGTGTCTTTTGGCCTTTGTGGTGGGTACCCGTATGCACATGTGCAGATTTTCACACAAACATACCTATATTATGAATGAGTGTTCAGGTGAATGCGTGTGCATCTCAGGTGTCATGCCATAGGAAGGCTGTCTACACCTGGAACTCACCAGCTAGGTTAGACTGATTACTGCCCATCAAGCTCTAGGGATCCCCCAGTCTCCATTCCTCCATCCCAGCACTGGAATTATAAGGACACAGTACCACACCCAGTTTTCCCTGAGTTCTGGAGATCAAACTCATGCTTATAAGGCAAACGCTTCACCAGTCGAACCTCCCTCCCTCTCCAGCTGGGATGTTCCTGCCTTTGATATGTATATTTCATAGCCTTGCATTTGTGTTTATGTGACCAAACACAGGTGACTCTGCAAGCCTCACCTCTGTGTGCCAGTGAGGTGTGCACACACATATGTCTCCCCCTGGAGAACAACATGTTTGACCAACCAACTACTTAATCCATAAATAGATCTGAAAACATAAACCTAGCTAGGCCTTGCTTTGCCCAAGCCTTTAAAAGGCCCACGAGGGCTTCCAGAATGAAATGGCATTCTTGGCCTCGCCCTGAAAGCTTTTGAGGCTAAGTCATGAAGCAAATAAAGAAATAAAGATGGAGTCACCCAGCTCAACACCCCCAGCCTTTGCAGTGGGCCCATTTGCTCTCTAGCCTGGTCTTGCCTGCTACCTATGGACTCAATTCCAGGGGACACCATGGGTACCGCCTACACTTCCTCCTGGCTGGCTCCTGTCTGCCCTCGGCTCCACCCTGGGCTCTGGGTCATCTATGGCCTGACTCTCAGTGGCCTGATGGTAGAAGTCACAGCTTCCTTGAAGTGACTGCTTCCCTGAGTCCATGTAGATAGCTTCTGATGGCTGTGCCAGGGTTGGCCTGTGGGTTCATGTGACTGTGCACCTTATTTTAAGGGTGGCTGCACATACTTTCCCAGCAAGGGTTCAAAGTGTTCAGGGACTGTGGTCATGTGACAAAGCCAGCATCTTATCCAGGACTGCGCATGCAGAGATTGCCCTGTGCATCCTGGCTGTGGGGGAGGGGAGGCACCCTTTCTGGCCTTGAAGGCTACTTGTGCCTGTGTGGTAACAAGGACTGAGGCTAGGTAAGGAAGGAACCATGCCATGGTGACCTGTTGGTAAAGCTGTGCACTCAGGTTGCTGAGCTTGCCATGACTGTCATTGAGGGATCCTCTTAGGGACTTGTCATCGGAGTTGATGGCACTAGGTAAAGTCCTTAAAGGTAGGAAATCTCAGGTTGGAGAAGTAGCCCACTTGGAACTTGCCTACCAGGCATAAACCCTGGGTTAGACCCTCTAGTTGGATGTGGTGGTGCAAGGTTGTCATCTCAGCACTTGGGAGGCCAGAGCAGGAGGATGAGATAAAAGTTCAAGGTCAGCCTTGGCCACATAACCAGTTTGAAGCCCTGTCTTAAAAAGAAAAAAAAAAATCTCTTCTTGCTTTAAGAATGTCAGGACTTGTTCACTTCCATCTGCGGACTAATTGGGTCCATGACTGGAAGTCTAAGAAATCTATTCTAAGCCGGAGAGTGGTGGTACATGCCTTTAATCACAGCACTCGGGAGGCAGAGGCAGGCTGATTTCTGTGAGTTTGAGGCCAGCCTGGTCTACAGAGCGAGATCCAGGACAGGCACCAAAACTATATGGAGAAACCCTGTTTCAAAAAAACAAAACAAAACAAAACAACAACAACAAAAAGAAGTCCATTCTGAATACTGCAAGATGACCTGGGGTTTTCCATGGGTTGGAAAGATTTGGCTTTGACCAAAGAGCCATTAGGATGGGCTGAACTTGGGGTCCAAGGGACAGGCCCACATATGTCCCTTGTATCATCATTTGGATTCTGCCAGTGCTTGGTTGGAAAGGGCAAGGCAGAGCAGGATTTTATTGACAGCTTCATCAGGATGGCAGCATGGAGAAGAGCAGGCTGGTCCTCAAGAAAAAATTCAGGAGTGCTCCAAGGGCTAGGGCTACAGAACAGCACGATCCATTCATGGTATGCCTCCCTGCCTCCCATGGCTCTTGGCCTGCAGTGAGATGCTCCCCACGAGCTCCTTTGCACATCCCCGAGTTACTGTGTACTCCGCATGAGCCTTTGGGTTGTTGTTGAGTACTGTTTAATAAAGCATGTAAGGCAGGGGGGAGAGAGGGATGCTGTACGGGTGACTTTTGACACAGGTGTGTAAATGGATCTGCTGCTTACAGCACCTTGAGCTCCTTGTAAACAAAGCTCGGAGATGACATTCGGAGAGATCTGGGGAAATACTGAAGGGCAGCGGTGTTGGTGTTGGGGTCCTGATGGAAATGAGGTACCCTAGGGCGGGTTGACCTGGGAACTTTTGGGTCTGTTAGGACCAGTTGTTGGACTGAGTGGGTCCTTCCTGGCTGGGTCATTCTGTGGACCATGGTGGGTGCCGGGCTGCTTCTGTGCTCAGGTACGGGCTCTTGCTAATGGGCCCCTCAGGCTGTGGTGCTGTTGAAGTGGGCATTCCATTCCCATAGCTCCTTCTGGCTGGGCTCCTGTGCTCCCCTCCCAGACATTCTGGTCACAGTCTGCTGTCTTGCCATCCTTCTGGCACTTGGCATCTCTCTCCTATGTGTGTCTGGTAGTAAGTGCTTGCGGAATGAATGTTTCTGGAACATTCTGCTCCTTCCAGCCACAGAAATAAATGCAACAAACAGTGTAGCTGTACCCCATCTCAGACCCTTTAACTTGAGTCCGAAGGGAATGAGTGTGAGTGATTGTCCCCTGTGTCCTAAAGAATAGTCAGTGCTGTCCCAGGCATTTGCCTGCACCGGGGTGGTGGGGTTGGGGAGGGGCAACAGTAGGGTCAGGTTGGGTCTGTTCTTAGCTTGTGCTCCTAGCCTCTTACCACAGCCAGAACTACTGGATGTCGGTCAGATGGTGGATGTGGGTTCACTCAACTTCCTTAGGAGGTGTTGGCTCTTCTGGAAGGTGGTGTGGCAGATGCCTGGCATCAGGGAGCAGAGTGTGGGCCTCTGCTGTCAGTGCCCTTCCTACTAGACATTCCTCCGGTCAGCATGTAGACGCTCCTGCTGCACAAGGCAGGCTCTGCAAGGCAAGGCGAAGGCCGACTGATGGGGGGTGCTGGAGACTGGGAGAGGCTGGTGTTGGTGTACCACATGTGCAATTGGTGGTCACAGCAAGAAACCACCCCAGGGAGATCAGTGATGTGAAAGCGGTCCTCATGGACCTAAGGCCGATGGATGTTCCGGAGCGAGGTGCCGGCAGCCGTGGCTTCTCACCGTGTCCTCTCAGGGTTGTTTCTCTGCGTGCATGGTCTGCAGGCATATGCATGGGGGCCCTCTTTCTTCCCTTCTCATAAGAACATTAGTCGTATCGCTAGGGGTCTCTCCCTAAGACACACCCTTCTCTCCTTCTGCCTCCTGTATCACCCGAGGATTTGAACTGTAATAGTTCTGTGGGTTTCAGTTTTCACTCACACTGACCCTTCGTTGGCAAACCGTCTTGTCCTCGGGCCTCAGCGGCTGGGGCTGACAGGAGAGTCTGGCCTGCTGGTCCCACTCCATAGAGCAGTGCTCATGCTAGACTTCCCCTGTGTGCCATGGGGACTGTGTCAGTGGCAGCGATTGGTGTGCTGTGTGGCCAAGTTTGTGCTCTTTAATGTTTTAATTCCCATAGCCATCCAAAGACATCATTCTCGACTTGGAGATGTCAGAATCTGAGGTTGAATGTTGAGTGGTGATTAATCTCACGTCCTCTGGGTGCAGTGACTGATGTAGGGCATACAGAGTTTTATGTAGAGGGCTACCTGTGCTCATGTGTGTACATGTGTGTTAGTTAATGTGCTTGTTGTTGTGGGAAAGGACCTGACCAAAAGCATCTTCAGAAAGGCAGGGTTTATTTGGTTCATGGTTTTAGGCTTTAGTCCATCATGGCAGCAGGAGTTCCAGCCAGCTGGTCCCATTGTCTCTGCAGTGTTCGGTTTACTTTGCCGTTTTCATTCAGTGGGGGACCCCAGCCTAGGGGATGGTACCACCTAAATTCAGGATCTCCATTGCAGCTTGGCTTCTCCCTTCACATGCAGCTCTGTGCCCTGTGGATGGACGTGTGCTGCTGGGGTTGGGGATGGTTGTGCAGATGGTGATGAGCGAGAGGTGAGAAGGCAGAGGCGGAAAGAGCCACAGGGTACCGCTGAGGAAGCTGAGCTGGGAGAGAAGGAAGACCTGCCATGAGGAAGGTCAGCTTCTAGGGTGAGTGGGAGGGTGCCTGGTACACCCAGGCCCCTAAGATTGCAGAGGTGGAGGATGTGGGAGGCACAGTGAATTCTGTCCTCCATCCCTAACGGTTATCTTTGTCAGAACAGCCGTGACTTCCTGTAAGAGACCCTTGAGGCTTGTTGGCTGTTGACATTTCCTCCAAGAAGAAGGTATGCGGAGAGGGTCGTTGGACTCTTCCCCTGTCTCAGTTACTTGGCCCTGCACGTCCCAGCCATTGGCATTTAACGCTGCCTTAGTTGCACATGGTGGCATGCCCTTGGGACGTGCTAGAGTAGATAGAATAGAAGGTGGACTGAGTTGGGGACCCCATCTGTGCATATATGGGAGAGTTGTTATCCTTGCTGGAGTGAGACTCAACCTTGGTGTGACTGTTTTGAGGCCACCCATGTGCCTCTAAGTAACCCATTCTTTATAAGTAAGCCTGGGTTGGACTTGGATGGAGTCAGACTTTGGTTTGCACCTGGTGCTCTGTAATGAGGAGGAAGCCCAGGAGAGAGTTCCCAGAACCCTGTGGAAGCTTGAAGTTGCTGGCTGCAAGGAGAGGGTGTGTGTCTCAGAGAAGGCAGAGAGGGAACATGGAAATGGCAGAATGGGGACACAGGCCTGCAGAGGAGGAGGAGAGGAAGTCGTGGTATTTGAGCCTGCTCCTGTTTTCTTGGTAGAGTGGAGGTGCAGTGAGGCCTGGCCCTGGCATTAAGGCAGTGTCTTTCCAATGCTGTTCTAGACTGTCTTGCATCTCTGGGCAGCTGGTGGGCAGGGGCGGGGGAGGGTGGATCGTTCTGCTTGTGTTCAGGATTGGTGGCTGGCATGGAGATAGTGTGGGTGTATTCATCTGCTTGGATTGCTGCAGCAGTAATTTTAACAGTCTCGACTTCTCCTTCCGGAGACTGGGAGGTCAAAGGTCAGGATACTGGCAGAGGCAGCTTGGGGCGGTCTCCTTTCTGGGCCTTGCCTGCTTGCTGTGTCTTTATGTGGCAGGGATTGAGAGTAAGTGTGATCCTTGTTCCTCCCATGGCCATCCCCCCATGGCCTCATGTAAATGTAGTCACCTCCTGAAGCCCTTCTAATGTCTCACGGGCAGTAGGGCTTCAGCTTGTGACTCCTGGTGTGCACTGTCCGTCAGGTGTAACGGGATGGGCACAAGGCATCCAGTGTCTCTTCTGTGTGCCTCAGGTGGAGTCACAGATGGCTAGCAGGCTGAAACCATGCATTCCCTGTGCAGTTCTGGTTACTGAACACCTTTGGATAGTTGGAGTGTTTTGGGGGAGGGGATAGTTTTCCAGCAGGTTTGTTACGATTGCCCGAGACAGATCCAACCTTCATGGATAGAAGCCACCCACGGCAGGGTGGAGATGTCCCTTTGTTCCTTGCCAGCTCTCGGTGACCCTCACCATGATAAACGCCCTGGGAATTGTTCTGCCCCCAACCAGTGAGAGAGGATTAGGGTTCAGGGTAAAGAACTGTCCTCAGAGAGGTCCCACATGGTGGTCAGTGTTCAGGCAGGCTGGAGGTTTTTTACTTAAAGACAGGGTCTGGTTAGGCTGTCTTTGAATTCACTGTGTAGCCCAGGATGGCCTTCAGCTCCTGTCTTGGTCTTCCTGCATTGCTATGCCATCACACTTGTCTTTACCCTGGAATTAAATAAATGGTCTCTGGAGCACTGTGTGACCTGGCCAGGGTTCCTGGGCTGCTCTTCATTCTCCCCTCTGCTCAGCCACAGCGAGGATGGCTGTCTGCTCTGAGCTTGAGGGGAGTCTCAGAGGGTGTGAGTCATGCTGAAGGAGCATCATTGGTCTGTGCCGTTAGCATGACCACAGGTGCACAGCGCCACTGTCCCTTGATTTGACTGAATTTGGTTGTCTTCAGTGAGTGCAGCAGACCCCGAACCCAGCAGTAACCCAGGGAACACCAGTTCTATTGAGGTCTAGATGGACCTGTCCACTGCTCTGTGAGCTGGGATTACAGTGGGTTGACATATCCACCCAGTTTGGATGCTTGGGATCTGAATTCTATCTCATGCTTGCATAACAAGTGTATTACCCACTGAGCCATTTCACTCATCCCATTCTTGGATATTGCTGGCTGAGGAGTTTTTAAATTCTGGAGAAATATTGTACGTAAAATGTCTTCATTGCAAAATAGGATTTTTCATTAGAAAATATCTATCATGTACTCCATCTTAGTTTGCAGAATGTGAATGTCACCTTAAAATGTCAGGGTTAAATTTCTCACAGTTAGTAGATGAGACAGGCATGAAACTTGGCAAACAAAACTGAGATTGATTACTTTCACTCACGCCCCACCCCACTCCCCACCCCACGTGGTGGTGGTGATGGTTTAATATTACATTATATTCATGTCAGTGCCTGTGGAGAAAAGTCAGGGTATTGGTGTGATTGTAGGCAAGTGTCTCTGACAGAAGAGGGCTGGTGGCGTGTAATGCAGGTGGATGGTGAAATGCTTACAGCTGATGGCTGGCTTCAAAGCCACTGGGCACGGCTGGGTTCTCTTGGTGGGCTGAGCCAGGGGCCCAGCCGCATGCTCTCATCCCGCAACTTTCTTGGAAGGAGGACAAGGGAGGCTTTGGTGGTGCCCCGGTGTGTTGGGCCTCCCGCCCTGGGAAGGCTGAGGAGGTTCAAGCGTCTGCTTCGTCTTCATCCTTGTTAACATGGAGTCTGTGGATTCAGTTTCTTTGAACCGAGGGAATCGTTTGGAGAAGTGTAACCCTCTTGAAAACATGAGCATACAAAGATTTAATGAGCCTTCTGTGAACAGTAGATGAAGAAGGAAATTAAAAAAAACCAAACCTTACCTTATAAGCAATAGGCATGAACAAGATGACGATTTTTAAATATATCCCAGGGAAATGCAGGTGAAATACATGAGTTAGGGGGTGATGTGGAACAGGCATGGCTACCAGGTGGTTGATATTGGGGGTACTGTTGCCCATTTAGGTTGAGAAGTTTTGATAGCACCCTCACCCCCTTCATTGATGAGTAGAGCAAAGGAACAAATGGAGGGCGTAGAGTCTCATTTGGGGATGCACTGATGGCTCCAGCTTTGGGATGGAGGCCTGCAGAGTTGTTGTTTTTCTTTGGAAATGGAAACACTGTCAAACTTGGATCAGCATCAGTGACTCTGTGAAGCTGTGGCTGCTGTGTGTGTGGGGTTACCGCTTTGTTCTTGTCAATCAATAGGGACCAGATATTGGTAAATCCCTCAGAAGCAGGAAGTGGTAACTGGTGTGTGATTGGAGAAGGCTTCAGAGTCTGCATCAGCCAGGCGATCCTGGGATTCTCAGTGTGGAGGTGTGGCTAGTTATGCATTGAAATTGACCTCAATCAAGATGTTACTAATAAACGGGCAAAGTGCTGGGAACAATAGTGCTCAATTACTGTGGTCTGCCCAAACTATCCTATTATTTTAAACACTCAGTTATTTTAAATGTCTGTAATTTGTGTTCATTGTATGATTATTTGGAGTAGAGACCTGGGGAAAACCACCTATAGCTTAGCGTTTTCCTGCACCTCGAAATTGCCCAATATTTCCCCACCCAGTGCTGTGGTGTCTGAGCATGCCTTTGCAGATTCTGTGGGCTGCACCTTTGGACACAGGCTACTTGGCCTGCAAATACAGCATCATTACCAATTTCTCTGCCATCTTTTAGGTGAACAGATGTTTCTTCTTGTCTGAGCATATTTTGGACGTTTAAGTTTTGAGTCAGGTAAAGAATATGTTCATAATTAACAGTTTCTGAATTCATTTTTTTTTCTTTTTGTTTCGTTTCCTTTTTTTGAGACAGAATCTTGCTGTGTAGCCCAGGTTGGCTTGAACTCATGGTGATTGAACCTCCTGATTGCTGAGGTTACAGGCATTCATCACTGTCTTTTTAATACTGACCTAGTAGGTAATTGCTTTATTAATTTAAAAAAAATAAAAACAACATACCATTTAGCCATTTAGTGTGGTTGCTTGTGTTGGTAATCCTGGCACTGGGAGGCTGATTTGGCAGACAGCCAGAGCTAATAGTGAGCTGGGACCAGCCTGAGCTACTGTCTCAACAAAAGCTAGTGTCTCAACAAACACAAAGGTTTGCTTGGAAGTTTATACCGATCACTTTGTAGCCTTCATCCTGCTCTCCTCCAGACGGGGTGCATTGCATTCTGAGGGGAGGCTGGCTGAGCTGAGAGGTACTCCAGGCTGTTCCAGGCCCTTCATTCTTTAACAGTCCCTGGCCAGGTCAGTCTCCATCTGCCTCTTCCACTGGCCATCACCCTCACCCCAGAGTTGTGGTTTTTTTTCCTACGATTTCTTGGGTTTCAAAACAATAGTGTACGTGGACTCTACTGACTTAAGTCTGAAATTAGTAAGATAAGAAATACCCCAACTCCAGGGGACCCTGGAGAGCCAGGTTGGGAGCTGAGGTGTGGTCCTGAGGACTTGCTGTGAGTGATTGTCTCTCCGCAGGTTCTGTTCCTTTACTTCAAAATCTAAGCTCAGAGGGTGCACAGAGCATCTATACTCAGGTCATGTCATGACTGTATTCTTCTGTCCCCATTGAGGGGCCAGCAGGCACCTCACCTCCTTAACCTGACCCGTGAGTCAGGCAGGCTGTGGAGGCCCACAGAAGATAGTAGCATTTGGGCACTGAAGGGGAGGAGTGAAATTGGGCTGGCAGGGATCCAGGTGGTGGCTGTGAAACTAATTCTGACTGTCACCTTGGTTGGATTCTGGAAAACCTTGGGCATCCATGAATCGGACCTTCGGGAGCAGTTGTGAGGGTGTTTTCAGGGAGGCTTAACTGAAGAAAGATGACCCATTCTGAATAGGGCAGCACCATCCCATAGGCACGGCCGAATGACGAGGGCAGGAGAAAGCCAGCTGAAGGCTTCTCTCTGCTTTTTGAGCTGCCCGGCTGTGAGCAGGCAGCCGTATGCTCTGCCCCCTGCCTTCCTCGCTGTGATGACCTGTCTCTTCAGATCGTAAGGTTATGCCCGAGGCCTGTCTGCCAGAGCCTTTGGAGTTAGGACTGCTCTTACCTGGGTCATGGACAGGCCTGTATCCATCTCCCTTACCTGGTGGGGAAGTTTGTGAAATGCCTGGCCCACGGGGTCTAGGAGCTTGAAATAAGGCTTGTTGGAGCCTTTTCTGCCTTGAGCCTCATAAGGGTTTGGGGTCAATGGGGATTGGGAAACAAGAGGCCTTACGTGTCTAAGATGAGAAAGCATTGGGCAGCACAGTGAGCTTTGGTCCAGTAGTGGTCCCACAGAGCTTAAAGGAGGGGACTCCAAAGATGCAGGCATTATACCCAAGCTGGTGACCCGTGTGGAAGCACTGCTGTGGAGACAGAGTCAGTCCCAGCCTGGTTCCTCTGGACTTAGGAGGAGGAGGAGGAGGGAGCGTACCGCTGCCCAGTGTGGGCCAGTGTCTGTCTCACCTGGCTGCTTTGGCTTGAAACACGGGGGCCCTCCTCAGGCTCTCGCTAGTCCTTGGTGACCTTTGCCCTGTACCAGCGTTCTGTTGTCGCCCTTACACGTTGCCAGGATCTTGTGGTTTAAACAGCACAGCCTCTACAGTTTGGGAGGGCTAAACTCAGAGTGTTGGCAGGGCTCCAGGGAAGGGTCCTTTCCGGCTTCCCGAAGCTGTCTGCAGCCTTGGCTCTATTCTTACAGGCAGCAGAGTAGCAGCTACCTCTCCTGTCTACCCCACCGTGGCTTTGCCCATGTGGATTCTCCAGCAGGGATTCTGTCTTAGTCTGTGACCGTGGTGTATCTGCAAGCATGGGCACCTTTAGAGCACTGTGCTTCTACCCACTTCAGTCCCCTTCGTCATCTCACTGTGGGAGATGGGGACCATATACCCTCTTGTCACTGGGGCAAGAAGCGTGTGTGGAGGGGGCACTTGTGACTTATCTTTCAGTTTGGGAGTGCAGTTAGACAGTCTGAAACTAAACACTGACAGTTCTGTGTACCCACAGCTAGCTCCGCACCAGAAGACAGCGTGGACGTCGCAGCCTGTTCTTATCTTCCGGGGCATGCCGCTCTGTGCTGTCTTTCCCCGTGGGATTGAGGGAGCTCTGCTTTGTGCGATGGAGGTGGGGCTTTCTCTGGATCTTCATAGGACCCCTAACTGGTCAGTCAGCTGCAGGGAGAGCTCTAGCTCTATTCTGCTCTCCCCAACCAGGTAGACTCAGGTCTTGAGTCTCAGCCCCATACCTACAGGACTCCAGTCTGTCTTTCCTGTCAACCCTTCCTGGTGCTGCTCATTCTTATCTGCCACGTGGTGGTGACCTGAGCTCCCTGCCCCCAGGGCTGCCCGCTGCCTCCTTCCTGGGATTAGGTAGTGATTCAAGCTTGTGCCCCTGTTCATTCTCTGTTCTCCTTGTCCTTGTGAGCGGGAACCCAAGTCTGTGAGAAGTGGACAGAAGTGTTGGCAGTACCTTGTTTGTGTTTAGAATTTTTATTTTTATTTTTATTTTTTTGGTTTTTCGAGACAGGGTTTCTCTGTGTAGCTTTGCGCCTGTCCTGGATCTTGCTTGGTAGAACAGGTTGGCCTCGAACTCACAAAGATCCACCTGCTTCTGCCTCCCGAGTGCTGGGATTAAAGGCGTGCGCCACCACCGCCCGACATGTTTAGAATTTTAAAAGGAAAGGAACTGCGGGAGAGAGGGGAGGGTTGGTCAGAAAAAGACCTTTTGGGAAATGCTCTTTCCTTTTGGTTGTGATGTGTGTTAGGTACTAGTAGAAGACAGTCCAGCAGTCACCCAGGTGGCTGGAACGCTGCCCTGACTGTCCGCCATGCTGTCTGCTTTCCGCCATTGTGTTTGGCGAGGTTTGAGACCGTCTCCTGTACGTGGTGTGACTGGGTTTCTCTTCTGTAATCACAGATAATGTTTTCCTGTTTTCTAATACCCGCATCTAGTTTTCTTTGAAAATGACTGCATGATATTTAGTCATGTGTAGAGGTGGACTCCTCCTAGGTTTTCAACTTTTTGAATGCTTTTGGTGAAAGTTGACAAAAGTTAAGGTTTAAAAGAGAGGAAAAAAAAAAAAAAAACAGCTGATGAGTTGGCTCAGATGTTAAGAGCACTTGTTCTTCCCGAGGACCCAGGTTCCATTCCCAGCACCCACATAGCAGCTTACCCACATAGCAGCTTACAACCACCCATAAGTCCAGTTCCAGGGCATCTGACACCCTCTTCTAACCTCATAGGCACCAGGCACCCATGCACACAGACATACATGTAATCAAAACACTCATACACATGAAATAAAATAAATCTTAAAAAAGGAAAGGGAAGAAAAAGAAAACTAAGCTCTCTGCCCCCCTCCTGAACCCCCTTCTTGTATCATGTGATACAGAACACAGGGGGAGTGGGTACCTCCAGGCTGAGGCCTCACTACGAGTGGCTGGCATGATTTTCAGTGTTAACCCTGCAAAGTCTCTTACCCCACTTACGTGCCTTTGAAAGTCAGTCCACAAAAGTTTGGCTTCTCCTGGCTTCATGTTGTTACTGGTGCTTCAGACTAGTTATCATGTTGTTTACTTGAAGGGGAAAAAAAAAATCAATGAATATCTGTCAGTAAATTATTACCAACCTTTAGAAAGGGAAAAAAAGACCACTACCGATTACAAACAAATAAGACCCAACAAATAACCAACAAAATGTTGCTCTGCAACCCATGGCTCCCTGTGGCTGCGTGTGGAGGAGATGTGTTGATGCCAACAATCATGACCTCCTGAAGTTAGGAGCACCAGGGATGTGCAGCATATCAGTCCAGTCTGCATGTCTGTGGACAAAATGGAAGTGGCCAAGTTCACTGAAAGCCTCTAGCTGGAGGAGGCTTTGACTTTCTGCTTTTTATATTTTGTGAGTATCTACATGTTAGTGGCAGGCAGGAAATCAGGCATATTTTAATAGGTAATTACATAAGAAAGCTTAATGACTAATTGCTCTGGATTAGAGAAGTAGAAAGTTTTAGGGAAACATGTCTGGCCATTATTCCTTGCATAATTAACACTGTCTAGAGGCACATTAGGTGATTAGAAACTGGGTGGCATTTATGCTAAGGATTAAAACGAAAATTTTGGTTAGAATGTTGGAGAGTTTTACTCTGGTTGAGATGAACCACAAGGCATGAATCTTATCTTGATGTATGATCTTGGTCCCTAATGAGAAGGGATGCTCATGGAATCTGTGTAGGAGGCCAGCGAGAAATATTTGTTGGGATTTCTTACCCATGAGGAGTTGACATACTACTGACCCCTTGGGTCATTCCTTAGCTGGCCTTGTGGGGTTAGATCCCTCCTCACCTGACCCTTGGTGTAGCAGGCTTTCTTTTTTGCCACCAACCAGCTCCCAAATCATGACATGGAGACTTCTTATTAGTTATGGAATGCTCGGCCTTATCCTATGCTTGTCCCACTAGCTCTTATAACTTAACCTGGTCTCTTCATCTGTGTTTTGCCTTGGGCTTTTTACCTCTCTTTCCTTTTGTGTATCTTACTTTCACTGCTTTTTGTGTCTGGCTGGCTAGTGGCTGTCTGACTTCTGGCCCTTGGTATGTTCTTCTCTCTCAAGCCTAGGTTTCTCCTGTTTATTCTCTCTGCCTGCCAGCCCAGCCTATCCTTTCTCCTGCCTAGCTATTGGCCATTTAGCTTTTTATTAGACCAATCGGGTGCCTTAGGCAGGCAAGGTACAACAAATGCAACACATCTTTACATAGTTAAACAAATGCAGCACAAACAAATGTAACACATCTTGACATCATTAACAAAGGCAGCAGAAACAAATGTAACAAACTTAACATGATTTAAGTAATATTCTGCAGCAGAAACAAATGTAACACATCTTTACCTAGTTAAAATAATGTTCCACAACACCTTGGTGCTGGAAGCATCTTCCTTCCTTCCTTCCTTCCTTCCTTCCTTCCTTCCTTCCTTCCTTCCTTTCTTTTTTTTCTGAGACATGGTTTCCCTGTGTGGTTTTGGTGCCTCGAACTCACAGAGATCCTCCTGGCTCTACCTCCTGAGTGCTGGGATTAAAGGCGTGCATCGCCATCGCCCGGCTGGAATTGTCTTTTTTGGGAGTGGGGAAGCAATGATGAGTTGATTGGCTGGGGTGGGCCAGGGCTGGTTGTTTGGGCTCTGCTCACTTTATGTGCTGAACCAGACCAGTAATTCCTGCAAAGAACTTCTTTGGGAAGTGAGGTGGGCTTTGGGAATGGGAAAGGAAAAGCTCTGAGTAGCATTTCTATAACACATGGTGTTGACACAGTGTGTGCCATAGAATTTTGGGGTAGGTGTGGTCTTGAGGGTTTTCTGTCTCCCTGTGAGTAGTGGCGTCAGTCTCCAGGTTCCAGGCCTTGCTGGCCTTGTAGAGCTTGGGACAAGGGTTTAATGGGTGCCATGTTCTTCTCTTCTAAATGAGACAGACAGCTAACACGTTGTGGGTGTGTGGTGATGATAGGGGAACAAATTGCGCGCCTGCTGTCACATCACTGAGGCCCAGAAGAGCTGAATGAGAGATAGCTGTTGTGTTGGTACCAGGGCTTTGGCAAGGCATTTCCATCATTTGTAGGTCAGCATCCCTGTGAGGGCACGTTTGACTAAACATCGCACTTCCCAAGGAGCATGGGTTCTGCCTCCAGCGCCTAGCAGTGTGCTGCGTTCACAGATCCCATGGGTTTTGGGTGTCTCAGCCTTAGGCTGGTTAGCTTGGTCTCTATAAGGCATTTCAGCTTCAAGGCACTTTGTTTGATGAGTGTT
This sequence comes from Onychomys torridus, assembly GCF_903995425.1. Lineage (NCBI taxonomy): Eukaryota > Metazoa > Chordata > Mammalia > Rodentia > Cricetidae > Onychomys > Onychomys torridus. Next base: position 5,111,777 of record NC_050465.1, read on the forward strand.
TGGGATGGGTCATTTATCTATATGCACATCTGTCTTTAGATTACTTAGTTTGGTCCTAATATATGCCCACTAGACATTATTCTGTTACCTTTTAGGGATGGACTGTTTTGTTTTTTCTCCTCTGTGGCACAGGGATACCAATAGTTCCTCTTCAAAGCAGTAGGGGAGCCCAGGGAGGTGCTGTCTTATACAACATAGGGAGCGGCCAAGTCTCTTCTAGTCGGGGTGTTTGGTTCTAGTGTTTTGGTCTTCCATTTCCAGGATCCCTGGGTGAGCTGCCTGCTGCAGTTTTGATATTTCCTCCAGCCTCTTGCGCAGTCCTCAAGTGAGTGGCAGTGGGAAGCAAACACCTGCTCCAGGGCAGTCCTGGGGGACTTTTTGTTCTGCATATGCCCTTTGCTTATTTCCATCTCCTCCTAGGAGTCAGGCGGGTGTGTTTGAGATGTAAAAGTCACTGCCACTAAGGGCTTGGAGGTGTGTGCCAGCTGAAGAAGTTACCCCACCCCCATGCGCCTCCTAGTCCTGGGTCCTGCCTTGGTGGCTTTTGTCCTTTGTAGGGAGAGATGATGCTGTTTCATGTGAGCCAGCTTTTCAACGTGCATAGGTGTGCATGTGCACTTTGAGGGGGAACTGAGTTCAGGAAAGTGAAGTACTGCGTCGATGTGCACGTTAATTGAAGAGGGTGTGGAGGTCGCTGGGGTCTGACCCTCGTTATACCAACCTCTACTAAATGAAGTTAGAACTTTCCCGCTTGTCCTCCCCCCTCCCTCCCATCGAGGTGCAGGAGGATGATCTTAGGATCGTGTTTGGGATGTGAAAAAACACATGAAATGAAGTCCTTGTCCTCTGTATCCTCCCTCTCTCTGTTCTGCACTGCAGGTGGTAAGGAGTGGCGACATGGCAAAAGGTTTCCTCAGAGACCCCAGGGCCAACGGGCTGCACGAGGCGGGCATCGCCTCTGAGCTGAGCGCTTTCATGGTTCTCGCTACTCCCGCACGCACTTTCATTTCCCGGAGAAAAGCCTTTCTGCTGCCTTGAGCAAAACTTCTATTTTCATGCCTAATAAGTGACATACAGTAGGCTTGAGGAGTCTCTGCAGATCCGCTTTCCAGAACCTTCTGGTAGTGGGAGGCGCACTCAACCCCTCAGTTAGCCTGTCCTTTGAAACTCTGTGGAGTTTGGTCACAGGAGAGGATGTGGTCATCTCTGCCTCCATCACTGTCCCTCCCGGGGTCCCGAGTGTCCCATGTTTTATAAGGCTGCCCTGTGTAGGTTCTTTACTGTTTCTCCTGCTCTTGACAGTTTACCTCCAATCAGAACAATCTGTCTCCCTTAGCCACTGTCCTGATAGACATTTAAGGGCAGGTCGAGGTTAACATTTTCCACATAAGGTATTTGCTTCATCTCTTTTGTGGGGAGATTGGGTGTCTGCCTTGTTCAAGGCCCTCATGGCTAAATTAGTACCCACTCAGACTGCATCTGTGTACTGTGCACAGGTGTGTGTGTGTGTGTGTGTGTGTGTGTGTGTGTGTGTGTGTTGTAGTCCCCTGCCTTGGGACTGTAGATGTTCTTGCAATGGGCAGGCTGTAGTGTTGGTGTTGTGGCCTGCAGTGAGAGAGATCTGGACCTTCCTCTGAATTTCCCACCAGGTGTCTCTAGGCCACAGTTTCCAAGTCCAAGAGCCATCTTTGCTAAGTTATAGCAACTACATTATCCCACATCACATCTGTCTTCCCACCTTCCAGCTCCACAGACTGACAGGCCATTGAGCCAATGGCAGGTGGTAGGGTGCATAATATTCCTTTGTCTACCTGTCCATAGGCCCATTTAGTCATTTCTTCTCTGTTGAGCCGCTCTCATGAGGGATGACTGATTAGAACCCTTCAGTGGCCTCCAAGGACAGCCATGTCCCACCATTCATGGTTGGGGCTCCCAGGAAGAAGGTCTAAGAAAACTCCAGAGTTGCCAGCAGAAAGGATTGAAGAGTTCAGGAACGCCACATGGCCAGGTGTTGTGGCACCTCAAGTACAGAGAGGTGTGGAAGGTGTAATGGATCCTGAGGGTGGAGACGGGCAGCATCCCGGACTCCACAATGCAGCCCACTTTCATCTCCCCCATCAAGGCTCTGTGGAAAACATGGGCATTCTCAGGGCCTTGCGGCTTCTGTAAGAGGGCTCCCTTTGCTTCAGATATCTTGGCCATCTGCTGGCTGTGTGCCATGGGGTTCCGAGGCTGCAGGAACTTAGTGAACTGCGGGACTCCCTGTGGTCTCCTGTGTTTTCCTTCTGTCCTCCTCGCCTGTGACTTTTGATTAGCATGCTGGTAAGTCAGCTCATCCACATGGAGGATTTTGTGCTTCTGTCATTAGAAAAAGGGGCAGGCTTTTCCTCAAATGGCAGGCCTGCAGTTGTCTTCTGATAGCACGTGCCAGCCACATGGAGTGGTGTCCTGTTGGTGTAACTCACACTTTTTCCAGCTGTGAATATGTCTGCTGTGGTTGTAAGCTCTGACCACTCAGCATGTGCTGTGTGTGTGTGTGTGTGTGTGTGTGTGTGTGTGTGTGTGTGTGTGTTCTCTCTCCAAGTACAGAGATTCCTTATACAGTCTAAACCAGAGTTGTAGTTAAGTTGGTGAAGTACATGAATTATATGCATAAGGTCCTGCGTTCAGTCCTCAGTATTGTGTAAACTAGATGTGGTGGTGCACACCTATTATCCCAGCACTTTAGAGGTGGAGGATCAGGGGTTTCAGGGTCATCTATAGCTACTTAGTGAGTTTGAGGCCCGAGAATCTATATTTAAAACAGTAACAAAATCTCATCTGTATTGTGATACAGAGAATTCAGTAAGGTTTTGGGCTTGTTTATGGTTGTGAGTGGAATCTGTTTGCAGAGCAGGACAAGAGTTCTTTGTAGCTGAGGCATACTGTGTCTATGTGAGGAAAGAGCAGCTTGGTTCTGTGAGAGGTCCCGTTCCACCAGGCTGCCTGATTATGCTGTCAGAATGCCTTGTCTCCCCCTGGCTCTGGAGGACCCTCAGCTGTTCAGCTGTGATTGTGTGTATCTGTACATACCCAGAATGGCACTCTTGGTTGTCCATGTGTGGAGGGTGTGGAGCAAATGATGGGTGGGTTTTCCCACTAAGGGACCCCCCCCCCCATTTTCCTCCTTGCAGGCTGAACTATCTTTGCTTATCTGAGGATTACCTATCTACCTTCTCTCCTTCCCTTCTTCCCTCTCTCCCTCCTTTCCTCCCTCCCTCCATCTCAAGCATAGTTTGTTCCTTTTGATGGGGCCTCTCTCTTAGGGACCTTTTTGAAGTCTGTTGTTCCTGACAGCATTTAGTGTCCGGTGCAAGACTGAATGGAATCCCAGTGTGGTAATCGGGTCACCTAAAGGAGACCAAAACACCAGAGGAAAGATACTTTTAAAACTTGCTGTTTATTGCAGGATTTTTTTTTTTTTTTGAGTCAGTTTCTCTGTATAGCTTTGGAGCTTGTCCTGGAAATCACTCTGTATAGACCAGGCTGGCCTCCAACTCACAGGGATCTGCCTGCCCCTGCCTTCCGAGTGCTGGGATTAAAGGTGTGCACCTCCATCACTCGGCTGTTTATTGCATTAGTGGACAATGGTTTTGAACCAGTTATTACTTTATTATAGCTTTTGAAAACTGCTATTTTTCCTGGTGGGAGGCAGAGAGCAAACCTGGTCATGTCTGGTTGACGGCTTTAGAGTGATGAGAGTTTTGGTACACTGTGCTGTGCAGTAGCTGTGTTCCTGCACACAAGCTTTCAGATGGAGTATGGAAGCAGAGGCACAGTGGCGGCTACTATTTCTCAATTTAGATGGCGGTCCGGGCTGTTTCTGGAGCTGCTGACATGCCAGCACTCCACTGTGACCATATTGCATTCAAATGCTGCGAGGGAAGAAATGAGTTCTAGGAGTGTTACCATCTCTGGGAGACCTTTCTGGAACCCATTGGATTGACTCTGCTTCACTGGTCAGCACTGAAAAACAATACAAAAAACAAGACAAGACCGAGGATGGAGAGCAGCGGTGGCAGGTAACTGACCTCTTAGGGGAGTCTCTGTGGTCTCAAGCTGGGCTCAGCTTGAGGGGTGGGTGCGGCTGACTGGACTTGTCTCTGCTCGGGGTCACCTGAGCTCGTGCCACCAACCTGCCCTGGAAGTTTCTGTCCTTTTGGGGATGCCATGCTGCATGTTTTCTAGAACCTTCCAGTGTCCCAAATACCTCCTATCCACAGAGTTGTTGTTCTCCCCTCCTGACAGGTTGTTTACCACCTCCTGCCTCTCCACTTATCTGTGTACCTCATTTGCCTAGTTCTGTAAGCTTTACACAAGAGCAGCTTAATCAGTGGTTAATTTTTTTGGTTAAATATGGCCTTGGGTGACCAGTCATGATGCATATACCTGTACTTGTCATTTTCACTGCTGGGTAGCATTCCATGTTAGAAGTCCACAGTACAAATGCCACTGTGGAATTTTATTATTTATTTTTATTGGCTGCTTATTTTTAATGGCTGCATCGTGATGATGACAATGATGATGATGATGATGATGATGACGACGACGACAAGGATAATGATGATGATGATGATGATTGTATCCAGAAGTATTCTTGGTCTTACCCAGCTCTTGCAGTCCCTCACTCCTGCAGCTGCTTGGACCCAAATGAACACATAGAGGCTTAATATGATTTATAACTGCTTGGCCATTACCTCAGGCCTACCACTGACTAGCTCTTAAACTTAAACGCAGCCCATTTCTGTTAATCTATATGTCGACACGTGTTCCTTGGCTTTACCTGTGTGCTGTTACATGCTGCTCCCTGGGCAGTGGGCTAGTGTTTACTGACTCAGCCTTCCTCTCCTAATATTTTCTGTTTGTCCCGCCTATACTTCCTGCCTGGCTACTGGCCAGTCAGCATTTTATTTATCAATCAATCAGAGCAACACATTCATAGCATACAAAGCAATATCCACGGCACTTTCTCTTTTCTTTCTTTTCATTTTTTAAAAAGGAAGGTTTTAACTTTAACATAGTAAAATTACATATAACAAATTATTAAGCAAGAATTATAGACAATGACAGTGATGATGGTGATGACGATGATGACAGTGATGATGATGATGACGATGGTGATGACAACGATGATGATGATGACGATGGTGATGACGATGATGATGATGACGATGGTGATGATGGTGATGACAATGATGACAGTGATGATGATGATGGTGATGATGACGGTGATGATGACAGTGATGATGATGGTGATGATGATGATGATAATGATAATGATGATGATGATGATGGTGATGATGGTGATGGTGATGATAATGATGGTGATGATGATGATGATGACAATGATGATGATGATGATAATGATGATGATGATGATGGTGATGATGATGGTGATGATGATGATGGTGATGATGATGATGATGGTGATGATGGTGATGGTGATGATGATGATGATGATGGTGATGACAGTGGTGATGATAATGATGATGATGATGGTGATGATGGTGATGACAGTGAGGATGGTGACGATAATGACGATGACGACGATGCTGATGTTGGATTAGAGGTGACGTTTTAAAAGGAGGACCTAACGTGGTGAATGAGGGCTTGATGTTCTTTGTGGAGACAGGGTGCTGCAGTTGGCCAGGACTGTGGGTGTGCTTCATGTTCTTTGCCTTCATTCGTAGTGTTTGGCTTCAGAGCAAGACCTAGGGAGCAAAGTGCAGTTCGGGCAGCGGTTGCCCCATGGGGCTACTTGTCAGAGCAGGCGTTGCAGTTTTGAAGCATCGAGCAAGGGGCTTAGGGCTTGGGGGCTTGGTCTTGGCCCTCAGAGAGCCCCTCCTGTGGACCAGTGAAGCAGAGCCATTAGATGAAAGGAAGCGTCGGTGGGCTGTCCCCCTGCAGCTTCAGGCTGTTCTGTCTGCATTAGATCAGAAGAGCCCATCAGCTCTCAGCCTCTGCTTCTCCAAATAAAGCTCTTGTTCTTTCTGCTAGTACTCATCAAACGGTACCAGGAAACCCCTAGACCCGTGTGGAACCCCTTCAAAGCCATCTGATAACAATGTATGCTTGATACGAACATTCAGAGTTTAAAAATGCTTAGAAACCCTGTACCTAGCATCTGAAATCATTTAAAAATATGCTACTCTGAGAGGATTTCAGCATGATCTTTTGAAAAGAATTAATTTTTTTTGTCTGTTTGTGTCTGTGTGTGTGCATGTGTGAAGTCAGAGGACAACCCCAGCTGTTGGTCCTTTCACCTTGTTTGACTCTGGGTCTCTCGTCTGCTGCTGTGCTGTGTACTCCAGGCTAGCTGGCCCTTGAGCTGCTGGGCATTCTCCTGCCTCCACCTCTCACTTTGCAGTAGGAGCCTTGGGAGTGTAAACACACACTACTGCACCTGGTTTTATGTGGGTTCTGTGGATTTGAACTCAGGTCCTCTGGGAGTATAAACACACACACTACTGCAGCTGGCTTTATGTGGGTGGTGTGGATTTGAACTCAGGTCTTCATGCTTGCACAGCGAGGTCTTTTACCCACTGCGCCATTGCCACAGTCTCGTTTTCTGTCCATTTGTGACATATATGTGTTTCCTGAACTAGGAACAGCTTTTCCCAAAGTCTTGCAGATGCCATGACCTTCAGTCCCACTGCAGACTGGGCTCTCTCCTAATGCAGATGGGGGTTATTCCAGTGTTTCTTTCACCCAACCCCCCTTTCACCTGTGTGATCCTGGCCACCAGATTGCAGTGGTGATTTTGTCTGTGGTTTCAGGACTTGGGGCACTCCCACTGAGTTCCTGTTCAGGAGGGCTGAGACCTGTTGGGCCAGTTGAGCCACAGTAGATCCTGGACATTGTGTGATCCTGCCCCGGGGCTTCCCTGAAGAGAGGAGACAGTGGGGTGCAGGGTAGGTTCTGAGGCCAGCTGCCAGGCCAGCCACAGTAGCACAGTATGACCTGCAGGTTCTGAGTGGGGACTTTCTTAGGCCAGGGAACTGGGAGCTGAGCTTCAGTGAGAAATACCCAAGCTAAAATGCAGCCATTTCCCATGATAAAAGGTCCCAGTGGGGTTCACTTTTTTGGGGGAGCTTGCTGTGATGGAGAAGGCTGAACTCAGGTAAGGGACTTGACAGTAGTTCCGCTCACATATCTTTTCCTGAAGACAGGATGTATCAGAGCATCCAGGTGAGAGGTGCGGCCCTGCCTGGCCACATGGGAGTAGCGGCTAGGGCTGCCCCTGGCCTCCAGCCTTGCCCCAGGCTCTGATAGCAGAGTGAGATGAAGAGCCCACCTATGTATGAGTGAGCTGCCCCTCAGTCTCTGCTGTGACATTCAGTTCTGTTGGAAGTTCCTGCCTCTGCCTCTGCCTCTGCATTCTTAGAGGGCATGATGGATGGTGTGGAGGAGGGGCCACACCAAGTCTGCCGTGGTCCTGGGAGTTGGACTTTGGGGTGTCCAGTGGTTGCATGTACTCTCTAGATGCACAGAGAGACTAGAGAATCACACCCTAAGATAACATACAGCTGCATCTGGCCTCACATAGGATTCATGTATCTGTTGTCTGGGACACCCTTGTGTCCCACATTGGGCTGGGCCTGGTCTGTCCCTTATTCCTCCAGTGCTGACAGCCAAGTCACTTACATCTTTAATCAAGACGGCATGCTTGAATGCCAAGTGATAGTGACAGGCAGTTCTGTGAAGCCCACCATGAAGATGCTTAGATGTTGAAATGACACTTGGTGTGTGTGAAGGAGTCACCTGTCTTTCTGAGTGACCAAAGCCTCAGTGTGGTTTCCCTGGGAGGATGGATGTGCTCTTCCCGGGCTGTCGAAGCTGGGTGGACACTGCCGTAGGCAGGATGGATTGGAACCTCCCAGTGCAGGCTGCATGCTCTGGGCCCTGCTTCTGTATGTTCAGGAGTCACTGTGAAGGCCTGAGTCCCACCATTGGTGCTTTTCTAACCTGTGCAGGGTCTCTGTTTAGTTTTTCTCAGGCCAGGTAGAAGGACAGGATACTTTCGTGGGTGTGTGTGGAGTGGTCCTAACAGTTGCCCCTGGTTTTGAACATACATAATCTCTCCCCGAACCAGAGGCTGGAGAAATGTTCTTGCTGATTGGGAATCTTTGAGTGGAGCCAGCTGGCCAACCTGTGGAACCCTCCCTGTTTACTTTGTGCACCCAGGTTCGTTCCATCTGGTCTGTGCCCACTGGGGCTTCGGTGTGTCCTGTACCTGGTGGAGCTGGACTACCCCCTCCCATTATAGATATCCCTGAACCCGAGGTTCTGGACTACCCCCTCCCATTATAGATGCCCCTGAACCCGAGGTTCTCTTTGTAGCCAGGAGCTCTCCTGCAGGTCCTCCTTGGCCAAGCTGCCGGACTTGAATTTCCAGTCCACCTAAGGAGAGATTCTGTCTCCCTGCTGGAATGTGGATTCCAGGGAGACTGTTGGTCTCTGGTCTCGGATTTCAGAACTGCTTTGCTTCTGGTTACTTTACAGCATCCCCGTGGACAGAAATTTTTAGTGGCTATTGTAACTAAGCTTGGTGAAGTTAAGTAGTGGTGTAGGGAGCGAAGCAGGCCCTTTGACAGGCGTGCCTTGTGCCTGCGCGGTTCACGTGGCCTGCTCCCCGCCCCCATCTTTAGTGTGGACTGCTTCCCGACTGTGTGCCATCCTGCCCAGGGACCGTGCCAGTCCTCTCTGTATTGTTTCGGTCCTGTCTCTGCTGCCACTGTGGCCACGGTTAGCCCGTTGTCTAAGCCCATCTTTTCCTACCCTGTGACTGCCCGTTGGAGGTTTAGATGGCAATCTGTCGGGTGGAAATATGACCCATGCACGGGTGCTGTGGGCACTCCCAGAACCACTCTGAGCATCGGGCTCAGAAGGCTCTTAACAGTGTGTTGCTGGTTAAAATGATTTCGACTCACTTCTTCGTAATATTGAAACAGTGCAGACGGGCCAGGGAGATGGCTCATAGGGCAAGCGAGAGGTCTGCAAGCATGAGGACCTGAGTTTGAATCCCCACACCTGAGTAAAAAGCTGGGTATGGCCGCATGAGCCTATAACCCCAATATTGCGATATGGAGACAAGTGGATCTTGACTCAGCCTAGCAGAAATGGTGAGCTGGCTCAGTGAGGGACCCTGTCTCTTGGCAGTGTGCAGAGAGCAATGGAGGAACACATGGCTGCCTTCTCTGGACTTGTACACAGGAGCCTACATATACACTATAGTACGTACATACGTACGTACGTGTACACACACACACACACACACACACACACACACACACACACACACACGCACTATAGCATCCATCCTGCTCTTGGTGAGGTCCTGGGCTAATGTGGGAAGCCTCAGCTGCAGGTCTGCTGAGGGCACTGGTGGACTCTAGGTGATGAAGCTGCCTGGGCTTTTAGGCACTGCAAGAAGGGAAGCAGGGGAGTGGTGATGGGTTTTCTGCACACTGTCCCATTTAGACAGGCTTCATCTGGAAGCCAGCTGCTTCTTGAGACTGCTGGACATGTATCTCCAGAGTTGTGTGTCATTGTTACTGACAGGGTTTTCCCATCTGACCCCGAGTCTGGAACTAGGTGCTCCAGTGTTCCCTTTAGACACCATCTGTATCTCTCTGTCTCATCTTTTAGTCTCTGTCTCATCATAGACAGAGCTGGATTTGGCTTGGGCTCTTTTGGTCTTGAAAGGACCTGCCTACCTTTTAACATACATTGATTTATCAGCAGACTCTCTGAGCACCAGATGGTACTTGTTGATGACTGGCTGCCAAGGCTGGAAGTGGGGAGGATCCTGGCACAGTGGGGTAAGCAGAACCAGAGGACAGGGCTGACCATAGACACGAGTCTCCGTAGGCAGCAGAGGGAAGGCAAAATGTCCTAGGGATTGCTGGTAGTGTGTGGCTGGCCTGGGGATGTGCATACATGCATCCATGTTTGCTTTTTTATGGGGAAGAGGAAGGTAACTGGAAAGGCTGGGGCAGGGATCATGAATAGTGGGCAGGAAACTGTGCTTTCTACCAGGCTGCTCACCTGCGGTCCCCTGTCTTCCTTACTGCTCTACCCAAGGTGCTTAGCCAGGTATCCCTCACTCCTCAAGATGCCTGTTGACGTCTGAATTGTTTGCCAGCCTCCCATAGCTCCAGAGAACGTGCCTGGGCTCCCTCTCAGCTTCCTCGTCCTGGATGTCTGAACATACCTGTAAAATGATAAGGGAAAGCCAGTCTTGTTATCCCAGTGTTTTTGATAAGCCATCCTGGGACACTGAGCAGAGGCCCATGAGACAGCAGGCCCAGAGAGGTCTGATTTTCAGCCCTGCACAGGCAGAGCCTGCTGTTGGCGTGTAGATGTATTAGCACAGAAATGGGGGGGGGGGTCCCTGGTTGGAGGAACAGACTTTAAATGCTCTTTCCTAGCTCCCTTGGATTCGCTGCCCACTCCGCTTCTTTGTGTAGCATGTCAGTGTGCCTGGCATTCTGCATGAGCCTTGCTCAGAGTTCTGTCACAGTGTGGGAGGAAACAGGACCTCACATCATAATAACTAAGTGAGGCAGTTTATCTTATGATCTTATGAGATCAGGTGCCAGCTTAGAAGGAAAAAGTAGTAGTCCAGTGCATAGGTGAGAAGTAGCCCTTCCTCTCTCCTCTTCGAAGGTTACTTCCTCTTCTTTGCCATTTGCTGGGTTCTGAGGGAGCCACATACAGTCTTTCCTATTCATCACCTGTGTTTTATTGTCTTACCTCCCCTTCAGTGTATATAGTCATGTAGCCTGCTGCCTGCCTATATTGAGAAAACTTGATTTGGATGAAGGGTAGTCAGAAGGCCCAGACGGGCAGCAGACCCTGTGACTCCTACTTATCTGGAGCCCCAGCGCTTCTAAGGTACTTTGATATCGGCAGATATCCCCACAATACCATCATGTTTTGGTTCTCTCACAGTGGTGACCACATGACCACATGCTCTGTTGTAGGGCATCTGCATTTTCCAGGAATTGCAGACATCCCCACTATAGTGACCTCCTAGACACCCCATGCAAGTCACTCCCATGTTATCATGCTGCAGAGTGGGGCCGGGTTCACAGGGTTGGGCACGCTTGTAGTGGAGCTGACAGGAGATGCTGGGATCTCTGTGCTTTGAGCTGTGGAGAGCCCAGGAGGATTCCATGCCCGTCTGCATTTCTGTGGGGACAGGAGGAGTGCTGTGAAGCTCTGATGGCCCTGGATCAGCCAGGTTCTGCCCTTGGGCACAAAGTGCACAGCCCAGTAGCTCCCCGCTGAGGAGCAGAACCCACAGGTGACGTCCGGTCTTAGGCCTCCCACCTCAGTGCTGTGAGAAGGGACGCAGCACACCAAGGCCAGCTAGCTCACTCTCTCCTCTTTCCTGTAGGGTTTTTTGACCGTCTCTTGTTACTTTCAGAAACACGGACTCTGTCATGGCCCCAGCCCTCCTCTGGAACTTAGCATCCCTGAATGAAGCTCCTCTGTTCGGCTGAGATGTATGGCAGAGAGTCTGTGGCCATGCACATGAAGGTGTGCACAGTCTGCTACAGAATTGCCAGTGTGTTTGCTAAAGAGGACTCGTAGAGGGAGGGGCAGCAGAGTGTAGCCTGGGAACCTTGTTATTAGAACTGGCCTCTTCCCTTTCTTTACCTGTTGCCCTTGGCCGCTAGTCTGCATTGCATTTGACCCTTTGTAGAAAAACTGCTGAATGCCTGCCTTGGGAACATCTGCCCTGCTCTGAGGCAGGGCTTGTGTCTGCAGGGAAGGAGGCAGTCTTGGGAGCTTATGTAGTTCCTGATGCTCTGTGGTTTCCGTCTTTGGAAACGGTGAGCTACACAAATTGTACTTTGGAGACCTTTTGTGTGTAAAGAGCTTACACTAGAAGAGGTTGGCTTAGGTAGTTGATCATGCCAAGGTCGGAGGTGGTTGGGAGGAGCCCGTATGTATAGCCCCATGAAATTGGTGTCCTACATGTCTCCCAAAGGGTAGAGTATAGGTCCCTGGAGCATATCTCTTTGTTAGGAAGAGGGTAGTTGTTGAGGTTCAGAGGAAATGTGGGTATTCGTTAGCCTTTGTGGGCTGCCCCATCCAGCCCCTGTTCTTAGATACAGGGCTCACCTAGCTGAGAGGTGTGTCTCTGGGGAATTGCATTGCTGGTTAATGTTCTGCAAGCCTGTGGGCAGCTGCTGGTCACTGTGAGTGCTTTCTCTTTCTCTGTGTGCATCTTTCTTTCTCTCTCCCCCCCTCCCCACTTCTCTACTTTTTTTTTTTTTTTTTTTTAATTAAAAGAAATAAAGTCCCATGCCGTGCTGTGTACATCTTAGCAGCTGGGGATAACAGTCACCATTTAATATTCCTGCCCACAAGGCTGTTTTGTGACCATGTTTACTGCTTCCCATTCCATTCAGACTTGTCCTTTGCATGTGGTAGCGACACTTCCCTTTTTCATTTTTAGAGTTATTAACTGAGAACAGCATTACAAAGCTGGGAATGATGGTTCATGCTTGTATTCCTAGCATGTGGGAGGCTGAGACACGATCACTGTGAGACTAACCTGACCTGTGAGACTGTGTCCCCCAAATTTTCATCTGCAGGTAGCATCAGCCCCTGTCTTTGAGGATTGGTTGAGACTTGTGCTAAGGTCTCTGCTCATAGTAGCCCGCTGGATGGGTGCTGATGTTGGACTCAGCATCCCCATCACTGCCAGTATGTTTGTGGTATCCCCTGTCTTGTTGCTTGAATTTTTTTTTCTTTCATTTAATGTATTTCTTAGGTGTGTGGAGTGCCGTGGTACAGATGTGAGGTCAGAGGACACCCTGAGTGAGTCGGTTCTTTCCTTGTTCCTGTAGGTCCTGGGGGTCGAACTCCAGGTTGTCAGGCTTATGGCAAGCAGTTTATTATTCCAAGCCGTTTTGCCAGCCCTGTTGGTTGACATTTGGAAGCTCTGACCTCTCCCTATGAGTCTACTCACTGGTGCCACCAGTTAGAGCTTCCATTCACAGCCACAGTAGGATCATTGAGACCCTCCCAGGGTTTGGATTTGGTTGGAGCCCAGGGCTGATATCCCTCAGGGAGAGAGAGGAGCCATGCAGGACAGCCATGAGCACAGATCAGCCAGCGGAAGTCACATTTCCTATTGACTACAGCTCAGTTGACCTTGGATCAGTCCATCAGCACCTTTTTTATGTTCTACCACTTTGGGCCCTGCTTGGCCTGAGGTCAGCCCTCCTGGGGCCCCTTTTCGGGTGGGCAGAGGCTCTTCTTGGAGTTACTTGGATATAAGTTTCTGTTGTAGCGAATGCCAGGTGGCTGCGGGATGTGCTGCACCCTCTGAGGAAGCCATCTTCAGACATAGAGAGGTGTATTGAAGGCAGGGAATCATGGGACAGCACATTAATGTGCGGGCTGTTAGGAACCTGCTCTCGAGTGCTGTGTTGTCATTAGTGCCGTGCTTGGGCTGGGCAGCTCATGTACTGCTCAGCTGCTCTGCCTCCTCATTCAGGATGTTTAGGTAGGAAGTTTGCAGGGGCCGGCATAATGACATTTACAGTGCGCTCCATCTCTGTGTCATACGATGATGTCTGAGCTCTTGATTGCAGCTATGGGTGGGACCAGGCACCATCCCCTGGGCATTCTGGGCACGCTTGGAGTGTTCCTGGGAAGGAAAAGAAACGTCACGGCCACCTAGGCTGCCATGTGACAGCTCTTTAGCTAGGCTCTCTTCCTGTCCATAGCCACTGTCCAGGATCTGTTCAGCCAGTCTCTAGAGAGAAAGGCAAGGGTATTTGTTCTATAGGAACCCTGCAGTCAGAAGTCCCAGGTACCCCACTAAGCCTCCATGTGTTTGGGGTTGTGTTTTTGAGTTTGCTATAAAATACCTTTTCTTTGGCCAACAAATTTCAGTGCTAACTTGGGTGGTGGTGGCACATGCCTTTAATACCAACATGGGGGAGGCAGAAGCAGGTGGAGCTCTGTGAGTTTGAGGCCAGCATGGTCTACAGAGTGAGTTCTAGGATAGCCAGGCCTACACAGAGAAACCTTGCCTCAAAAAACCAAAGCAAAAAAAAAAGCTTGCTTCTCAGCTGTCTGGCCCCTGGGCGGATGGTGTAGAGCCAGGCAGGGCTCAAGGTGGGATGGTCTAGTCCTTAGCACAGCACCTGACAGTTGCACCAACTTGGGTTTGTTCTGCAGATGGGGGCATCCTCAGGGATCTGGGCTCAAGAGAAGAGGATCTTCTTAAAGGAGCCAGCTGCTTGTTTGTATGCAGTATGGTCTCACTGTCTCCCTCACTTCTGTGATGCAGAAAACCTGCTGCCTACCTCCTTAGTCCCCTGATACTCTGTTCACAGCAGTCTCCATTTTGAGTGTTTAAATAAAGGATGCCAGCAGCCTGGCCTCTGCTGATAAACACAGATAGCGAGAGCGAGCACAGGTGGAGTGGGTGGAACCCAGAAATGGCACACCCAGGGCTGGACCTCATGGGAGAGTTCACTCGTGCAAGTGAGGAACGCAGGTGCAGTGTGCCCTGTCTCCCCAGATATCCCAAGTGAACACCAGGGAGTCCTGTGTGGAGTCTGGCTCTGTGGGAGTTGTGCAGTCCCTAGTCTTTATCAGAGGAGGTAGACCTGAATCACAGCATAGACTTCTATCTTGACTTGTTCTGTGATCCCCCTCTGGTGAAGCCATGGTTGAGTTAATCACCATTTCTGTATCACTGGAATGAGATGTAATACTCCTCAGCTAGGCAGCTTGCTACCTTGCTGATTTGGGAAGACCAACTGATAAATTGATTGGTTGCATTGTGGAGGAGACCTACTCTGTGCCACCTATACAGTGAGGCAAAGTGACACACCACTGCAAAGCAGAACCTCATAGACTTGGCTGCTGTCATTGATACGCAGTTACTCATCATAGGAGCTGTGAGGGAGGACGCTGTGTGGGAGAGCACTGGGGGATGGGAGGTTATTATGTAGGAGAGCACTGGGGGATGGGAGGTTACTATGTAGGAGAGCACTGGGGGATGGGAGGTTACTATATAGGAGAGCACTGGGGGATGGGAGGTTACTATATAGGAGAGCACTGGGGGATGGGAGGTTACTATGTAGGAGAGCACTGGGGGATGGGAGGTTACTATATAGGAGAGCACTGGGGGATGGGAGGTTACTATGTAAGAGAGCACTGGGGGATGGGAGGTTACTATGTAGGAGAGCCCTGGGGGATGGGAGAATGCTGTGCAGGAGAGCCCTGGGCAGTGAGGAGAGAACCTGAAGCTTTCTGGAAGTCTTTCTGAGACCCAAGGGAAGAAGGAAGGTGTGCTTATAGATGCTCTGGACTTACCCATTGCAGCTGCCTCCTGGTGAGCCTGGCTGACCACTGGGGACTCGTCCAGTGAGACTGCTGATGAGGTGTCAGGTCTTGATGGAGCAGCAGGGCTGTGATAGATAATCCTGGTCACTTTGTCCTTGCCCCCCTGCATCTACCTTCTGTGGTCTAGGTTGAAGCTCCTGCTTTAGTAGCTAAAGGAAGAGGAAGTTTGACCCCAGGACATAAGCCAAGTTGATCCTGCCTCCTCACCGCCCTCACCCAGGCCTCTCGGGATGAGGTGTGGCATTCTAGCCTGTGCTGCACCTGGCTTGTGGGGAGCATGTGACACAAACCAGAGAGAAGGTTTCCAGTGAGGCCAGTAGTGTTAACTCTGGCCTTGTCCTGCTCAGTCAGGCATGTCGGTCCCAGGATGGCTGCCAGCCTGCGTAGCTTGGTGGGAGCTGGGCCTGATTCCCCTGCTGTGTCTCTCTCACAGTGTGAGTAAGTCATGAGCTAGCTGTACATAGAAATCAGCAGAAGCTGATGGGATGTGAGTATGACCGCAGTAGCTCACCAACTGGCCCAGGACACAGAGTCGTCCGATGATAACCATGTGTCGTGTCCCCATGTGTCGTGTCTCCCCCCCCTGCCCCCAGGTGGTTAGAATGGGAAGGGCCCCCATATGCTCATGCATTTGAATGCTGAATTGCAAGGGAGTGGCACTACCTGAAAGAATTAGAAGGATTAAGAGGTGTGGCCTTGTTAGAAGAAGTATATTACTGGGGGTGGGCTTTCAAAAGCCCCGCCAGGCCCAGAGTCTCTCTCTTTCTACCTGCAGATCAGGATGTAGCGCTCAGCTTTTGCTCCAGCACCATGCACGCCACCATGCTCCCTGCTGGGCTGATCATGAACTAGTCTGCTGAAACTGTAAGCGAGCCCCCAGTTAAAGGTTTTTTGTTTGTTTGTTTGTTTTAATAAGAGTCCGTGTCTCTTTGCAGCAGGTAGAACAGTGACTGAAAGAGCCTGCAAGACCACAGAGTGGGCATACAGACGTTTTCCTCCACTCTGCAGCCAGACGGTGGTGTGTGCACCTGCTGTCCAGTGGCTTGGCCCTGCTCTGCTGTGGGTACTATGTGCCTTTGGAGTTCGGTTTTGACTGGAACCGTTAGCATGGTCTTTTGTTATTCCTCACTTGTGAGACATCCGTGGAGTCTGCTTAAAGGGTAAAGGAATTTATTAGGAAGGAAGACGCACTGAACAGAACAGAATTGTTGCAGGGTCCTGGAAGGCCGAGGCACAGTCCCACACTGTTCTTCCGCCTGAGTCTGTCTCAGTATCCAACCCATGAGGGAGAGAAGAGAGCTGCATATGTGCGTCGGAGGCCAGGCCCCAGAGGCAGGTACCTCAAGGTCATAGGTAGGTAGGACAGTTACCTGCTGCATCTGTAGGGTCGTAGGTAGAACAGATATCCACTACACTCACAGAAATGTGAAATGATTTTGTACTGAGGGGTGTGTTATTGGAATCTGGCAATATGCTTTTCCCAGGCTAGTGAGTAGCCACCATTGTTGCCTGGGATCTTTTGGAAGTTGGAGGTAAGGATGGGAGGTCAGGCTTGTCATCCCACTGGCCCTGTGACTCAGAGGTAGCACACTACGCCTGGGGGCTGTCTGCATCTTGGCTGAAGACTGGGAACGTCTCACATCTACTGAGAAAGGTAGATGTAGCTGGCTGTGGTTTTGACTGTTGACACCCACACAACAGTTTAGGCCCCTCTTGGTGCTTTCTGGTCCTTGTATACATGAGACTTTGTGGCTCAGGACAGGTAAGTTTCTTGAAATGATAGATTTGAACTGACTACTGGGTTGTGATAGGAAGGTATGCCAGGCAAGGTCCTGGCCTCACCCCATTTGTTACCTGGGTTGTGGTGGGGGTTCAGGGTTGTCTTCCTGAGCTCTGTCTGGTTTATCAGTGGGAGAGTGCCGTTCACCTGACAGAGAAGGCCTCACTGTGTGCTTGTCTGTGTAGGGTATTTTGATGCCTAATCTCACTTGTCAATTTGACTCCATCTGGAATCAACTGGAATCCAAGCAGCTGCATTGGATCATTTGGGCTGGGAAGACTGACCCTTAAGTCTGGGCTACACCTTCTAGTGGCAGCCGGTGTAAGAGGATGAGGTATAAGGAAGGCCGTTCTTGCTGTTTTTCCCTGCTTGCCCTCACTCTCACTGGCGAGTCCATGTGTCCTGAAACACTCCTCTGGCGTTAGAACCTGCTTCTTCAGGATTCTAACGTAGAGCGGAGACCAGCAGCTACCTAGGATCTTTGAAGACTGTAGCACTAGACTGGGACACGGAGACATCCCATATCGGAAACAAGTACAGAATCGTGGGCTCTCCGTCTGGAGACAGCCATTGTTGCCCTCTCCAGACACCAGCGTGGAGCCTCTCATCTTACCACCTTTCTTCAGAGAGCCCTAACTCCTACAGGCGTGATGTGGAGAGATTAAGGTCCTCAGAGGCTGGTGTGTGTGTGTGTGTGTGTGTGTGTGTGTGTGTGTGTGTGTGTGTGTGGCGCACATGCACTTATTTCCCGATTTTATGGCTGATTTAATTATGTTACCTTCATAACATGTTTATACCAATAACTATTATCACCCTCTCCCCCCCAAAAAAAACACTTAAAAAATTTTTGAGTGTATATGTGGGTGTGCCAGTGTGTGTGGAGGTTGGAAGACAACTTTGTGAAATTCTCTTTCCACCTTTACGTGGGTTCTGGGGGTTGAACTCAGGTTATCAGGTTTGCCTAGCCAATGCTTCACTAAGCAGTTTGGCTGGCCCTTCCTTCCTTTAAATCCGCCTTACCTATGAAAGCGTTCCTGGCCTCTGCACTCCAACCATCTCCTCTGATGGGTGGTGTTCCTGATGATGCCTTTGCTTTGTTCTGGTTATCCATTTCACCTAGTACCTCTGATGCATACAGTTGGTTCTCAGAATAAAATGTGACCAGACAAACCAAATGTTTTGCAATTTGAAAATACTGAGGCCTTCCAGAATGTTCTCATGTCTCTGTCCACTTCCTTTCCCTCTTTGCTTTAATCCAACTTTCCCCCTTTCCTGCCTTCAGGAGCAATAAAAGGACCCCAGAGAGGCTTTCCCACCTCTCACATGGAGTTCCAGGAAGCCCTGTCTGCATTTCCCATAGGATGAGTGTTCTGGCGGTCAGGGGTTGCATTTCTCACTGAAGACTCAGCCTTGAGAAGCTGAATTCGAAAGATGCACCCGCTTGCCACAGCCCTGGTAGTTTACAGTAACATGGCCATGCTGGCCGCCGAGGAGCTTAGTATAAATTCGTTTCCCGAGGAATTCCAGGGAGTCTGGGTAGAAAGTAGAACACACACAGATCTGATCCTTGTGAGATCGCTGCAGCCCTGAACAGGTCTGCTTTTCATAAGGAAATGTTCATGGTGCATTTCAATTAAAGATTTTTAAAAATGTTGCCAGCCAAATGATAATGGGGTAATTTGGGAGTCTCGGGGAAATGGGGGAGATTGTCTTATGTGTCCTGGTGCATGCCTCTGACAAACAGAGCCTCCATGCTGACAATGATGCCCTTGCTTGGTGGCTGATCACTGTGGGGGAGGCCTCGCAGGAGGCTGTCCTCGCAGGTGTGAGGTCAGTGAAACACACACACACACACACACACACACACACACACACACACACACACACAGAGAGAGAGAGAGAGAGAGAGAGAGAGAGAGAGAGAGAGAGAGAGAGAGAGAGAGAGAGAGAGAGAGACAGACAGAGACAGAGAGAGAGAGAGAGAGAGAGAGAGAGAGAGAGAGAGAGAGAGAGAGAGAGAGAGAATACCCTTAGGGAAAGTTAGCCATTGAAGGAAACTCAATGCCGAGGGGTCCTTCTGTGGTTCTTCATTCAGCTCTCTAGTCGTAGCCTGTGGTCCCTGGTGTGTTACGTACTTTCAGATACTTTGCATCTTTCCTTCTGAAAACAGAGATCATTGACTTCATAGGAAATGTTTATTGTGGATGTGAACACAAATCTCCAGAAGGAAGCTGCGTGCACAAAGGCCGATTTGAAAATCACAGTGTCAGAGGGTGGAGTGTTGCAGGTCCGGAGCCCAATGGTCTTGGGCCATCATTCGTCTCAATAGACATTTCGGCCCACCTCTGTGTGTGGCCTAAGTTCCTGCGAGAGTAGGCAAACCCTCTGGGCTGTACAAAACAGCCCTAGCTTCCCCCAGCCCGAGGCTAAGGGTAGCGTTAGGCAGAATCTGAGTCTATGGCAAGATTGCCCTGCTCTGCTCTACTCACCTGCCCCATATGTCTCCTACTGTTTTTTACAAGGTGTCGTGATGTATAACCTTGTTTTCTTGCCATGAGCTCTTCATGAAAGGGTTAATTACTAAGTGGGAACTGAGGCCGTGGTCGCTCATAGTATCCAGGGCAACCCGAACCCCATTTCCTGGGCCATTCATGTTTGGCTTCGGAATAAATTCTTACTCATTTGAGTTTAAGAGCTGTGGGTTTGGTTTTGTTTTTTGTTGTTGTAGTTGACAGCAGCTCTTAGTTGTAGAGGTACTGGTTCCTGATTGATGGGCTCAGTTGTGTGGGCCTGTGGCAGGCCAACAGCACAGGAGAGTGTGGAAGGAAGTGCTCATTTTATGTCCAGGAGACAGGAGTGAGGATGGACTGTGTTCCTTCAAGCATAGCCCTGCAGGGACCTCTGAGCACTCTCCAGGTCCCACATCTTGAGGGCTGTGTCACATTGTCCTTGCTATGGTAAAGTACCCTACAGCAGCTACTTAGGGAAGAAATATTTCTTTCAGCCCATGGTTTCAGAGGTGCCATGCCATAGTCAGTGGCTGGACTGTCCCCTGACTGGGGCCAGCAGACGCATCATGGTGGGGAAGGCGTGACGGAGTAGAGACGCCCACCTTGGGTTAGAAGCAGAGGAGGGAAGAAGAGGATTAGGGAGGAGGAAAGATGGTGGCCCTTTCTAGAGTGCATCCCTGTGGCCTGTTTAAACTCCATCCTCTTCGAAGTGTATGGCCCGAGGCTAGAGAGATGGCTCAGCCGTTAAGAATGAATACTGCTGACTCAGGTTAAGACAGACCTGAGTTCAGGTCCCAGTAACCATGTCGGGAATCTTCCAACCTCCTGTAACTCCAGATTTAGGGGATCCAGTATTCTCTTCTAGCCTCCATGGGTACTGCGCGCCACGAGATTAAAAATAAAATCTTACGATGTTGGATTGAAAGATTTTATGCACTGGCCTAGTTATGAGTACTGTCTAGTCTGTATTTCCAGGTAACTTAGACCCCTTAGTGGCCACGCTCTGTTTTCTTTTAGCCTTGGCAGCATTTAATTTCTGTGGATTTACTTATTCTGGCAGTTTCATATAAATGGAAACATGTCATATATGGCCCCTTTGACTGGCCTTTTTTTTTTGTTTTTGTTTTTGTTTTTGTTTTTGTTTTAAACTTACCATAAAACATTCAAAGCTCACTCATGTCCTAGTATGTCTCAGTGTTTCTTAAAGGCGGGGTTGAACATGCTCATTGTGTGCCTGTATCTCCTTTTGCTCATCCATTTGTCCATAGGTAGGCACTGGATTGCTTCTGCCTTAGGCTGTGTTCGGTTCCCACCAGCAGATTTTGAGGGTTCTAGTTTCTCTACACTCTTCATACTACTGTCCCTGGCTCTCACTGCGGATGCCTCAGATGGTGAGAAGGGGTGTCTCGTTGTGGGTTTGATCTGCATTCCCAGTACCAAGAGAGTCAAACAGTTTTTCCTGTGAGTTTTGTCTGTGTATCTTCTTAGGAGAATGCCTTTTAAGGTTTTTGACCATGTTTAAATTGGACTGTTTATTTTTGAGTTGTTCCTCATGTATTCCGGATAGCCATCCCTTCTTAGGTTGAAATCGTGGATGCAGTCACTCAGTCTGTGGTATGCCTTTTTATGCCTTTCTTAGTGTTCTTGGGTGCATTAAACTTTCTGATTTTAAGGGAATTTAGTGTGTTGGTTTATCTCATGCCAACTTGATAGGGTATAGAGTCATCTGGGAGGTCAGCCTCTTGCACATGCCTGTTCGGGGAGAATATCTTGATTAGTTTGAGGTGGGATTGCTGTGAGTGCCCTTGTGGGTGGCATGAATTCTTCCCTAGGCTGGGGTTGTGGACTGTATCAAAAGGAGGAAATGAGCTATGTAACCAGCATTCCTCAGTCCATTTCTTTACTGTGGGTTCAAAGTGACCAACCAGGACAGTGCTCAGACTGTGAGCCAGAGAGACAGGGTTTCTCATTGGCCTAGAACTCACCAACCAGGCTAAGCTGGCTAACCTTCCAATAGGCTCCAGGATCCACCTGTCTGCAGCCCGAGCACTGGGATTTCACATGTGCACCACCACACCCAGCTTTTAATAGTAGTGCACCGCCCTGAAGTTGGCAGCTGTGTGTGCCTAGTGACAGACACCCATTATCTTTTACTTCCTTCCTTTTGTGCCTGAGCTGGAGGGTAGCTGAGAGAGGGGGAGAGCCAAGCTTGTGCATGTGCGTGTCTCAGGTTGAGGTCTTATCCTAGACAGCCTGGGCCTAGCCAGTGTTCTTGGGCTGTGGCTCCGCAGCTTCTTTGTAAGGATGGGGGAGGATTAAACAGCAAGATCAGCGTTTGGAACAAGTATCTGTGAACTTTAATTAGGCCCATTAAGTACCATTTTTGGATTAGAATTCTAATTGACCTAGCATTTAAGGCAGAAGCACAGGCCTCTGTTTAAAAGCTGCTGATGGATTTGAGCTGAGCCCGTCCTGTTTCGGAGGAAGGTTACTGGCTTCTAGTCTGGCTGGAATGTGGCTTCTTTTAGTCCTCCCAAATTGGACTTCTGTCCTGTTTTACAGGATGTGGGTTTTTAGTTTTAACTTAAATCTCTGGGTCTTCCCTGGATGAGCTTGGGATTTTTATCTGAAGCAAACTAATATCACAGCTTCGCCAGAATGAATAATGCTAATCTCCATAAATGGTGACAAAATATTTGAGCTTAGAGATTGGGGAAAGTCCGCATTAAAATTTTGCCTGTAGAGGATCATCTTCAGGAGTCGCCTTAGAGGAATCAGCGTTTAATGAACTTTCACACCCGTTCATCACGATTGAAAGCTACTCCTTTTATGCATCTCTTCCATGAAGTGTAATTGAAACTGTTCCTCTGGTTTCTCATGCCATAATAAGCGAGCTGTGTAGTCAAATCAGAATGTATTATGACTGTAATCAAGTGATTACAGTGTTTGGGGATCCTTCTCTCTGCTGTGGGTGGGAACGGGGTGGGACACAGGCCTTCTATTGTGAAGTGTCTCTGCAGACACTTTGCAGAGACACTTAACTCTGCCCCTCTCTGCAGTTTGCAGCAGAGAGCGTGCACATGGCCTTGAGCATGACGTGTGAGGGCTGTGTTCTGTTTTTCTCCCTCAGGCCAGCCCACCCCCTCAAGTCTGCTGCTACCCTCCTATTCCAAGCCCTCCTCGGTGTGAAACCAGGAAGTCATCTTCAAGAACCAGGCCTGTGCGGCACTCTGCACTCTGTGGTCCTTGCTCTGCTGGGGGTGGGGGTGGGGCTCCATTGCCCATCTGTGCAGTGGGCTGTAACAGCAAGCCTGCCTACTTGCTTGCTTTCTGGTGTGGCTGGCTGCAACTTTCTCCTCAAGTTTCCATGCCCTGCCTGGGCCAGGAGGTGCAGTCACTCTGCCCCAGGGTGAGGTTTGGGGCTGGAGGTTTGCCAGCCCTCCTTGCCCCTGCCCTTAGGTCAGTGGTGCCCGGCTCCCCGCTCCCCCTGAGCAGTTTCTGTCCTGATGCTTTCCCTCGTCCTGTCTCTTAAAGCGCCCGCACCACGGCTGTCTACACTGCGGGAAAGGCTTCTCTAGTTCCACAGCCCTGACAGGGCAGACGCTAAGGCACTTTGGTCCCTTCTGTGGAGGAAGTGAGTAAGTAATTGGATCCAGGGTCCTCAACACACACTGTTCTGTTTTTCCAGCCTGACCTTAGAGTTTTATGACCTTTTCTTTTATAGATTGTAGCCCAGGGACTCTTTCTTCTTAATACCGGGCATCTTGTTCTTTGGGTAAGATAAGTTCGGATTTCTGAATAACTTCTCCATATTCATTGTAATGACCTTTATTATGGCTTAGGGAGCAGCAGCACCTGAATGGGGCAGGTGGAGGAGAGGGAGGGAAGGAGAGAGAGACAGAGACAGACAGACAGGCCAGGCTTTGCACTTTGGGGCTTCTATGTTGGGTGCTGTGTTCATGGCTCAGTTGTGTTTGATTTAACTCTGTCACTACCCTGTGAAGTAGATATTGTTACTGTCTCTACGGATAAGGAAACTGAGGCTTGGGTAGGTCACGGGTCACTTGGCTCTCGATAGGAAGCCAGGTGATGGGGGTTGGGTCTTGTGTCCCCAGAGCCTGGCTCTGGGGACCTCTATTGGTTGGGCCTTTATTGTGAGTGTGTGACGATGCTCCTGGCATGTGGTTCCTGACAGCTCTCTGGACTTTCTTTGTGTGTACCATTTCTTGCCAGCCCACACAACCCAATTTGAAGCTTGACTGATGACCACAGCCTTCGCCTATGCTTAGGGAACCTTCCAGAGGCCCATCTACTGACAGCCTGCCTTGAGCTGGATTTAGACGTCAGCTTCTAGCTTGCTCTGAGCAGGCAGACACTCTGGGGAGGTGACTACTATTGCTCAGTATCATTTTTCCAGGGACATTGATTCTGTCTGATGAACAGTGAGGCCTTGGAGGCCTCAGGTGCCTCCACTTCAGGGAGGATCACAGTCCAGTTGCTCAGAGCAGATCCTTGAGACAGCTGACAGCTCTCTGCAGAGTCTGTTCCTGTACCGACTGACGGATGCTGTGTAGTGCGCGTTGTGCCCACTTCATGTTCTTGCACTACTCAGCCGTTTACTCTGGAGCTGATGTGGCTGAGTGTGAGCCTGGACTTACCCAGGGCCAGGTGTGACCATGTCATTGACCCCGGGACATTCGTAACCAAAGGTGAAGGAGATGCACGTAGTTCTGTGTTGCCTTTCTTGGGAGCAAAGGGGATGCTCACCTTGTTAGCTTCTGCTTCTCAGCATTTTGCCCAGCAGTTTCAGGGCTCACCCCTGTCTGGCATAATTAATAGTGAGATGTAGGAAGGGTTCAGCGGAGAGAAGTGTGTAAGACCTGTGTTTGATAGCAGTGTAAAGACGCTTCTTCCTGACTCATGTGGAAATGTTCTCATGTAACTTAGATGTAAAGACTTTACAAGGATGTGTGGCTACTGAGTTATTATTTTTCTACAATGTTTTATTCTTGAACATTTCAAATGCACAGAGAATGGCAAGGATTTTACAGTGAGTGCTTTCATGTGGACTTCAAAGGCTTGTGAGCAGCACTGAGCTGTCCCTGTTTCCTCCCTTGTCTGTCCCCACCCCCAGTTGGCTTAGTTTTTGGATGTATTTTAAACTTAACTGCTACATGCATAGTGCCTGCTTCTTCATCTATCTTCTATTAACTTACTTATTTATCTGTTTGTTTGTTTGTCTGTATCCCTGGCTCCCTGGAGCTTTGCAGCAGTTTTCCTGCTTCCGCTTCTCAGTGCTGGGATCACAGGTGTACACAGGCTCCACCTGCTCACTCATTGGAGAAATCTTAAGTGTCTTTTGCTTGTCGCAGAACATTGGAGGTGTGAGGATCCAGGAATTACCAGCTCAGTGCCTTACATATGGCAGATACTAGCTCCTGCTGGCTATTTAAATTCCATTAACCATTCATTCTTAGGTGGTGGGAACACTGCTCAGATGGCGAGTGCTTGCCTGGCATGTATGAGGCCCTGGGCATGGTGGCTTATACCTGACATCACTTATCCTTACTCAGAGGTAGAGTCAGCAGGGCCAGAAGTTCAGGGTCATTTCAGCTACATACAGTCGGAGGCATCCTGGGCTACATGGGACCCTGTCTCATAAAAGAGACAAAACCAGAAACCATTTCCTGACTCCTGGGAATCATATTTTGAGGGCTCAGCAGCCATGTGCTGCTGTGGTGACCTTACTGGACTGCACAGCTGTGGGGTACTACCATCACCAGGACAGTTGTGTGACCACAGTGGATGTCAACCATGCACACTGGATAGCTACCTCTGTTAACCTTGGACTGTTTCCAGGACTTCATTTTATTTTCATTTGTTTTGTATTGGACTACACGGTCTTATACATGGTCCTCAGACTCCTGAGTGCTAGGATTCCAAGTTTGTACCACTCTCTAGGTTCCTTATACATCTTAGGTCTTTGTGAAATTGTTTCCAGGGCCACTTATCCAGAGATGGGTCGTTTGCACACTGTAGGGTACAGTCAGCACTCAGAGAAGGGAAAATGTCCTGACTTCGACAGCCACAGGTTCTGTTTCCACACAAACCTGCGCTGTTGGCATGAGTGGGACATGGCTGGTGATTGGGTCTGAACTTCAGTGTTTTGATTGACAGCTACAATGAAGAAACATAGGTCCTGAGAATAAGGGGAGGCTGCCCTGCCTCCCTGTCAACTGGCTGCACCAGTTGCCAGACCCCAGCTGTGCCTTGTGACTCAGGGTTTCTTTAAGCCTATTTTGGGAATGGCATTTGGCCTCTGGGCAGCCCTGGTCTGAAGGCTTCCCCTATGGAGCCCATCAGCAGAGGCTTCCTGTGTTCTGCTTACTCTACCCCGGGGCTGTTTTCCTTATCCTGGGGTTGTTGACCACAGGGTGACTATGCCGTGGTATGTGCACCCCAATCTTCATTGAGACTTCCCAAAGGGTTCTCCTTGTTTTTCATAGGAAAGCCCGTTTTCGAAGTGATTTAGTCCATGTGTGCAATGTTTTGTCAAATGATATAATTACAGTTAGTCTTATTAAAACTCATTTAAGCAGTTGGTGTGATACTTAATTAAGCGATGTAATTACTGTTAGAAGGAAACATAAGTTTGGAAACAAGATTGTTGGTCTCAAGTTCCAGGTTCCTTGGTGGGTGTGGAAGCATGTGGGTGAGGCAGCCAGCCACCTTCACAAAGGTGAGCTTGGCTGGTGTATTTATTGTAGGACTGCGATGCTTGCTAATGTGGGTGCTCAGTTTCCGAATGATAGAGCAGGCGGCTTTACCCTGTGAAGTGTATGTTTCTAAAATCCGGTCACATCCGGTACCCAGCACTGAAGCCTGTTGGCTGTGAGGTTGTCACCTTCTGCCCTAGGTAGGACTGGAGCCAGCTCCAGAGGTTTTGGTAGTCTGTCTGTCTTTCCCCACTGCTGCACAACCTCTTCATTTAGTGGTCTGTCCTGTGTTGGCAAGGGCCCTCCTGCCCATTCCCTGTGTTCTCAACTGCTAACTTCCAGTGAGGCATGTTTGGGTGCCCTTGGGGTTTTATTTTAGCATGTGGAGCTGGTGTTTGGTGAGATGTCTCTAAAAGTTGCTATTGGTTCACAGCATGACTCCACGCTGGGGATTTAGTCAGTATATGTGCTCTGAAACCTGACCCTCTAAGCCTTCTTCAGCTTAACTGGTGAACATCTACGTGGATGTTCATTCCAGAGACAGCCATTAAGGGAGCAGGAGAGTTGGCTCTGTTGTTGCTTTTGTACAGAACCTGGGTTTAATTCTTAGGACCCACATGGTAGCTCAGAACCATCCCTAACTCCAGTTCCAGGGATCCAACACACTCTTCTGACCTCTGTGGGCATCAGGCACACGTGTGGTGTACATACATACATCAAGGCAAAACAATCATACATATAAAATAATCTAAAATAATAAAATTGAAAAACAAAACAACAAAAAAACCCAGCCATTAAGCCTACCCCATTTCTGTCATCAGGAAGGATTCCTGGACAGACAAGCTCCTTCCCCTTAATGGGATGGTGCCAGTGGGTTGAGTTAATTGTGTGTTAAATATGTTGTTTTGCTAAACACATAATCTGTTTAATGAAATGAAGTTTGCATGTATTATCTGATAAAGTGAACTGCAGCTGTGAGTACAGGTGCTCACATCTGTGTCCTGTCTCTGTAGTCACACTCAGCTGTGCTGGCTACCAGACAGACACTGTGACACTGTGTGTGTGTGTGTGTGTGTGTGTGTGTGGTGGCAGGGGTGGGTGGGTGGAGTGTGTTTTATTTTAGCTCACGGTTTCTGAGAGTTGCCGTCCACTGTAGTTAAAAGGGACCGAGCGACTCGGTGGGAGTGTGTGTCAGTGGCTGCTCACCTGTTGGCAGTCAGGATGCACAGAGTGTAGCGGAAACGAGGGGCCTTTAGAGACCTGTCCCTAGTGACTCACCTCTGCCAGCCGAGCCCCTCTGGCTCCTTGACCTGAAGATTCTCACTTTCATTCCGCAACGTCCACTCAGTGGACACTGAGGGAGCCCTTTTGTGTCAGTTCCCGAGTGGGAGAGCACGTGGTGCGAGAGGAAGGGTGTTGGAACTCTGAAGGGACTTGAGGTCGGGAGTGTGCTAGGTAGACACAGGAGGGAGGAAGGGAGGAAAAAAGGTCCTTCAGGACTAGGCACCCAATTGTGTAGGTCTCATCTTTGCTTTAGAATGCGGACTGCAGGTGAATGACCAGCAGAGGGAAGAGATGCTTGGTTCCATTACTATTCCCACTGCTTAGAGGCTATACGGCTTGTAACTTAGTATAACTGACATTCTGAAGTGGGCACTCAGTGTGGTATGTGCTTGTTAGTTATTTACATTGTGGTTTGCATTAGAAAGATACCAAGGGCTACTGCCCAGGTTACCCTTAGAGGTAGAAGAATCAAGAGGCATTTGACGGGCATCTCAGCAGGCCATAGTAGAGATGGTGGTGGGCGTGGCCTGAGTCTGGTTGTCAGTGCTCCAAGATGGGAAGGAAGGAAGGCAGAGCCCAGGAACCGAGGCTGAGGTCTGCTGCTTCAGCACCAGTGTGGCTCTCCCTGAAGCCCTTGCCTGCCTGGCCTCTCCTCTAGTTCAGTGAGCACCGAGAGAGATTCTCAGCTGCCCTGGAGGGCAGGGGCCGATCCCGATGATGCTGATGCCGGAGTCAGACACACACTGACCTGAAGAAAAGCTGCTGAGAGAAAGCTGAAGCACAGATGGGGATGTTTAACCAGAGATGTCTTCATTGAAAAGATCCTGGTTAGCTTTTCTTTTTTAATGAGTCAGTGTAGCTAGACTTTCTTCTACAAGTTCATGAGGTCCCTTCTCTTTCTGTGAAATGACTAACTCTTTCCTGGGTGTAGAGAGGGAGGCCTGTCTTCTTCGAGTGACCTGTTGAATCAGATAAAACCATCTTCTTGTTTGTGTCTTCACAAAAGATGTGGAGCAGTTGTACGTATAGTCCAGGCTGAATGTCACAGTTTCCCGGGAACACATTTCTGTAGGTGACACTGTGCGTTGGCTTGCACCACATTTACCCTATCTCAGGTCCATCCCAGTTCCAGATCTTTCCACAGACACGCCCCTGCCACTCAACTGTGAACACCCAAGTTCTACCTCTTCCTCCTCATCTGTCAGGATTTATATGGCCACAATGCCTGGGCTCTCTTGAAGTCTGTTTGTAGGAATCAGAATGAAGCCACGGATGTCATTTATTCCTTTCTAGTAGTCACATGAAAGAGCAGGGCAAAGAAATGTGAACTTGACCAAATGGTTTCATTGGATGGATTGACACATTGCCCTTTCAGGTGCAGTTAGTGGATTCCGTCAGCAGGGCGGCATGTGTACTTCAGGTGCAGTTAGCTGGTCCAGTGGGCACGGCATGTGTCCTCTCTCTTGCATTATAGCCTTCGCTCCAGCCTGTCATGCTGCGGGCACTCTTAGCTACGTGTGGTGCCAAACAGGGTGTAGTGTCAATCTCCACTCAGCTTAGGGCCCTTGCTAGATCCTGCTGCCTGCTCACCTGAAGTGCCCATACCCTGACTGCTTGCAGGATGGTGGTGTCTGGGAGTTCCTTGCTGCCCAGAATGTGGCTGTGCAGCTGGTGGCCAGCAGGCAGTTTAGCTGTTCCTCCTTCCCCCAGTGACTCCTTGGGCCATTGAACTCTGAGCATCCCCAGCATTGGCCCAGTGGAGAGAGTGCGCTGTCACCCCCTCGATGGTTCTGCTAATCTGCTAATCGAGCCAGCGAACAAAAAGTTCATTCAACAGCCTTGTTTGCAGCCCTCCTCCAGGAGAGAGTAGGTTTGCTATTCCTGACATTCGATCCCCCTTTCAGTGCTACACAAAAGCCTCATGTCTGTAGGCTTGGACCTAATGGATTGCCTTTGTATGGAATGGAAAGACCAAACTAGGAAGGCCTGGACAGGGCGCGCTCTGCGCTCTCTCTCTCTCTCTCTCTCTCTCTCTCTCTCTCTCTCTCTCTCTGTGTGTGTGTGTGTGTGTGTGTGTGTGTGTGTGTGTGTGTGTGTGTGTGTGTGTGTGTAAAGGACGCTGCTGGGCAGAGCACACTGTGCTTAGGGGGCTTTACCTGCACAGAGATCCTCCCAGGTACCCAACCATGTGGGTGGCATTAGTCAACACCAGCTCTGGTGAGCAGCAGGTCTCAGTGTTGTCCTGACAGGAGGTCTGAGGACCCAGGTAGGAGCAGAGAATCTCAGAGGAAGCAGGATCCTGGGAGCTGCCCAGAGATTAGCTGCGCAGGATGCACAGATGTGGGAGCTGTGGCTTCAGGTACCATCAGACCCTGGCCGAGTCACACCCTGCACTTCCTGTGGCAAGGACCCATGACTGAGAGCTTGAGGAGAAGCCCATAGTGTGAGGGCTTCTTTAAAAACTGTGTGGATAAGTACTCCACTGTCAGTCTCAAAGAATTAAAAATGTTACATTGTAAACAAAACAAAACAAAACAAAAAACCAGAGGATCCACAAGTCAGTATAATTATGGTCCATGGACTGTGTGTTAAAAGCTGGCTAGGATGGTGAGTTTTATGTTGTGTATATGTTGTGTTTACCACATTAAAAAAGCTGCTTAAATACATTTTTATGCTCTAGCACAATGCTTTTCAGTGGTTAGGGTCTGTAGTGTACACTTGTACTAACCCTTCCGCCTGCCAGAGCTGCAGGTAGAGGCAGGCATATCATTCTGTGTATTCTCACCTCTCTACCTTTCATAGGCCAAGTCTTGGGAAGAACTTGGGGTTCCATTGTTACTGGATGAAGTTCAGAGACACCCCCTTTGGATCAACTTGGCAAGAGAGTGAGGAAGGAAAGTTGCTGTGGTGAAAGTCACGTGGGCAGCACCCTGTTGTCCCAGGCTCCTGTTCTAGAGGGAAGCTGCTAGGGGAGGGACCAGGAAGAGGTACAGCCATAAGGCAGAAACTGGAGCCTAGGGTGGACAGCCTCCAGGAAGCCAGGGAGAGGCGAGAGCCTTCATGAAGAGCAAGGCCACTTTCCTGGCTTCCAGACCTGTGAGAATCAATTGCCACTGTTCCAGTTGGCTTGGTTCATTATTGAAGGCCTAAAACCCCAGCAGCCACCTGCAGCTGTGCACGTCCGTCCATAACTATCACAGGCACCCACAGCCACAGGTTCTGCATCTCTGTGCTCTCTTTTCTGCACCCTCAGCTACTAAGTGTTCTCTGTATGACTTCTCAGAGGAACTAGAGGCCACTGGGTATCTTGTACTTACAGATCTGGAATGGCTCAGCCATGACTCGAAGAAACCCCCGGCAGGACACTGTGGATCCTTCCCCTCATGACCCGTTTCTCTTTGTCCTCTCCCCTCCTTGCCTCTCTCGCCAAGCCTCTTGTAGATTTCTTCCAGCAGTGTCTTTATGAGTGAGTGAATTCTGGAGACCTTTCTCTCCCACTTCACTGTTGAATTGTCACACTAGCTGGTCATTCACATGTCACTCTGTAGCCATCTGAATGCACGTATGGCCTCAACCAACACAAGTTTGTTACCTGCAAGTTCTGGGGACCAGGTGTGTAAAATGTGGCTTACAGGGCTGCTTCTAAGGCTGTGGTCCTTCAGGGTCTCCAGAGGAGCTTGCACTGGCCTCTCCCAGCTGTTCCTGACTTGGCTTAAAGCTCTCCTTCTCCCTGCACCTCTGCCTCTACAGCCATGTAACCCTCTCTGACCTGTAAGGAGTCTTTCTCTGTCCTGCCAGCCAGCTC
The DNA here is from genome assembly GCF_903995425.1 of Onychomys torridus. Classification (NCBI taxonomy): domain Eukaryota; kingdom Metazoa; phylum Chordata; class Mammalia; order Rodentia; family Cricetidae; genus Onychomys; species Onychomys torridus. Next base: position 5,143,292 of record NC_050465.1, read on the forward strand.
CCAAATAATGATGTGGAGACTTATTAATTATGAAAGCTCAGCCTGTAGCTTAGGCTTGTCCTCCTAGCTCTTACAGCTTAAATTAACCAATTTATATTAACTATGTTTTGCCTTGTGGCTTTTTACCTCTCTTCTATCTTGCACCTCCTGTTTCCTCGCTGTGTCCTCTGGCATCTTCCTTGCACCATATTCACCTCCTCTTCCTATCTCTCTGCCTGGAAGTCCCGCCTAACTTCTTCCTGCCTAGCTATTGGCCATTTACCTCTTTATTAAACCAGCCAGAAGGTGCTTTGGCAAAGACATCTTCACAATGTACAAACAGATTATTCCACAACATTTCCCCTGTTTTGTCTAAATAAAAAAGAAAGGTTTTAACTCAAACACAGTAAAGCTATATACAATAAGAACAATTATCAGCTGGGTGGAGGTGGCCCATGCCTTTAATCCTAGCACTCAGGAGGCAGAGGCAGGCGGATCTCTGTGAGTTTAAGGCCAGCCTGGTCTACAAAGCAAGTTCCAGGACAGCCAGGGCTGTTATACAGAGAATACTTGTCTCAGCAAAATGAAACAAAACAGAACAATTATCAGGTATTGTCTAAATTAAAAGGGAAGGCTTTAACTCTCACATAGTAAAACTATATACAGTAAGAACAATTATTAGCTAAGAATTACATTCACAATGGCCAGTCCATTTCTAGTTGGCAATTTAGAGAAAATACTCCATTATTTATCCTATCTTGGTGAGTCCAAAGTTTTATACCTGTTCTACTTTCTATCCTAACTTGTATTACCAACCCAAAATTATTTTGTCTTAGACCTCAAAACATTTTCTTAGATAAACAATTTAAGCTTTTATGTCCTTCAACCTTATGCAATTTACACCTCTTTTTTCTGAATTTGTTAACAAGAAAAATTGTAACTATCTAGTCTTCAACTCCATCAGAGACCTAAGAAGGAAATAATATTAACAGAGTAAACAGGAAGTACCCATTAAACAACTTCCAAAACTATGAGAAATGACAGAAACACCTGGCTGCCTGGTCACCCAAGCTTCCTCTGTAATGTTAAGGAATCCATCTTTGGCCTACAGGCCTAAGACTTTTCTGTGAAGCAGGAATTTTGAAGGACTGTCCTACCCTATCTTGGCACAGTTTGGCAGTTTTCTTTTGTGTCCTGCTTGTCCAGTTTGGACAGCATTCTGTCAGGAGTCTAGGCAAGGGCAGTACTTGCCCAAATACCTAGCTTTTGCCACAAGGAAAGAAAACTCCACGTGGAGGTTCTTTGATGCCCACCATCCTTCCTTGAAGTAAATTGGTTCTGCCAGGAGCAGACGTGTCTCACTGTCATGAAAAGCCCTATGTTATTAAAACATTTTAAGTGCCATGTTCTATAGGTCTTTGAGATGATTGAAGGTCACCTATGTATCTAAAATATATCTCTGTATGACCTTGAAAACATGTCTAATATGACATGTTTTGATGGTTATAGATGACTAACTATTAACCTATGTTTCTTTATTATCATAAATAGCTTTCAAGGACTAGAACTTTACATTTTTAAATGAGCTGCATAGGTCCAATACCTTAAACAAGAAATAGAAACATATAATACAGTATAACAAAAATCACCTTAAATTTGTATCAATATACAAAAATATCCTTAAGAGTAGAAACACACACACAGACACACACACACACACACACACACACACACAGAGTATAGCAAAAATAAACTTAAATTTTTATCAGTGTACAAAAATCTGTACCAGTGTAAAGTATTTGAGAATAGTAGTTGCTTTTTTAGTTTGAAAGTAGATACAGTCTACCCTTTATCCTTTCATTTCTATACCCCCTTTTTATTCTCAGAATGAGATCCCTGAATCTAATTTCCTTTGCCTAGTTTCCTTCCTGACCAATGACCAATAACTACTTGTGACCAACCCCCGCTAAATGATGACAAGCATCCATTGGATGACCAAAAACCATCCACCCTACCTGTTGGGAAGGTGGGTGTTGTGTCTTAAAATTACTTTTTGTTATTTGGGGTGACAACATCTTTAGGGTTCCCTGAAAAAATTGAGATAAAGATCTAGTTTTGGGAGAGCTAGCTGTTATCCGGTTGCGGTATGATGGGAGAGTACAAGGCTTATCTGAAGTCCTGGCTGGAGGAGTCCATGATGCTAACCACCTTGAAATTGTCCTGAGCAGTTTGTACTCCAAAGCTGATCTTTGGATGGTGTTTGTCAGCTTAGTGGCATTACCACAATCCCGGTGGAATCATTGTTGTGGGGTCCCATCATCGTTTTGGAGACTTCAAAGGTCTCTGTTAGGAATGTTCATGGTTCACTGAAGAAAACTTAAACATTTAAAATGTCATATGCAGCAGATCTTGGAGAGGTTAAAGGACCATAATCTATTAAATACACTGGATACACATGTTTAATTACTAATTATCTGCTTCATACTCAAACCTGAAATCACATACAGGAAGCTAGATTAAGCCTAAATTTAGATTTAGTTAGTATTCTATATGACCATAAATATCATAACAAAAAGTTTAAATAAATAAGTAAAAATAAATATTATACATTTTGAGATAATATTATACCTTAAGAAAAGTTTTAAAGAGTCAAAACCAAAGGATTATGAAATTAATGACAATAGAATAGTCCCTAATTTTGGTTTTTATTCTGTCCCATACCAAGTAGCTCTTCTGACATGAGAGAGAGATTTTGGATTCTTGTTTAACAAGCATGCTTAAGTTTAGAGATGGAGAGAGACACACTCCATCCAACTCCAGAGCCAGCTTTTAATTGAATTGGGACTACCAAAAGACCATTTATTTGCTTTATATGTCTGTAGAGAGCAGTCATGACAAACATCTGGGAAGATTTATGGGATTTTTATCCTATTGGAAGTATGTTATACCATTAGGCCAACTTACTCTTTTTCTTGGGGCATTTTCTCTGGATGATTCCACCTTTAGATGTCTCATTTGTCCAGTGGTTTCAGATTTCACATACACACACACATACACACACAAAAAAAAAACAAAAAACAAAAAACAAAAAAACCCAAAAAACCTGTCACAAAACCAGATATTCTAGGCCTGTTTGTCGAAGATAGATGCCCCACATTGGGCACTATATTTATCAACTCTTTCTCTGTTCTCCCAGCCAGCTCCCAAATATGGAGACTTATTATTAGTTACGAAAGCTTGATCTATAGCTTAGGCTTGTCCCACTAGCTATTATAACTTAAACGAACACATTTATATTAATCTACATTTTGCCTCATTTTTTTTAACCTCTCTTCCATCTTTCACTTCTAGTTTACTCTCTATGTCCTCTGGCATCTCCCCCACACCTAGATTCACCCCTTCCTCTCTCTGCCCAGAAGTCTCACCTAATGTCTTTTTGCCTAGCTATTGACCATTCAGCTCTTTATTAAGCCAACCAGAAGGCACCTTGGCAAAGACATATCTTCACAGTGAACAAAAAAGATTATTCCACAACACTGACCCTCATCCACCTCTCTCCCCTAATGACCCTTAGGGTTACTTTGAGTCACTGCCATGGTTCAGAGTCATAAAAAAAAAAAAAAAAAAAAAAAAAAAAAAGCCTCAGCTCAAAATCTTTAACCTAATTACATGTGGGAAGTGATTTTTATCACTTTTTATCAAGTGAAGCTACAGATTCTCAGGCTCTGTGCTCGGTAGCTGTCTGAACACAAGCATCCTACTTAACTGTATTTTTACTTTGTTAAAGGCGAATAGGTAGACTCCAGTAGCGGGTGTGTTCTTCTGCTTCCTACACCATTTTCAATGCCCACCGTTGTCTTCCTTCCCCACGCCCTGTTTCCTTTGTACAGACATGGCAGAAAGAAGGGCAGGTTCCTTGTCTGGGTCTACTGGACACCGCTGAGGTCATAGGCAAGTTGTTAAGGAGGAGCAAGTGCAGAAAAAGTCAGACCTGTCCCTGCGTTCCAGGGTGTCAGCTGTCACTCAGGCATGTTTAGACAAGTGCCTGACAGATCAGGCATTGGGTGTGTAGTGGCTAGTTTTATGTCAACTTGACTCAAGTCATCAGAGAGGAGGGAGCCTCAATTTAGAAAATGTCTCCATATGGTCTGACTGTAGGCATTTTCTCAATTAGTGATCAGTGGGTGGGGCCATCCCCGGGCTGGTGGTCCTGTTCAGTAAGAAAGCAGTTTGAGCAAGCCATGAGGAGCAAGCCAGTAAGCAGCATTCCCCCCATGGTCTCTGAATCAGCTCCTACCTTCAGGTTCCTGCCCTGTTTGAGTTCCTACCCTTACTGCTTTTATTGATGACCTGTACTGTAGAATTGTGAGGAGAATTAACCCTTCCCTCCCCAAGTTTTGGTCATGGTGTTTCATCACAACTGTAGTAACCCTAACTAAGACAGGATGTGAACCAAGAGAGGTTTGGAACTTCAGTGACCAACTGGTTAAATGCTGATGGGTTGGGGAGTGGGGGCTGAGAATTTTTTTCTGGAGAAAACAGTAGACTAAGGATTTTTATTGAGTTTTAAACAGTAGACTAAGGATTTTTATTGAGTTTTGAGTGTGAGTCAGTCCAGAGCACTTATGAACATATTAAGTGAGCTCTCTGGCTGCCTTTTGGACATTTTATCTCAAAGACACAGACCTGTTTCTTCTCGCTGGCTATACTACCCACACTGACCTCACATTCATACCCTACCATGTGCAGGAGGCCCATGAGAACTGAGGTGTGTGAGTTTACCAATGGAGACCTGTGCATTTCTCCACCACTAGGAACCTCCTAAGGGCAGGCTGGAGGGCAGACCCTGTCCAGTAGCTGCTTCTCAAGTGAAAGGTAGAGCTGATCTTGACTTTGATGAACCCTGTTCCCTCTGTGTGTTCCAGTCCATGTAGGTTGAGGTTTCTGGGCAGTGACACACCTGTTGTCCTGAGCTCTGGCCTCGCAGCCCTTCTTGTGTGTACTGTGAGCAGGAGGCTGCCCAGGACTCTGTAGAGATCAGTTTTGATGTGTGAGCAAACTGACCACTTGGAGGTGTGGCACATTCTTTCATCAGACCACACACCCCAGGGAGAGGTCCTCAGATCCCTGACAGGAATTCTGTCTCAGCTGTTCAGGGATGACCCGAGAGCCATCATTCATATACAGTGCACACCCATGGATGGATAACTTGAGAAAACTCCTTGTGCTAGACTCAGAGAACACCCAGGGCCTGGGTTCGAGTCCCACACATCATTTACTTGATAGAACTCCGCCTGTAGTTGACCTTTCCTAGTGGAAATGCTCATTAAATCCTCTGTTGCTTAGAAAAGGCATTGGCTTGGATTGAATCATCTTTTTGAGCCATTTGTAGAGAGAATGTATTATCCATATATACACATGGAGAAAGTGACAGAATCACTTCCGACCCCTTGTCCACCGAGCTTGCCGACTTGCTGCATAGTCGCAAAGCCTCCCGGTGGCAGAGGAGAGTCCATGGAAGGGTGGGGGATCCTGTCTGGAGCTCCAGACAGCTGGCTACAGAGAGCCAGCCAGCCGGAGACGCAGCTGCCCTTGGGTTGTGCTTTTGCCAAGTCCAAGTACCAGGTATGAGGCTGGGATTCCGAGCTTGGTCTGTGCAGTGCCTGCTGGGTGTGTTGGACATTCTTTGACAGGATGGAAAGACACCCATTGGGTTTTAAAGCTCTGCTGTGGAGCACTGCCCTCTGAGCACAGCACCCCTGTCATCCCAGCAGCCGCGGCTTCTTGGTTGACATTCCTTCATCATAGGAGGGACCCTCACCTGATCTCAGTCACTCCCTTCTGAACCACATGGCCAGTTGTACCTTCTGTTAACTCTCCCTGATTGTACATGGCCTCCTAGTCTGGGGGAAGTGCTATAGACAGTGGGATGTTACCTGGGGAGTAGAGCTCCTTTGGTGCAGCTGTAGGGAAGCCCTCATTTATGATGGGGTGAGGCTTCCTGGTGGACAGCTTTGGAGTTACTAATGCCCCGGGAAGTAACCATCACCTATGCTTTCATTGGTTCCCATTGGGCTTCAGTGGGATCTTACTGTGTGGTTTATTGTTGGTGCCCTGCAGGGGGTGGGGCTAAAGACAATGCCCTGTCTCTTCAGGGAGAGGGTCCCCACAACAGGCTTGAAACAGTCTGTTGTTCTGTCACAGAGCAGCCTTGTGGCTGGGTTGTTACTACAGTCAGAAGCTTGAGCATTTCCGTGGAGCATGCTGAGGCTGGGGGAGTCCGGGCGCTGCTGCTCCTTTCCTGCGGTCTTAGGAAGTGGAGCCCTTTGCAGGAGGGTGAACCGTAGTTTTTGGTGCACAGCTGAGTTCTAACAATGTTAAATGGGAACTGCAGGGCAGGTACCCTTCAGAGTGACTCTTGGTGATTACCCCAGAAGAGAGAACACTGGTTCCTCTCCCAGAACTGTCTCTGCCAGGCCTCCAGTCCCTCACAGCCTTCCATCCACTCTCCATGCTGAGGCATTGGTGTCTCCATCACCCAGCCAGCCTCTGACCAATGGTCTCCGGATAGCACAACCTGGGTATGAAATAGTCACTGGATTTTCAGAGAACCTCATGAGGAAGCTATAGTCATTGTTTTGGGACTCCTGAATTCTCTTTGACCAGTCTCTGCATTCCTTCAGTCCACAGCATGAGACCAGGAATTACTTTCCCGATTCTTTTAAGGGTGTTTTTTGCTTTGAGATCGCCAGCCTACAGATGCAGCTTGCCGCAGATAGCAGTCCACCAACACTGGTTCTGCAGACACCACTGTGCCCTGCTGGACAGTACGGGGGAACTGCTGTTGCTGAGGGAACTTTAAAGACTCCTCTGGTGGAGATGGCTCCCGTGTGGCTTGTTTCCCGAGTTCTAGCTGGCCTCTGGGTTTCTCAGCAGTTGGTGTCTCCTGTTCTTCAGCTCTCCTCCTACGGAAATTCACCTGTTTATTTGACCTTGGATACAAGTCTGCCAGCTTTCCCAGGTGGGAGCCAGAGCCTGGCCTTGGCTGCTGATGTTGCTTGGGGATATGATGGCCGGGGAAGCAGCATCCTCTCAGTCCGAGGGTACTGGGTGGGCAGTTTGACCATGGAAGAAAAGGCCAATTGGAAGTAGATGGAGGGTGGACAGAGAATTCTTGGCGCCCTAAAGAGGCACATTTTTTCCTCCTCACTGCTGTCTGTGGTGATCACGTGGAGGGCTTGGAACTGTGGCACAGAAGATGGCATCAAGGGCCACTGAGCTTCTGAATCCCGCCTCCAGCTGCCAGCCCCTTGCTAACCTGACTGGGTATGAGGTGGCTGGCCAGCTGTGGGCTGTAGCTGTGGCCCTGTATGGTAGCTGCCTGCCTCACCCTGCAGTGGCTCTCAGAGCTACTCCAGGCTCCCCTGCTGGAGTGCACACGATCAGCTTTCCCTGAGCCTTCTGGGTTTGTGGTGAAAGGGTATGTGTGGGGTCAGCCACTCTCCTTATAGGTGGGTGGGTGATCTCCAGAGATCTAAGAGTCTAATTTCTAAAGCAATGGCTTCAAATCTTAGGGTGAGTTATGGTGGTATTAATGAGTTTTTGCTTTGCTTTGGTTTTGCTTTAAATCACACTTTACAGCTTGACTTACATATTAAATATTTCCATTGAACTTTATAAAAACTTTCAAGATTTTTGCCGATGGGCTGGGGTGGTGTACGAAACCTACCTAGGGAGGCAGAGGCTCCACAGGCTTCTCAGTGATGTCTGGGATCTCTGTGAGGACAGCCAGGACTGTTAGTAAAACCCTGTCTTGAAACATGCCCCCTCCCCCTAAAAGATTTTTGCCTCATTTAAGCCAGTGGTGTTTGCTGACTAACAAACACATCCCCATGCAAACAGACATACACTCAAGTCTATATTACACCATGAGTTTTGGCTTTGAGGCCTTCAAACTTGTTTATTCAAGTAGTATAAAAAGAAAGATGAATCACATTCTTAGGGGAATTTTAAGAGTACATATAGATTAAAATTTTTGTTCCACAGTAATTGTAAACTCACGTTTAGCAAATAAGGCTGTTCAGAGGCAGGAAGGAAGTGGGGCTTGAGAATTCCTAGATTTGCCTTCTTGCTCGCCTCTGCTGCCCCCTGCTGGCCTGGTCAGACTTTGCACTGTGGTTGCCGGGCTTTTAACAACAGTTTGCATCCCCACCACAGTGCTCTTCCTCCTGTGGCCCTCCTCTCCTCCCCAGGACTAAGCCGGGTCTTCTGACTTCTTAAATGATAGTCTTTTCCTTTCTGGTTGTTTCTCCCCACTGCCCTTCAGCTGAACTATGGAGTTAGTTCGTGAGATTTTACCTTTTTTTAATTTTTATTTTCCTGTTTGAAAGAAGAATTGAGTGAGTGATTAGTGTTTTTATAAGCTGCTAGTTCTTTTTATTCTTCTTTCTATCTATCTATCTATCTATCTATCTATCTATCTATCTATCTATCTATCTATAATCTATCTATCTATCTACCTACCTACCTACCTACCTACCTACATGTCTATCTCTATCCATCCATCCACCCACTCACTGGTGCATGCCAGCTAGCCAGTTCTTTTTAAAAGATGGAACCATGATGACAAAAGGAGGTCATCATCTCCCCATCCAGTTGCAGTGGCTGGGGTTAGGACCCAGCTGATAGGGAGGAGGGGGTCCCCGATGAAACAGCACAGATATCTCCAGAAAGCGCGTAGAAGTGGGGGGGGGGACCAAGGGTTTATGAGGGGCCTGTTTGGCTGTCCTGCAGAGCCGTCCTCAGAGCAGAACAGCAGCTGTCCTGGGAGGAGGATGCTTCCGCTCACTGCGGGTGGTGATGGAGACCCTGTCACCCCTGTCCAGGATGCAGGGAGACATCCCCAGAAGGGAATGAGGTCTGGAGCTGCCTTTTCCCAGTGCTCACCGTTGCGTCCATGTGTCCGCTCATCACCGTTGTCCATGTGTCCGCTCGTCACCGTTGCGTCCATGTGTCCGCTCGTCACCGTTGCGTCCATGTGTCCGCTCGTCACCGTTGTGTCCATGTGTCCGCTCGTCACCGTTGTCCATGTGTCCGCTCGTCACCGTTGCGTCCATGTGTCCGCTCATGTTTTGACTTTGTTGAGTGTGATGCTTTATATTATTTGGTTCTATATTTGTCAACAAAATGGTGCTGTGGACATTTGCCAGTGCTGATTTTTAAGTTACTTTGTGTTTGCCCAGTGAGTGTGTTTTATAATGGGATCTTCAAGTGTGCCTTTCACTTTCATTGTCTGCTTTCTCTTTACCCCCTTCTGTCTCCCCACTTCGGTACCTCCTCTTTGCAAATAGTTCCTCCCCCATTTTCATGATGTGTGTGAGGTGTGGTGTGTACGACACCCATGCTCTGCATGTGTGTGAGGTGTGGTGTGTGCGACACCCATGTTCTGCATGTGACAAAAAGCATGCTGTGTTTGTCTTCCTGGGTCTGGCTTACTTGCCAGTAACATACTTTGTTTTCTCCTTATGGCTAAGTAAAAGCCCTGTGTGCATGCACACTGCATTTTATCCATTCATCTGGTGCCAGGCACCCGAGCTCTTTCCAGACCTGGCCTGTTGTGAACAGTGCTGCGGTAGGCATGGGTGAGCAGGTGTCTCTGTGGAGTGCTTCAGTCCTTTGGGTAGATTCCTAGGTGTGGCTGGATCATGTGATCTTACCAGTTGTTTAACTCTGAAGCCAGGCTTGTGGCCGACCCATTTCCATCAGCCACCAGTAGATGGAGGGAGCGAGGCGTGTAAACTCAGAGTGCTGTCCTTCCCCACTGCCTGGTGCCTGTGGCAGGCAGCCTGTCCCTAAAGCTAAAGTGTGTTAATCTATCCCATGCTGGTGTGGCTGAGTGTTTATAGCTGAAAGAAGTCAGCAGGAATTAACTGTTGGTAGCAGTATGAAGTGCCAAAGGCTGTTAATGGACATTTTAGTCATCTTTGAAAATAAAGGAAAATTTACACCTTTGCTTGTCTTGCGAACACCGTTGACTGGTTATGTCGGCAGCAGCAGTAGAGTGGGCTGTAGGAATATGGTGGAGAACCGCAAGGTTGATGCTATACTGTCATGCATGTTTGTGCGGCGAGGGCGGGCACTTCTACTTACCTGCTTGCGCTTTGGAAGTGATTGGACAACACCCGGTGGACCACTGCACTCCTGAAGGGATGCCGTGTGTTCAGGAGTTACCCTTAAGCCCTATATTGATCTGATTTCAAGTCAGTGAAGTGGCACAGCTGGCCATGAATGCTGAGATGCCAGCCATGACACGTGGGGCGGCAGACCATTTCCTGTACTCCTGTGTTCCCAGCCAACACTTGCTTACATGGGACGTAGAGTCTGGGCAGGCATAGGAGGGTCAACCCTGTGGAGTCCCTGGAGAGGGTCTGTGGCTCAGACTGGAGCCCTCTGGACCTTTGGGATAGGGGTCCCCTCAGGACGGGACTGTGGTCCAGGCTGTTCTAGCTCCACATGCTGAGGCCCAGTGAACCTCCTTCCATGCAGAGTTGAGTCCAGCAGGTGGGGACGCCTAGAATCTGTCCGATGAGCTCCAGGCAGTCTCTGCACTGCTTCTTAGTCTGGGTGGATGCAGGAGGAGCTAGGGTACCCTCCAAGCTTCCTGGTGTATTCGACAGGCTGGTAGGAGGAGATGCTGGAGTTTCATTGACTTCGAAAGCATAGTTTTACAGAGAAGAACCTTGGAGATGGCTCTCACTCCTTCCTCATACCTCAGTCCTAGATAGCTGGTGATGGTGACTGAGTTGTGATTTTAAGGATTAGGTCAGGAAGCTGGGGCAGGTTGACTGGTGCCTATATAGTATTGACACCTGAGAAGCTGAGGTAGGGAATCTTTTGAGCTGTGGAGTTTGAGGGAAGCCTGGACAACATAGTGAGGACACCCCCCCCCAAAACAAACAAAACAAAACAAAACCTGGCTGGCATGTGACCTTGGACATAAGCTCTGAGAACACCTGTGTCTGGTCAAGTCACTCAGTCTGTGCAGCCCAGGCAGACTTGAGTCAGCTCTGTCACGGAGGGAATGAAAGTGAGCAGACTCCTGTCTGGAGCACGGAGCTCGGAATGTACCTTGACCCCAACACTGGCTCCTTCCGTGCTGTCCTGGGCCTCATCTCTCCACATGCAGTCCCCAGAGACCTGGACCTAGTGACTTCCCTCTGGATCAGGACAGTCATATCCAGGACCTGACCCCTGGCCACACACAGTGAAGCCCTTCAGACCACCCTGCAGTGGCCCCCGCTCCTCTCATCTCCTAGAGACCGGCTTTTCCTGTACTCTGACCCTTGTTTCCCAGGAGACTTGAAGTCCGGTGCATTGTGTCCCACTCTGAGTGGCTTTTTCGTGGTGCTGGGGAAGCGGCCAAGGTGCGTGTTTCATCAGTGCGTCTAACGCCTCACCTTGTTCTATCTCATTGCAGGGGGTCATTCAACTTAGACTGCCAACCCAGGTGCAGTGGCCTCACGTGTCCCTGCTTACTAGAAATGTGCCGGGTGTTTTTTGCAGAGCTCCATTGGCCCTCTGGGTGTGTGGCTGGTTGTGGTGGCCCAGGCAGGCTTCCCGAGGTTGTGCCCTGGGCTGGCTTGATGACACGTTGCACTCACCCTGTTGCCCTCACTCTCTTGGCCTCACCCTGTTGGCCTCAATTGGCAGCATCTTTGGTTTTATTTTAATGTTTATTATTTTTAGAAGGTATTTTTAAATAAACAAAGGTGAAAACATCTGTAAGACCCATCCCGCCTAAGGCTGTTGAAAGTGCCTGCAGGGCATCCTTTTGGGCTATTCTTTCCTGGGTACTTCCTTAGATAATTAATTGATCATGTTTGCTTTCCATGAAGAACAGGGGATGAGCATAAAATGCTAGGTTACAGGGAGCTTGGGTGTAGTGATCAGAGACCTTGAATTTGGACAACACGACCATGGAGCCCCCCACAGATGATATAAAGCACATACTAGTTGTCATTACTCATAGATGCCCCCCACCAGAGGATGAGAATCGGGGATGTTATCAGGTCCAATCAGGTTGTGCTGGAGTAAAATCTCAGTGCAGCCTGAGGAGTTGGAACTATTTTCTGGGAGGAGTTCAGAGCTGTTTCCTCCCTCCAAAGAGCAGGGCACTCCCAGCTGTGTGGTGTTCAGGAAGGTGAGGCCCAGGGGAGATGAGAAAGTCACATCATGGGTCCATTACTGGCCAGCCACAGAGAGCTGCTATCCTTGGATAAACCTTGAATTCCCCAGGGATGAGGGTAGTGGGGTGATTACATCTTGTTTATAGACAGACCCAGAGAGATGGAGTGCCTTGATCCCCCCATGGTCCCTTCCTGGCTGTGTGTGGAGTCATGGAGCTATTTTAAAAGCACACGAAGAACCAATTGGTCACTCATTGGTGTAAATATTTAGGGCTGTGATTGGGCTCAGCTGTGTTGTGTATTTGGCCAGTTGAGGGGGTGGGGCTTGACTGCCTCCCTGAGTGTAGTGTCCAATGTGTGCCAGTGAGCTTATTTTTCCTGGAGCAGATGAAATGCGCTCATGTGGGTCAACTGACCCTTGGCTTCTGTGTTTCACCCATGACGATCATGGGTGAAGCCAGCATGGAAGCTTCTTGATGTTTGTAGGGGGCACCTGCATGTGCCAGTTGCTTTTGAGTGTGCTGAGCGGCGGATCTCATGCAGATATGTGTTTAGATCTAGTCAGCAAGGATGTACAAACTGAGTATGTTCCAGTGCATGTATGCGCATGTACAACCTGTGTAAGAGTGCATCTTACACAGTCTGTATGGGTGCGTGCGTGCGTGTGTGAATATCGGCGTGAGTGTTCCTGTATGTGTTTTTCTCCTTAACTTAGTCATACCCAGAAGGAAGCAGAGAACAGAGCAGATGATGTCCAGGGAGGCCGGGGACATGTTCTCACTCTGGCACCCCATACAGGAGAAGGGCAAGGATGTGGTCCCTGCTGGTGAACTGTTTAGGAAGGTGTGTTTAAATACCCGGACACAGCGGGTGTGAGATGTGAAATGGAAGTGCTACAGAGTTGTGTGGGTCTCAACACGTGGCTCTCAGCCATGACCCCCAAAATAAACCCCGAAAAAGCCTCCAGACTAGATGTCACACAGTGCCCCTACACAACAGTGATACTTCTCCACTCATCACGCTGGGGAGGTTGGGCCGCCTGTGGTCATGACTGTACAAGCTCCTGTGGGTTTCTTACTGCCTCCTTTGTGTGCTTGTGGTATGTGGGTTAGTCTGGACTGGAACAGTGGCTGTTCCCGTGACACTGGCCCAGTGTTGCTCTCGGGAAGAAGCACCAGTGGGTTTCATGGGTAGTTTTGTCTGACAAACTTAAAGAAGCTGTGGGGAGCAAACTGTAGCTACTGTGATCCTCAATTTATCAGCGTCCACAGGAGTGGCTTCTAGGGGGTGCCCCGCCCCAAATGCAGGCTCACATCTCCTGTCCAAAGTCTGAGAGGGAGGCTCCTGGACCTCCTTCTGCAGCCAAGTCAGGCTGACATTCTCTGGGGAGGTGGCGTTTGGTGTTTCCTTGCCTCTGTTCGTGCAGGTGTGACGTAAGGGCATAGATCAGAGGTAGGAGGTTGTTGGCTAGTTTTCGTGCACCTTCATATAAGCTCTATGATGGCAGGTCATTACGGTGGCGGGCCACGCTCAGGGCATCATATCCTGGTTCCTGCGCCCTCTCCTGCTCCTGTCTCCCTCCCCCAGCTCAGCTGGACACTTTTCCCAGCTAGCTTCTCTGTTTCTCTATTCCCCAGAGTTCTTCATGACTCCCGAGGTAGGTCCTTCAGGGAATGGGACGACGGTCCCCAGAGCTCAGTTTGTCAGATAGCTGCGGCATGTGTCACTTATCCCCAAGACAGGCCCTGAGAGGGTGCTTCCAAACCCCAGGGTCCTGGAAGCCAGTGGCCAAGGCCAGGGTGTCTGTCATTTCTGGTGAGGTTGTCTCTCCTGGCTCTCAGACGACACCTTTCTAGGTCCTCACTTGGCCTTTCTGCTCGGAACTGACCTGAGTGGGGGGATAAGATCTGCTGCCCCCTTCCCTCCCCCATCTGATCTGAGCCCTGCCCCGTGGCCTCACGTAATGACTTGTAATTACCTTCTGAAGAACAGGTCTCCAGCAGTCCCATCAGAGATGTGCATCAGCATGATTCACCTGTGACAGTGGCACAGCCTACCTGTGATGCTCCACTGGTCTCTTTTGTGGGTCCGTGCTGTCTTGCCCCACGATCCGGGAACCCCAGCCAGTTTTCCTAGAGTTACTCATGAAGCCAAGCTCCATGGCCTTCCTCTGGGCCTTTTTCTGTGCTGACTCCTTTTGGCATTCAGTGAAGACCCAGTCCCTACCTTAGACTACAAGGTAGAAGAGCAGGGCCTGCAGCCTTCATCCCACGGGCCAGACCACCCTGGCCTGTGTGTGGGGGCCCTCTAGCTCAGGACCGTGTCTGTGGATTACATGGTGAGCCAAGGTTCTTAGGCCAGCTTTGTGGTGCAGGGATGTTAGATGAGATCTAGATCTCAGCCCCCTGTGCACCATTTGATGGAGCCACATCATGCCTGGTGTCTCATGTGCTGTCTGGCTGCATTCACAAGGAGTTGGTAGAGTTAGGGTTGAGACAGAGAGACATACTAATTCCTTGGTTGTATCTCTTAGATTACAAAACCTAAACTGTTTATTGTCTGGGTCCTTGACAGAAGTTTGCCAATCTCTTGCTCAGCCTCTTGGCTCCTACTCCGACCTTCACCCCTGCCAAGCTCCCTTTTCCCCGCTCCAGCTAGATACCTCTCCTGAACGATCCTTCCACAGACCTTAGGGCCTCTGTTCTTCCTTACACCCCGCCCTCAGTACCCATTCACCTCCTGGCCATGCCCGGCTTAATTATTTTCTTTTAAATTATATTCTGTTTATGTGTGGGCACAGGTGTGCCAGTCAGAGGACAGCTTGAAGGAGCTGGTTCTTTGATTCATCACATGGGCCCTGGGAGGGACTCAGGTTGTCAGGCTTATTTTTAAGTAAGTGCCCTTTACTTGCTGAAACATTGATACTTGGCTTTTTAAAACCATGGCTGTGGAGATAGAAGGTGAGCTCCTGTGTGTTCTTTCTCAGATCTCTCTGCAGCCCGGCACCTAACACTTCTGAGGACTGTCCGTGTCGTGCCGCCCGCCCCCTTGCCAGTCTGTAAGATCCTCCCCTAAGGCGCTGATGTGTAGACATGGCCATTGGAACCAGCTTTGGAGCATTTAGTTTGTGTTGTTGAAGGATTTAATGTAGAATAAATAATGACACGATTTTAATGCTTGGGAGTGTTTCCAAAGTCGCAGTATAGTTTTCAAAACTGGTGTACACTGAGGCACATGGGTCTCTCACATGCTCCTCAGAGGCACCAAGTGTGAAACTGGCAGAGTAACTTTACATTTTGTATTCTCCGTGATCAAAGCGTTGTTCTCAGAGGCTTTGGAAGATGGGAAGGGGCAGAAGAGCCCATGGGAGCTGATGTCCCTAGGAGGGCAGCGCTCCCTGGCTTCGTTGTCACGTGTGTGTGTGTGTATGTGTGTGTGTGTGTGTGTGTGTGTATGTGCGTGTGTATGTGCGTGTGTATGTGTGTGTCTGTATATATGTGTGTATGTGTGTGTGTGTGTGTGTGTGTGTGTGTGTGTGTGCACATGCCCACACTCGCATGTTCTTGCATTCTGTGTGCCATCCTTGGGGAGGTGGTCCTGGCTGTAAGAAAGGGTTAGCAAACATAGGGGAGCTAGCCAGTCAGCAGCACTGTTCATGGTCCCTGCTTCAGCTCCTGCCTCCAGATTCCTGATTGCATTCCCGCCCTGACTTTCTTCATGGTGAACCGTAAAGCTGTGTGGGATGAAATAAACCCTTTCCTCCCAGGCTGCTCTCAGTCATGGTGTTTACCACGTGGACACAAAGCAGTCTAGGGCAGCTCCTCGTGCTTGTTCAGACAGCATTCTTACCCAGCAAGCCATCGCTCCAGCTCCCAAACTGTCACGTAAGAGTTGTACATACTTCTGGGCACATTGTGCTGCTCTGATCACGTATGTGATGTGGGACGACCATAGTGAAGTAAGTAGGTAGCTTTTTCACCATCTTAAACCTGCATCGTTTCTTCACATTGGGCACGTTCCAGTCCTCTCCCTCTCGGGACACACATGGAATGTCCTTCGATTTTTCTCCTTCCCAGCCAGACCTCAGCGCTGCCCTGCCTGCCCTGTCCACTCAGAGACACCGAGCATCTCTCTGCAGTCTTTTCTTCTTCTGCCTGTGAAGACTTGCTCGACTCTGTCCTGGCTGTGGAGTCTCTCCAGTCTGAGCACTCACCTCTAAGCAAGGCACGCCCTCACTGGCTGGCACACGGCGCCAGTGTGTGTGAGCATCAGTGGTACGCTGGCCGCCTCCTCTGGTGTCCGCGGTGTGAGGGCCTCCTGCAGTGCCCATCCCCATGCTAGCTCACTGTTGTTTTGGGGAAGCTTGCTATTAATAGGTCCCTAATCTAAGAATGTAGATGGGAAAATGTCCATAGCAGCTGAATCTTGGCAGACGCTCGCGAGCTGTGCAATTTGTTTGTTTCTTCATTTTATTTTTTCTCCCCATAAGGTAAATGTGATCATCACACTTGGGATGGAGGCAGTTTCCAGAAGGCGGCATTAGCAATAGATTCAGAAAAGCACTTTCACCGAAATTTCTCCTTCCTTACCTGGTAGATGTAGGAAAGGAATATGGCTGCTGCTTCACTCCTGGTGCCGTGATCTTTGGGATCATGGTCATACTTCTTGCAGATGATTATTGTATATGTATATGTATATGTACATGTACATGTATGTACCTGAGTGTTTATATGTGTACCACACATGTATAGGTGCCAACCAAGGTGAGGCCAGAAATCGACATCAGATTCCCTGGAACTGGAGTAACAGGTGGTAGTGAGCCACCCAAAGAGGGTGCTGGGCACTGAACCTGGGGCCTCTGCAAGAATAGCAAGTGCTCTTGACCACTGTGCGTCTCCACAGCCCCTGGAGGGGATAGTTAGTGGTTAGGTAGGGCCGACACTGATGGAGCTTTCTGGTGTCACACGTTCTGTGTCACTTGTCCTCAGGAATGTTCTTGTCCCCACTTTCCGGAGGAGGCCAGCCCTGCTCAGGGGTCTGCGGCTGTCCCCAAATACACAGCCAGTTCCTGGCAGAGCTGAGTCCCACAGCGTTCTTCCCAAGGTCTGCTGCCACGTGGCTTAGCATGGTTACTTTCCTGTGGCCTTGTTGCCAGGTGAAGTGTGGGGACATGACAGTCAGTCCCTCAGACCCCCTCCCTTAAAGGAGAACAAGAACTCAGCATCCCGAAATACAAATGTGCACCATGTACACACCCCTCCCTCTCTCTCTCTGTCTGTCTGTCTGTCGTGTCATGGTTTTGGATGTACTTTTCAGGAGAAGCAGGGAAGTCTGTGCAGGTTCTTTGTGGAAAGCCTCTTCAGGCCTGCCCACAGCCAGTGACTCTTGAACGCAGATGTCCCTCTGGGGAGAGAGAGGACGCACCCCTGGTCCACAGCCTCTGGTCTGGGTACTCACAGTTATTGAACAGTGAACACGGTGCCGGGTGGGATTATGGTGTGTTCCTTTTGCTTGGAAGAGCTTTCTAGACTGTAGAGCTTTCTAGTACTGTGTCTGCAGAGGTCTGTGGAGCCTCTAATAGTTAGTTGTTCACTAGTCACCCCTCAGCTATTTATTTGCCCATTGCTCTCACTCCGCCTTGGCAGCACCTGGTACTCGGTTCAGAACTCTGGCTGTGGCTATCCAGATATTCTGGCACCTGCTTGCATAGGACAGGCAGAATCTCTGAGCCCTCATTCACTAGAACAACATTTCTTGGCCTGTGGGTCGGGACCCCTTGGGGTCATCAAATGACGCTTTCACAGAGGTGGCCTAAGACCACCAGAAAACACAAATATTTACATTATGATCCATAACAGTAGCTAACTCACGGTTATGAAGTAGCAATGAAAATAGTTTTATGGTTGGGGGGGGGTCACCATAGCATGAGAGCTGTGTTAAAGGGTTAACGTTAGGAAAGTTGAGAACCCCTGCCCTAGAACATGAACTGCTCTGTGTTGGAGGTCTGGTTCTTTTTTTTTTTTTTTTTTTTTTTTTTTTGGTTTTTCGAGACAGGGTTTCTCTGTGTAGCTTTGCGCCTTTCCTGAAACTCACTCTGTAGTCCAGGCTGGCCTCGAACTCACAGAGATCCACCTGCCTCTGCCTCCCGAGTGCTGGAATTAAAGGCGTGCGCCACTACCGCCCGGCGGAGGTCTGGTTCTTGAGTCTAGAAGGAGGTGTTTAAATTTATACCTTGTGCATCCCAATGAGCCCCACACCTTCTGATGGATCTAAAGCCAGTCCTAATAGAAGTAGTTAGGAGCACCATGCATGGTATTTAAAAGCAAAAAGCAGCACTTGAACTAGACCTGGCTACGCGGTTAGCCTCACCTGGCTGAGAAGGTGGGCATGAGTGGGAACTGAACCAAGTGTTCTTGTTTCCCATGATGAAAGGACCGAGCAGCACGGGGGAGAGAGGGTTCCCAGACTCATACACAGCAGAGCACATTTGGAGAAACAGCATGGAGATGTTATCTCCCCTTGAAAGAAGTCTAAAATACTAATAAAACCTCAAAGAACATTCCCGCAGAGCACTGTGGGCCCTGGGAACCCGGGCCTTTGTCAGCACGGTACTCTCTCTTCTCTACTGCCCTACCATCCCAGAGTGCTGGCCTGAAGCTGCCCATGCACAGGGACAGAGCTCCCTCTTTCTGTCTTGGGCTTGGGTCTCCCCAGCTTACACAAAGGGCAGTCCTAGACATGGGCATTATACTAAACTGTAGGGCATGGTTTTAGTGTGTGCCATCTGGCTAGGAAACACAGCTACTGTTCTGGAGTCCTGTTTGTTCCCTGGAGTGTGTCTACTATGAGTGACCACATGGAGTCTGGAGTAGGGTTTGGGGCTGAGACCTGGAGTCTGGCTGTTCACTGTCAGGATGGAGAGTTCATAGGCCTTCATTCAGCTTCAGTTTCATGTGTAACTGGAGTGGCTTGAACCCTGATCCTTCTGCGGCCCAGTTCAGCTGGCATACCAGGTAGGATGGTAGGACGGCTCAGGTCAGTAGTGTGGATTTTCTGTGAGTGGAAAGCTGGAGGGCACCCCAAGGACAGCTTCCAGGGGCGGTAGCTGAGGGAAGAGTGAAGGTTCCCAGGCCCTGTGTTCCTGAGGGGTTTTACTGGTATTTTAGACTTTCACAGGCAGATCATAGTTACATGTTGTGTTTGTTGCAAACAGACATCACCGCTCTGAACGTGTGTTAGGACAGAAACTATCTGGCTCTTCTCAGTTTGTGTATCACAGTGAGACGATCTAGGCATGTTTGTGTCCCTGCCCAGCTTCACAGATACCCATCCAATGCAGACCAGTGTGTTGGGGGTGCCCTTTTGTGTGAAGGAATCCACACCCTGTTTGGTGGATTGTGGAGTTCTTAGTCTTACTCACTCTTTCTTTTGGGCTCCTCCCTGGTACGTATCTAGTCCTTTCTTATTCTCCCAGGGAAAGAGGGTTGGCAGACAGTGCTGAAGGCTGATGGAGCCAGCTGGATTCATGGCTAGCTTTTGTAAAGTTCCACTGTGTCATCTCCCCACCTCCGTTCCCACCCCCTGTTGTAATCTGGTGCTGGGGTTGGGGTGAGGAGACCTGCCAATTACTATGACCAACAAGGACTTGGTGGAGAGTCTAAGGGTGGAGCTCTCAGTAGGTAGAGCTGTCTCAGGCAAGGGACTGGGAGGTGCTCAGGGAGGCTGGTGGCTAGGCCCTGAGTCCATGGTAGAGGTGGAGACAGTGATCTGCCCTGCTCAGTGTTGGGCCCAGGCACTTGGCTTGCCTCTCTCTATGTGGCTAGCCTTCTGGAGGATGAAGAGGATGCTGGGAGGTAATGAATCACTTGACCATGTTACTTCTCTAAGTATCATCAGTGTCCCAGACCTGGAAGACGGTACAGCCAGGGCTGAACAGGGGGCCCTTGACCCCTCAATGGCCTGTTTTTCCTTGGCTTCTACCCAGAAGATTATTCTCTGGGTGTGGGGTGTGATGCATATGTGTTGTATGATTTCTTTTTCTATTGCTTCGATGGAGCACCATGCCCAAGGCAACTTAGAGAAGGAAGACTTTGGAACCTTAAGCCAGAATAGAGTGGAAGCATGGCAGTAGTCATCAGGCATGGTGGCAGGCGCAGGAAGCAGAGAGCTCACATGACGCCAAGAAAACAAATTGGAAGGAGGGAAGGTTATCTGTTCTCTAAGCTCATACCCAGTGATGCACTTCCTCCATCAAGGCTGAACCTCCCAAGCTTCCCCCAAACAGTGCCACCAGCTGGCGGCCCAGCGTTCAAATGGCTGATTCAAGCTACATGCGGCTATATAGGGTGTAGAGGCCCGCAGTCAACAGCAGGTGTCCTCCATAAATGCTTTCCTTTTTGGGATAGGGTTTCTGGCTGAATCTGGAGCTCACCAGTTGCTAGAGTGTCTTGTCAGGAAGCTCTAGGAAACTTCTGTTTCTACCTCCCCAGTTCTGGGGTTAGTAGAACATGCCAGGTCTTCATGACACTGTTGTAGTTAGGGTCTCTATTGCTATAGAAAAACACCATAACCCAACACAACTTGGGAGGAAAAGGTTTATTTTATCTTAAGCTTGTCCATCATCCAAGGAAGTCGGGACAGGGACTTAGAACAGAAATTAATGCAGAGGCCATAGAGGAATGCTTCTTATGGTCTTGCTCCTCATAGATTGCTTAGCTTGCTTTCTTATATAACCATTTACCCAGGCTGTGCATTCCCACAGTGATCTGGGCCTGCCTTCCCCCATCAGTCAAGAAGCTGCCCCCTATGCTTGCCTACAGGCCAGTCTTATGGAGGCGATGTCTCCATTGTGGTTCCCCCTTTTCAGAGAGGTCTAGGTTTGTGTCAAGTTGACAAAAACCAACGAGCACATGTGGCAAGCACTTTGCCAGTTGAGTCATCTCTCCCCCATTCCCCAAATATTCTTAAAATATCTCCCAATATTTTTAATGGGAGAGAAGAACATTTTGTCTGAGTCATTATTCACGAGAGGCCTTGCAGTCTGTGTGCTAGAGACCTGGGTGAGGGTCAAAAACAACCTGATGAAGAAGGCTGAAATTTGCAGTGCTGCGAAGGTCTTGTCCTAGTCCATTATCTTCTCTCTGCTGTCCCTGTGTCCCTTTAGCCACAAACTGTGCGTGATAGTGGCTGTGGCAGCAGCCATCTGAGCAGTCATAGTAATAACAGCAGCACACAGTGTCTGGAAGGAGGGCCACAGGGGAATCGGGGAGTGACTGAGTGCTGCAGGGTCTTAAAGTTTTGCAACTTTGAAGGATGCCTCTCCATTTCTGTAGGCAGCTTGTTTTCTTGCTAGGTAGGGAGAGTTCGTGACCAGTAGTGAAGGGGCTGAGTGCTTGGTTTCTGGTTATAGTTGTCAGGTTGGCAGTGGGAACTCAAAGAGAAGAGGTTGAAGGGGAAGTGACCAGCAGCTTTGCAGGTGAGCATGGTGACCTTGTGTCCCCTAGCAGGGCGAGACTGGGATGGAATGATGGGGGGGCTGGAGAATGGCAGGAAGCTCCAGCAACAGGTGGACAGACAGCCAGGCAGACTGCCCAATTGAGGTTGATCCTGATGGGGGTGGGCCGGGCTGTGAAGGGCAGCAGCAGACGGGCATGGAGGAGGCTGGCCCAGCTGCTCCCAGTGACCTAACAGAACGGAATGCCCAGTTCCGGTTCTGACCTTGTTATCCCGTCCCCACACCAACGATAGCCATGTTGGTTACTTCTGTTGCTGTGGTGGGACACCATGATCAAGACAACTTATAGAAGAGTTTATGTGGACTTATGTGGGTGGGGTGGGGTGGGAAAGTCCATCATCCATCTTCTGCATAAAGCAGAGGCAGAGAGCCAGTGACATGGTAGGAACCTTTACTTCTCAAAGCCTATCCCTAGTGATGTCCTTCCTCCAAGCAAGGCTGTAGTAACCCCAGTCTTCTCAAACTGCAGACATGTCCCTTAGTCCCAGTCTGGTGGAGTGGCCTATCTCATACCTTCTTCATCCTGGTCGGGGACACTTGCTTAGAGGGTTGTGTGTTTGCATTGACACAATGTGCTGAGCAGTTGCTCCCTTAAAGAGCTAGGGGTGTTTGCCTGGCAAGCAGGAGACTGAGCCAGGTGCAGAGAACAGCTGTCATCGGTTACAACCGGAATGGGTCGTGTGTGGTGAGAATCACAGGCCCAGTCTGTCGAGTGGTTTCATGGGCCTCCATAGCATCCAGGGAGTACAGAGAAGGGTGGGGACCTGTGTAGAGGGGCTGAAGATGGTACTTCTGGCTCTGTGTGGAGTCAGGAAAGTAGAAGCTGGCCTGTGAGTTACAAGAAGTTGAGTCACCTGCCTGGGGATAGGTGGTGACTGTGCACCTGGCCTCCTTAGACTGATGAGCATCTCCTTCCCCATGAACAACTGAACACCGTTGCAAGTGAACTGAGCGGCATGATAAAAAAAAAAAAAAAAAAAAAAAAATCAGAGGCCAGAAGGCTTCAGAAACTGAAGTCTGTCTTCCTGGAGCTCAGAGAAGGCAGCATGGGAGGGATCTGGCGAGAACCTTCTCCAAATTTCTAGATGTCATCTGGCTGTGTGTGCACATGGGAGGACGGGAAGAAAGGAGGGGGACACACAGATGGAGAATGAGCTGGGGACCGTGCACTCAGCGCTTTGGTGTCCGTCAGACACTAATCCTGTTGTGGGGACCCTGTCTTTATGCCCTCATCCAGCCCCAACTGCCCTCTAAAAACCTCTCTTAATACTGTGTTTTGGGGGTTCCAACACGTTTTAGATCACTCCAGCCAGAGGGCGTAGCCTTCCCCCATTTATTCTGAGTGGCTTAATGTTTGTGAAGGCTGTGAGCTCCCCTGGACTCTCCACCTTGCTGGAGCCGAGTCTAGGCAAGAAGAGGTACTCACAGTGGGCCTGCGGATCTTCCCTGTGGGTACCACCTCTGTGGAGCTCTTCTTCCCCATGTTCTAATCCTGGTCCTTTCAACCTTTTCCACAGGGAGGAGAGTCAGCATCTCTCCTTATAGCCCCCTCTGAATAGCAGGTTTCCTCTAGGCTTGGGGCCTCCATCTGGCACAGCTCCTGGGTGAGGACTCTGTCCTTTGACTTCAGCCCCACTTGGCATTCTGTCACTTGAGTGTTCCACACCCAGCACCTCACCGTCTGCCCAGGCTGGTGCTCCTCCTGTATTGGTGCCCATGTGAGCTAACACTCTGGAGACGGACTCCCTCTTTAGACGACAAGCCTTGTAAAGTCCGTGTGAGTGGTGAACATGAAATGAGGGCATGGGCAGTACTTCTGGGTCATGCCATCCTAAGCACTGTCATAATGAGTGCTCACTCTCAGGGGTGGTCTGCCCGCAACTGGACATGCACTCTGTCACCTGGGGTGGGCAGGTGCCTCTGATCCCCTTCAGCCTGATTTATGGTGCCTGTGCACTTAGCTCCTTGCTGGGGCTGGCAGAATCACATTCAGATGTATTAAAGACTTCCTCTGTGTGTTCTCTCACATCAAGGAGGCCAAGGGTGCTATCCTGGTGAGCAGGAGATCGAGCCAGGTAGAGAGACAGCTGGAGTGGGAAATAGGACCCTGGGGTCTAGATTTGGAGTGAATCCTTTCAGTTCTTTGAGAAACATTCATGAGTTCCATTTAGGACCTCGGTTTCTTATCTTTGTGGGCTGTTTATATAAATACATTTACATATGACACAAAGAAGCCTTCCTGGCTGCCCCAGCTTGAGAATGTCTGGCTGGTGTTCTGTGGCAGAAAGTGTAGCTAATGCCCTGTTTGGGGTACAGCTTTTCAGGGCCAACACCGAATCCCAGGCTGCTGGTCAGAACACAGGCTACCTGATAGGCAGCTGTCCCTCACTATTAATGTTAATATTTATGTAAAAATCATTCTGGCCTGCAACCTACTGTGTCCCTAGAGAATGGCTTTATTTCCCAATGTCGCTCAAGTGCAGTTTCAAGACTTTGTTTCCTAAATTGCCCTTTGTTTCCCAGTGGGCATCTTTTCACAGCTAGATGGGTGCACTTTGGGCGTGTTCTCATGCTGGGAGGGAGGCCCTCCATGTGGGTCATAGATCCTCTCATCCCTGCAGGTCTCCTTAATTGAGTGACTGACCCTCTCCTGGGGTAGGGTAGCAAGGAGGAGCCTCTGGTCGGTGGCCCAGCTAAGGCGGGCCCAGGTGCCCCTTCGCAGCATGTGATGTGTGTGTGCAGCAGGGCAGGCCTGCGTAAATAATTCATGGCGGCTGGTAATGAGCTCTCAGGGGCAGCGCCTGGCATGCCTGGGCCCTTCTGATGATCTATGAATTGCCCTTTACCTTTATGCCTATTCAGACTGACAAACACACGCTTAATAGCTGATGGCGCTCATGCGCTGAGGGAGGTGCGCGATACTGAGAGGCAATTTCCCTTCACCCTTTAGCGCTTACAGAGCTGTGGAACCTGAAAGGAGGGTTGAGATTCGGGCAGACAGTTTCCAACCATATATCTACGGCCAGGCAAGGTACATGTGCTACGAGTCCCATCCAGGTTGGTATAAACACTGGGGCACATACCTTGAATCCGAGTTACTCTCAATCTCCACCCCCGCCCCCAAGCTGGCACCACTCTGCACATGCACAGCCCAAAAGCTCAAATTCCAGTGTTTCTTCCATGAGACATATATGTCAGCCCTCTCTGTAACCTTTGATGTTTGTTTTTGCTCTTTAGGGGGCCCACCACCCAGCTCCCAAATAAATCACATATGTAGGCTTGTGTTTAATTATAAATGCCTGGCCTTACCTTGGCTTGTTTCTTGCCAACTTTCCTTAACTTAAATTAGCCCATCTACCTTTTGCTGCTGGACTTTTCCATGTCTCTTATTTCTGTAAATCTTACTCTTGCTCCGTGTCTTGCTGTATAGCTGGGTGGCTGGCCCCTGGAGTCCTCCTCCTTCTCTGGCTACTTCTTCCTTCCTCTCTCTAGATCCTAGATCTCTCCTCCCAGAGTTCTCCTATATATTCTCTCTGCCTGCCAGCCCTGCCTATCCTTTCTTCTGCCTCGCTATTGGCTGTTCAGCTTTTTGTGAGCCCATCAGGTGTTTTAGACAGGCACTGTAACACAGCTTCACAGAGTTAAACAAATGTAACATAAACAAAAGTAACACACCTTAAAATAATATTCTACAACATTTGACCCCCTGTATCTGATCATCTCCCATCTTGTGATAGGAAGGTAGAGTTGGTTTCCCAAGGCAGGAGTAGCCAGTTAATATAGCTTGTAAAAAAAAAAAAAATGTACTTAGAAAAAAAAAAGATACATGTATTAGTTTTGTTTTATGTGTATGGGTTGTTTTGCCTGTATGTATGTCTATGCACCACTTGTATGCCAGGTGCTGGAGGAGGCCAGAAGAGTGCTTAGGATCCCCTAGAACTGAAGTTACAGATGGTTGTGAGCCACCCTGTGGGTGCTGGGAATCGAACCTGGGTCCTCTGGAAGAGCAACATTGCTCTTAACCACTGAGCCATTTCTCCAGCCCCTTTCTGAGTGCTTCGAAGCAGACAACCCTAGAGATTTTAGGACCTTCTAAGTTGGCAGCTTATTTTCATAAGTGGGTTTTACTGTGTAACCTATACTTGTGTGCCTGTAATGCTCGTGTGCACAGCCCCCCCCCCCCCCCATTCCTAATGATTAGAGACAGCGGGTTCAGAAAGGGACAGAACACTCTCTTCCTCTTAAAGAGTTGCAGGCCAGGGGAAAATGCTCTACTAAATACTCAGACATTCTTTCCTCTAGACACCCCGTTCCTTTCTGTTCCCCCTAAATAAGGCTGGAGAGAGTGAAAAGGGAACATATTGCATACATCACTAAGTAGACCCATGGCCACTGCTTCCTCCAGGTGTGAACTGATAGGTTAAAGGGAGGCTTGGAATAAACTGGTAATTACTCACAGTATTCCTCTGTGACTGGCCTAATTGGTGCAGCCCTCCCTATAGGGCCCTGGTCCTTTGCAATTAACAATGAATTAGCATACAGTAGTGCTGGGCCCCTGCAGGGGACTTTGCCCATCTGCTGTTGGGGAGCAAGCCAGTGGCATGACACCTGGGTAGCAGCATTCATTGTCGGTCAGAATGTGATGGATCTTTGGGGTGGGCGCCTGTGCCTCCTGCCAAATAATTAAAAATGCCTTTTAATTCCTGTCACCGGTCATTGGGTGTTCACCGAGCACGCATGCCAGCCCCTGGGTACTGCAAGGGAGGACCTTGACATGGCGGTACTAGATGCATAGATGTTAGCCAGGGCCGCCCCAGTGGCCATAAATTGAGCAGTGTGACTCGAGTCTAGTAAGTGTCCTGTGGTCCTCTTGGGCTTTGCTGGAAGGTGAACGATGTCTAGGCAGCTGCTGCTTGCTCAGACCTCAGTGGGAGCAGGAATGTGCCATTACAGAGGACAGTGTCAAGGTCCTGCTGTGGGAGGAGTGTATTTGGGGAACAAGAAGAAGGCCGTGGTAGCTCAGAGAGGACAGAAAGTGTGAAGGGGCAGGTCTGACACAGTCTCCTTTCAGTTTGGTTTGTACCCAAGGCAGGCAGCGGTAGGAGGTCTCTGTAGGAGTTCACCCCCCCACACACACACCCGTGCAGACTGGCTTGGGAATTGGGGCATGCCCTACTTTGGGGAACACAACTCATAATGCAAGGGAAGAGGCTGCATGGTAAATGACATTATCAGAGTTCTTTAGTGAGAAAAAGAACAGGATCACATCCCCCCACCCCCCTTATACTTCAGGGTGGAGGTGGAGCTGATGAGTGTGTTTCACTGGTTATCAGTCACCTTGGGGTAGAGCTCAAAGCCCTTTGTGTGTGTGTGTGTCCCCGTGTCCCCGTCCCTGAGTGATATTCCAGTACAGATTTTGTTCACTTGGCTTCAGTAATCCCAAATCCAACTTCCAGATAGTCCAGTCCATGTGCCCCTCTGTGGCTGAGTGCTGAGTGCTGAGTGGCGAGTACTTGGTTCCTCTGGGTTTCCCTGCTGCTAAGGAAGAGCAAATGAAGCAGCTTAGCCATCTTCCTCTCCGATGTCCAGAAGGACTCTTGGAGTTGGACCTCGTCACTTGCCCTGGTCTCCACAGCTATGGTTGAGTCGTTCATGGTCACAGGCTGGCAGTGGGAGAGCTGGCCTCCTAGAGCACAGTGCCCAGCCTCCATTCATCCCTGTCTGCTCCGCCTGCACGGTGTCTTCCCAGCAGCATGCCAGCCCAGTTCATGTTGGGATGGTCTGTGATGGTGGCCAGGCTGGATGACCACATCTTTCCACAGACCAGGAAAGGTGTTTTCCAAAGCCACATCATCTGGTGTGGCTGGCAGAGGGTCTGTGGCATATGCCCACATCTGTCTGCAGACATGATCCAATGTGTGTTTGGTGGTGTTCCCATTGCTGGGCTGTTGTTGACCCTTTTTTTTTTTTTAATGTCAAGAGAAAGTTCAGGCAGGGGTTCAGCTGTCTTCTGCTTGCTACTTCACAGGACAGCTATGTGGTCTGCCTCTGGGGAGCTGGGCTTTTTCAAAACTGGGTCAGATCATTGTTTTTCTTTGTTTTGCCTTGGTCTATTCCAAAGACAGAATCCTTTCATGAAAAAAACTGCCTCTCTGAGTGCTTGTATGTTCTTGGGATGGACATCAAAGGCAGTATGAAAAAGACTTATGCCTTGACAGTATCCAAATGATTGAATAATTTTTTTGCCCTTACAAACACTTTAAGCTAATTAAAGGGCAAGTATGAAGTATTTACAGTGTAGACAAGGGATGGTCTTTCATATGTAAACAGTTTTTATAAAACAATGAGGGAAACTCCACAACAGAAGAAAATGGGCATAGAACCCTTGAAAGGGAAAAAAAAAATGAATGGGCAAATAAGTTGTAAATATATTTGGCTCTGTTAGAGAACAGTTAAAATTATAGGCTGACATTTTAATATAACTAAGAGACTGAGTCAGCTCAGTTCATGGAACCGGTCCATTGAAATGTTTTCTTTTTACACTGGTATAAGGAGAGGAAAATGAGATAACTATGGAGAAGAATATATCAGACTTGTGAAAACTTTACAAATGTTTGTAGCTTTCTACCTGGAAATTGCCTTTCTGGATTAACTTCACCCCAGATTAATACAGTCCTCTAACAGAACATCTGTGTGATGCTTCAACCCCATCTGTGGACTTTATTGTTTTCTTAACTCATGTTTTTTATTTTTATTTCTATAAACCAGTTTGGCCTTGAATCTTCATTTTCCTTGGATTACAGGCATTCAACACTACTCCTGGCTGACTTAGACTGTTAATACATGGTTTTGCCCCAAACAGATGTGGGAGAAATGAATAGTCGGGAAGGAATCCTGAGAGTAATTTGGAAGTTCACTCGTAGCCTAATGAAAGCTCTGGGAAGATATCCCTCATTGCATCATCATGGGGCAGATGGGGGTGAGGGGTTTGTGTAATGCCAAATGCCGTTATTAACATCCCTAGAGATGCTCAGAAATGAACAAATGGGAATCTTTCATTTTCTCGAGTTTGACTGAATGGTAAAGTTGGAGTTTCAGCAGCTCTCTTGAGGCTGGGTGGGGCTCACATCTGATGAGTTTGCCAGGAGGAGAGAAGCACTGGCTTTTGTTTTTGGCACACTGAAGTGACCCAAACATGAGGTTGTGATTTTCCTTCTCTTTTTTTCTTTTATTGAGGTTTAATTATGATAATAGGAAGTCAGATTTCCAAAATAGATTAATGTGTGCATCAATGTGTGTGTGTGTGAGTCACAGGTGGTTGTGAGCCGCCATGTGGGTCATGCAAACCTGACTCCTCAGCAAGAGCAGCAGTGTGCCTCATATCTGAGCCATCCCCAGCCCGCACACACTTTTTTATTTTATTTTAAATACTTAGCTTGGGTGTACCAGGCTTTTCTTTTAGGGCCACCAACCAGCTCCCAATTCATGACACTATTATTAGTTTTGAATGCTCGGCCTAACTTAGGCACATTTCTGGCTAGTTCTTTTAACATAAATTAACCAGTTTCTCTTTATCTACCTTTTGCCTTGGGGCTTATTACTCCTCTCCACCCTCCTCTCCTCCTTTTTTCTCTCCCCTCCCCTCTCTCTTTCTTTCTCTCCCTCTCTTCTGTCTGTCTGTCATCTATCTATCTATCTATCTATCTATCTCTCTATCTATCTCATGTTCTCTGCTTCTTCTGCCTACTGGCTGGCTGGCTGCTTCCTGGCTTCTTGCCCTGGATGTCTCCCTTATTTTCTCCTCTCGTTCTTCTTTTCTTCTTTCTGAGCCTAGATTTCTCCTATTCAATCTCTCTGCTTGCCAGCCCTGCCTATCCTTTCTCTTCCTAGCTACTGGTTGTTCAGCTCTTTATTAGACCAATCAGGTGCCTTAGGCAGGCAAGATGAAACAAATGTAGCACACCTTTACATAATTAAACACACATCCTTACATCATTAAACAAATGCAGCTTAAACCAATATAACACACCTTTACACAGTTAAAGTAATATTCTTCTATTTTTTTAAAAAGATTTATTATGTATACAGTATTCTGTCTACATGTTTGCCTGAACACCAGAAGAGGGCACCAGATCTCATTACAGATGGTTGTGAGCCACCATGTGGTTGCTGGGAATTGAACTTAGGATCTCTGGAAGAACAATCAGTGCTCTTAACCACTGAGCCGTCTTTCCAGCCCTAAAGTAATATTCTGCAGCATAAACAAATGTAACACATCTTTGCCTAGTTAAAATAATATTCTACAGCACTTGGGAGCCCGAGTCTCGTTTGCATGAGGTGGAGTTGGGGGGGGGGGTGAATTATAAATAGTATCCCATGAGGGTGTGGGGTGTTACTGGTTTCACAACGCCAACATTAGGAAGGCTTCATGTCACATGCGTGAATAGTCTTTGGGTGCACACTGTTACTGTGGCTGGGAGCGACTGTCTAGTCTGCTGTGTCCCAGTCACTGAGTTGTTTGGACCCTGTTCTGCTGGGGACCCAGAGAGGGATATTTTTTGTCTAGTATTTTCTGTATTATTGTTGTTGATAGGGTGATAGTCTAGCAGGTTTGTGGGTGCTTTGGGGGAGCAATTGGCTTTTGTGGGCTCTGGGGGCGATGTGCTTCTATATCTGGTTTATTATCGATCTTCGGAGTTTGGATCTCTGACCTGACCTTCCTGACTGGCTTCCTCTGGGCTGTCCTTTCCCTAAACTCTTTGTGGTCATAGACCTCTTTGTCCTTTCGGGGATAGTTTTCAGGCCCGGTCTAGTCATGAAGCTTCACGTTAAGGACACACGGACACGAAAGACTCGAATTGTTTTATCTTTCATCTCATTAACAAGACCCAGTATTCAGCTCACACACAGGTCATAGACTGTGAACACTTGAAATTAGGAGACTTTAAGTTTTAATAGTGATTCTTCAGTAAGTGGTATTTTTTAAAGAGTCATATAGGGTTCATTTACTCCTTAACACAAACAAGATTTCTGGAATTATAAATAATGGTACATAGCAGATGACCCGGAGTCCGTCATGTGTAGACCCCTGGGTTCTGTGGTGAGGTTATTTACTGCTGCAGAAAGGCTAAGGACAGGGCACCGGGTGGGAAGTGTTCCTGAGAGGCTTGATCTGAGGGCGACATCGAGACCCAGGTTCTGGGTCAGAGACTGAGAAGGCTGCCGCTGCGGAGGGCAGAGCTGGAGGGGTTAGACTGGTCCAGGGCATGAGGGCTGGAAGAGGAGGTAGCTTAGCACAGCCCGAGACACACTGCTGCTGCTGAGAAGCCCCGGCTGAGTTCAGTTGAAACCGGCTCTGGATTTAGGGCATGCTGCATGTTGTTAAGTCACTGTGTCTGCGGCAGCCTGTCAGGGCAGAGTAGGACCCAGGTAGTAATAGACAGGTGGCCTCCGTAGGACCCCGGTGACCTCTCACAGGAGCAGCCAGCACTGAGTTCAGCCATGGACCCGGCCGGGGTGGAGCTCACACTCTTAGCTCTTTGCTGCAGGTTCCTGGTCAGGAGTGCAGGCTCGGTGCAGATGAGGTGCTTTTTCTGTGCCCGGCCCTGGGCCTTCCAGTGTCATGGTGGCTGCCCTGTCCCTGGGATACTGCACATTGTCACAGGGCTCAGGTGTTCACTTTGGGTCAGAGCTTAGACGTTCTTTCTAGGTTGCAACTAGGGCTTTTCTGCATTCCTCGTAGGCTTGGGTAAAATGCCTGAGGTCTCCTGAGCCTGTGTGTGCCCTGGCCTTGGTAGCCAATGGCTACTCTCCACGGTGGCTTGTGTCTCTTGGAGTAGAACTACCTGCTGGGCTTTGGTAGCCCTCATCCTTAGTCTTGGGACCTTCCTGTCACCATGAAGCACTGCTGTGCTGGAGGTTTGTCACCAGTCCCTGCCCTATGTCCCCCTCAGCCTGCTGGGTATGCAGACATCCTATCCCCTGGTTCCAACGGTGGATTTTAGTCTCAGGTTGAAACCCCTTCCCCTGCGCTTGTCTGCAACACGTGCAGATCATCTGCTGGCATCTCTCCCGAGCCACGGAGTCCGATGACTTTCCCTGGGGTTTGCATGGTGTGAAGCACCCAGAGTCATCTAAAGGTGCTTTAGAGCACACAGAAGATGGATGTGTCCAGGATGGTGGCTTCTTGTCCTCCTCGGCCCTGCACTGCCGCTGGGTGTGTCACCTTTGTGGTGTTCTTTCAAATGCTGCTTTTCCCCCTAACAGTCGGGGTACCCCCAGCCCAATCGGCTTCCCTTAGCCGTCAGGGTACCATGTGGAGCACTGCCCCAGAGCCCGCCAGTCTCCCCTGCTCACATCTTATACCTCCTGGATCAGAACACAGAAGATCTGTGGCCATCACAGGCAAGGTCATTGCAGTATACTTGAGGGAGTGTGTGGGGACCAGCCCCCAGGACTGTTTGTTGTGGTGCTCAATTGGTTTTCTTCCTTCTCCTTTTCCTCCTCTTTGTCTTCACTGCCTCTTCTCTCTCTCTCTCTCTCTCTCTCTCTCTCTCTCTCTCTCTCTCACACACACACACACACACACACACACACACACACACACGGCACCTTAATATGTATACATACATATGTATAGCATACTAATATGTGTATATATATTAATGTGCTTGTGGAGGTCAGAGGATACCGTGCAGAAGTCAGTTTTCTTCTTGGACCGTGTGAGTTCAGGGAGTGAACCCAGGTCGGCAGGCTTGGTGGCAAGTGCCTTTATTTACCCAGTGAGCCATCTTAACCTGTCCTTCATGGACATTTCTTATCACTCTTCGGGACACTGTCTCTCTTCTTTCAGACAATGGAGCACAGCTGCAGATCCGCCTCTCTGGCTGGCACTGTACTTGCCGCTCACTGTCTCCTGCAGAACCCTGCCTACCCATTAGATGCTGAATGGAAACTGTCCCTGCTGTGTGTGCTGTGTTGAGTGGTACGCAGGAAGTCATCTGAAGCAGCCTGGTTGAAAGCTGGTGTTTCCTTCTCTCTTCCTGAGGCTTAGGCTGCAACCAGAGCCCATCACCCTTTACTTCCCAAGAGTAGTGGGCATCGGCCAGCCTCTGGCTCTTTCATGGCCTACGTGGGTGTTCATGGTGGTTTAGGTTTGAATTAAGTCAATGAGTAGGCTCGCCATCTCTGAATCTAGCCAGCCAGTGGTCCTTCAGTGGCCTCTTAGCTTCCCCACGGCTGCTCCCCTTACCTGTGTGCCCACACCACGGGGTTAACAATGAACAGTACTCATTCTCAGAAAGACCTGTTGGTTCTGAAGCAGCCACGGAAGAGGATGGTGTGGGTCCCTTGATCTCTAAGCTCAGTGGCCCAGTGGCTCCTGTCATTGGGCTCACTAAGTCCACTGTGACACCCCCACCCCATTGCAACATCAGTTTGGGAAAAATCCATCAAACTGGCAGAGGCAGGTGGTTCCATGGCTCGTCCGGTCTTACGATCAGCTGGTGCACAGCAGCTGTGACCAGTTGGGTCTGAGCACTGACCTGTTGTTACCCAGCCCTGCTCTGCAGCGAGGGTCCCTAGGATGATAGTCTGCTCTTCTCTGCACTCATGCCCTGGTGATCACTGCAGGATGGATGGTTCTATCTCTGGTGGTCAGCTTGCTTCAAAGAAGGGCAATAGAGCACATGGTCTTGGTGGCCTGTGACCTCTGCTCCCAGCTCCCTCTCCTACATCCACAGGGACTCGGGAGCAGGATACAGCCCCATCACAGTGG
Source organism: Onychomys torridus (assembly GCF_903995425.1). NCBI lineage: Eukaryota > Metazoa > Chordata > Mammalia > Rodentia > Cricetidae > Onychomys > Onychomys torridus. Next base: position 5,176,746 of record NC_050465.1, read on the forward strand.
CCACTGCTGAGTTTGGATATTTGGAAGATGTCAGGAGCCAGCTGGACATCCTTTGGGGAGGGCACACTGGCAGCTCCTCTTCCTGTCGATTGCCTTGTGTTCTCCAGCCGCTCGGTTATGATATTTTTGAATAAATGTGCCTTTCCTCTCCCTGGGAACCGTCAGTGCAGCTGCAGAAACAGTGCCTCTGAACACCAGAGCGGGCGTGCTGCCCTTGGGGTTTGGGCCCTTCCTGCAGGCTGACCTCTCTGCCTGTTGATGGAGCCTGTTGGGAACAACAAAAGCATCTCCGGGCATCAGCCTGCACATGGAGAGTCGCGCTGCCTCGCTGTGCAAACATTAGCAAAACATTTTGGGGATGGAAAATTAGTTAATTGGGAAATGGTGGGTTGTTAGATTGCTTGTTCTGCACTGAGCCGCTGCTGGCTCTGCTGCCTCAGAGTTTCAGGATGACATGAGCCAGCTTGGCTAGTCCAAGGACGTGTGTTTCACTATCTTGTCCTTCCTTGTTGCTGGGTCCTCCCAGGGTGGCTCTCTGGCCAGCTGCTACTGCTGGTGGAACCCGGCTGGCTGAGAATGTGGGGTGTGGGATAAAGTTACGAGTGTGGCTTCCCTTTGGAGCTTCAAGTGCCTGGATTTTTACATGCTTTCTGAGTGGACAGTTTGTCTCTGCCTTCAGCCATCCTGACACTAGTTTCCAGTCAGATTTTCCTTTCTTAGCATTTGGTGTTTTTCAGTATTTACAGAAAATGCAGAAAAAAAATCCGTGTATATGTATATATGCACACACACATATATCGATCAGCATGAGATGTGTTCTGTTTATGTTTCAAAGCACTTCTAGCTACACTGGCTCACAACCACGTTAGGTCATACCACGTGTCTATAAGCCATCCCGGGGGACCTACCCCGATAACTGCTAAGGGCAGGAAAAGGAAGTGTGGCCATGCTCCAGGTGTACTTCGGCTGACCTGGTAACCAGACATCAGTTTCACATCTAGTGTCCAGCAGATGCCGTGTGTGTGTGTGTGTGTGTGTGTGTGTGTGTGTGTGTGTGTCGGTTGGTGCGCGTGTGCACACACATACACACGCGAGTGAGCGCACACATGTGCACCTTAGGTCCTCCAACCTACTGTGTACTTTCCCATTTGAAATGACTTGATTAGGACTCATTTATTGCTGTGACCGGAAATAGTTATACTTGATAATTTTTCTCAGTGATGTGAATGTTATTTTTGAGTTTTGGCCAACGGGAGATGGGGGCCAGGTCAGAATGGGAAAAATATGTCCTGGAATTCTCTCCCCTGGAGGGAGGGAGAAGATCACTGGGAAAAGGAAGTGGGGGAAAGAAGGGAGGAGATAATGGAGGGTCTCGTGTCCATAGCAGGCACAAAGAAGAGGGTCCTGGCCTCTCACTTACTGGGCACATTCTTTACCAGGGCAAAGCAGGTCCAGGCCCAATGGAAGGGGACAGGAGCAAAGACCCCACAGCCATTTCAGTTGGTCAGAGTTGTCTTTGTTAGGGTTTCCATTGCTGAGAAGAGACACCATGACCAGGACAACTCTTAAAAGGAAAACATTTAATGGGGGGAGGGGGCTCACTTAGAGTCTCAGAGGTTAAGTCTATTCTCATCATGGTAGGGAGCATGGCGGCGTTCTGGCAGACATGGTGCTGGCTACATCATGATCAGAAGGCACCAGAAATTGGCTGACACTGGGTGGTGGTATCTTGAGCATAGGAAACCTCAAAGCCTACCCCTACAGTGATGCACTTCCTCCAACAAAGCCACACCTCCTAATAGTGCCACTCCCTATGGTTTTATGGGGGCCATTTCCATTCAGACCACTGCAGTCAGTTAGTGGGGAAAAGAGAGATCTGGTGACCAGCATATGTGGGTCCATCACCTTGTGGGGACCATGCTTGTGTCTGTGGTTCATCTCAGGATGATCAAGGAACTTCTGTAAGAGCAGAGAGTGCCACACCTAGTCCCTGTCAGGCGCATGTGCCTGTTGTCCTCAGGAAGAGTGCCGGAAGTGTCCGCGTTAGGCACACGTGTGAGACAGAAAGGAGGAACTTAGTTGTTTCCAGGGAACTGATTGGCAGAAGAGAAGCTGGGTGGAAAGGCTTGCAGAGAGCCAGGGTAGTGTTGACCAGGGAGGAAAGTGTAAGGACAGGATTTGTGGGTCCTTGGATGACCTGGGAAGATGGGGAGCCTTGGCCTGTCTCTTAAGTTAGACGCAACATGATGAAGTGTGTGGGGAATGAGGAAGATGGTGGGCAGTTTGGATCTTCTTGGTCGGGGGGAGAGCAGGACAGAAGCACACAGGTTGGCAGCTGATGCCCGTGTCCAGTGTGAGGAGCAAGTGGCCTGCTGGAGCCCCAGTGTCCAGCCTGAGGCCCAAGTGACCAGTCTGGGAACCTAAGAGGGTTTACACAGGGACCATGTAGGGCTTTGAAGAGTAAGAAATAACCCTTGATCATCTGACATGGGTTGACTTAGGTAAGAAATGATCCTTCCTCGAAGGAGTTTTCTGCCGTATCAAAGCAAGGTAGCAACCACATCACTTCATGTAAGTGACCTCTTTGCATTTTATTTTTCCAACCATATGGTAATGGCATGAGCTTGAGACTTGAAAATACAGTTCTGTGGAAAATATTTCTGTGCCAAATAAAACAAGCGTTGGAGGGAAAGTTATGTTTTAGAAGCCCGGAGGCTTATCACACATCCCTTGTATGTTTTCTGGTGGGACTCCTCCCACTGTGTCTCCGTACATCATTTGAAAAGATGTTCGAGATAGGGTTCCTCACCCTTACGGCATAAGCGTTTTCCCACAGTATCTTCTGGCAAATCCATGCTGCCTGTAAATTCTGTTGGATGCAGAACGAGGGAGTAGGTTTGGGGAGCAGGGGGTGATTTCTCTTGCAGGTCTCGTGGAAGGTAACTGCTCATTTACTGCTGTCCTTTCATCGCCTTCTTCCTGGGAATGTGACCATCATTCCTTGTGGTGCCATGGCAACACTCAGCCCCGCAGCCTCCTCCTAATTATTTGAACGAGGTCTGTGTGCTGGCCCCACTGTTTGGGGCCTGCATAATGTATGAATGCCCCAGTGACAGTGAGCCACAGCCTGATGAAAACAAAGAGCTGCTTCCGTGCGTGCGGTGGGCAGATTGCAGAAACATATTGCCAAACACCCTCTGCTAACTGCGAAGCCTGTCGTAAAGTGTGTCTTTAGCCTGTCAAAAAATATTTTGACAGGTCCATAGTGGCACTCCCTTCCTATGCAGATCGGCCAGGGATGCCCAGGCAATCAGCTCAAGGAAAATCCACAGGACTTGGAGACTGGCATCATCAGGGTTCATCACTCTTGCTGATAAACACGTGGAAACTGTTTCCTTCCAAATGTAAATAATGAGAAAGTGTATGAAGATGACAGCGCTGCCAGATCCCAGGGCAATCCAGGGTGTGCCTGGGGTCCTAGAACGGCTGTTGTCACGGAGGTAAACGGAAGCTCACACATGAAGCGCGTAGAAGATGAGACACGGGCCAAGTGTGATATCTAGGCTGTGTACAATAGCATGGAAAGGCTAGGTGGAGTGAGGCCCAGGGAAAGAGGCTGCTGCCATTGCTGAGGAGGCGCGGACTGAGCTGACGACCAAGAGTCAGAAAGTAACATCCAAAAGATTGGTGGAAAATGCTAATTTATTTTAGTCAGGTAGGCTAGTAAGATGGCTCAGTGGGTAAGGATGCTTGCCACGCAAACCTGATGACCAAACCTGATGACCTGAGTTCAGTCGGCTGAACCCATGTAAAAGTGGAGGGAGAGCTGACTCCCCAATGTTGTCCTTTGCATGTGTGTTGTGTGGTGCAGGCCCACACACGTGCACACACACACACACACACACACACACACACGTGCCCACGCACACACAGATCTTAAACGAGAAGTAAGACAGATTAACAGACAATAGATTGAATCTCTCACACACACGATGTTAAAGACAAAGCTCAGACTCTTCCAAGCTATACAGCGGTCCAGAAAAGGGGAGGGGAGAGCACAGGACTAGCTGGTGAGGACATTCTCAGTCATGGGCTTTGTTTTTCAGGATCAGGGGAAGAGGAACCCAGTGATGGGGTCCGGCGATTGCTCTGGTTTCTCAGGGGATGGCAGGCTGGGAAAACAGAGACTGGCAGAGGAGAAAAAAGCTGGCAGTGAACTGAGAGGGATGGCGCTGGCCTTAGGTAGGGTTGTCAACTTTGGTGCAGTTGGCATCTTGTTCGAGGCCATCCTCTGTTGTGGGATGTCCTGACTATTGTAGAGTGTTAGCATCCTCAGCCTCTATACACTACACTCCACTAGCACCCTTCTAATCCTAATGACAACTCGGACCACATATCCTCTGGGTTGAGAACCGCTGGCCTCAAGTGATGTACCAGGGCTGGAGAACTGAGAACGCGTCTGTGAGCTTTTGGTCAGGCTTGTACAAGACAAGACTGAAGGGTGGGGTGAGCTTGGATGTGGGATTAGGAAACAGCCGCTGTCAGGGTTCTGGAGGGCAAGACTGCAAAAGGTTCAGCTGGCTGTGTTGCTGACAGCCTTCTGCAGATATGTAGGAGGTAGCAGGGTCAAAGGTCCTCAAACCTAGAGCTGAGCCCTCAGTCCACTTGAAGGTTGGTGGAGGTCAGGAGGCAGCCATGGGGGTGGGTGAAGTCATCGGTGGCGGCTGTGTGGCCAGAGACTTCGTGGCCTGGGATAGAACCTGGGGAATCCCAGTCTTTTCCAGGGGAAGAAGAGTCAAGAAAGGGAGTTTGTTTCTCTTGGTGGTTGTTGCTCAGCAACTCTGGCCAAGGAGGTGGGAGGAGGAAGATGTTCAGGACCAGATGTGGAAACGGGGTGGGTGACCTCATGGTGAGGGTGGGGCTTCTCCCTGTCCTCTCTCACCTTTGTTGCCTCTGGGTATATGTGTGAGAGGTGTGCTTGCTTGACTTGAACCACAGGGAATGTTATTCAAAACGTGGCTGCCTGGTTTGCTGCTGCATTTCATTCTGTCAGGTCGGACTAGGTGCACTCCGTTCTGTGAGCTGGATGTCACAGTTTGCTTCTCGGGGGCTGAGAGGAAACCATACGGAAAGGTTCAGCTGCCCTAGATCTTTGTCCTTGGGTTATTTGCAAGGCCCTGAGGGGACCAAGAATTGATAGTGCGGTCAAGAACAGACAGCTTCCCTGTGATAGTGGATTTGTCCATGTGGGGTTGGTTCTGAGACCCACACAGGGTGCTCCTAGCAGTCTAGGCTCCTGTAAAGTCCAACAGGATGGGCTCCTCTCTGGCTTAGGAGGGCTTACCAGCCTCCAGGGCATACTCACCTTAGTGCTTTGTTTACAGGCTCTTAACTTCTTTCCCTTCCTGAGGAAAGAATACCATGCATCACTGGTGTTCTTTCTCAGTCCCTGACTGAGGGGGACATTTACAGAGAGCCCAGCCTCCAGTGTGAAGATTAGCTTCCAGATGGAGGTTACAGTGTGTTGGACAAGCCTGAGATGTTAGTAGTTCCTGCTCTCTGACTCACACTGGCCCAGCTCCCTACAGCCTCGCGCTTGTACCGCATAGTCAGAAGACAAATGACCTCTAATGGTCATGGTGGCTCCAGGCCAGGAGGGAAGGTGCCGCTCCACACCCTCAATTCAAGGGTCCAGCCTCTAACTGGACGTAGAAGGACTGTTCCGAAAAGGACTGAACTCTACCTCACCTCCTAGTTCCTCAACTCTCCTAACTCAGAACTCAGGAACAAGGAAATGCTAAAGTTCAGAAAACCATTTTCCCTACCACTGGGCTGGCTTAATTAGAGAGTAAGACAGAGTTGCATTTCCTGGTTGTTTACCACAGGGCAGTGCGTAAAGCTGAGTCTGTAATTAAATCGTCTAGTTGGGAGGGATTGCAGGGAAGCATGCGTGGGACAGGCTGGCGTCTTTTCTTTTGCCCGTGTGTCTGCTCCTGTTACCTGCCACCCTTCTTATTCTCCAAGTCTTGTTATGAGTGTCCTGGAGCAAATCCGGAAGCGGAGCGTCAAGCAGACCCTTTGAACTTCACTCTAGGAAGCCTGCCTCCTGGAGCCTGCCTCCCAGAGTCTGGGATGCAGGTTTCTCTCTTGTCTGTAGGAGGAGAAACAGTGGAAGGTTGCTGGGTGGGAACCATTGAATTTGGACCCTGTAATCCCAGTCTGTTTAGGCTGGATGAGGTAGGTTCCACTCGAGACTATTCTCCAGATCAGCGACAACGGACACTGCCTCTTTCTGCATCCCTGCCTCCTGCTCTTGCCTGCGGGGGACCCCGTTTCCTTCAGAAATGTAGTTCTAGTTAAGATTGGAGGTCTTTCACAAGCCACCTGAAGTGCCTCCTCTGCCTACCGTCTACGGATGGGGACACGCGCGTGCGTGCGCGTGCACACACACACACACGGACACACACACACGGACACACACACACACACACACGGACACACACACACACGGACACACACACACACACGGACACACACACACACACACAGACACACACACACGGACACACACACAGACACACACACACAGACACACACACACACACACGGACACACACACACACAGACACACACACACAGACACACACACGGACACACGGACACACACACACACACACACGGACACACACACAGACACACACACAGACACACAGACACACACACACGGACACACACACACACACGGACACACACACGGACACACACACGGACACACACACACACGGACACACACACACACACACACACACACACACACACACGGACACACACACACGGACACACACACACGGACACACACACACACACACACACACACGGACACGGACACGGACACACGGATATACACACCCAGAGGCACATCTGAGCAGCCTCTGAAGGGTGATATGAGAAGAATGTACAACATACTCTTGAATTTTACAAATTCAGGGACAGAGATCTGAGCAGAAGCCTATATAGGCTTCCATAATGTGGAATTCCTTTTTTTTAATGTGCTGTGCTTGTGTTGTAGGGGAAATTGGGATTAGAAAGTAAATATCTCCACCCTCCACCCCCTTTTTGGGTAGAATGCCTTCCTAGCATTCCTGGGCATAATTCAAGCAGCACTTCAGTAAATGTCAAAAAGTTGGAGGTTCCGGGCAGTGTGTGTCGGCCTGCCTGTGCCTGCCAGCTGTTTTCCTGGCCCCAGGCTTCTGTCTCTCTCTTTGCCTCTGGAATATTTTCAGGGACAAGCACCTCCCAAACTTAAAAAATACATATTTTATTTCATAGATGCTCTGACTGCTGTGTGTCATTGTGTGGTTCTGATCTAATCTCCAACAAAACACTTCATGTGTTATCATACCCCTCCCCACCACCCCCCAACCTTATTTCTCCATGTGTAACAGCATTAATTGCTTCTTGGAAATTGCCATTCACATTTTTGTGCCACTTCTGTCCTGGCAACATTATTTGAGCCTTGAAGCAGGTGTCCTGGCACCTGCCTGTCTCCACACCCTTGGGGAGCATCTTGGTATAGGCTAGCTATCTCTGGAGATGCCTTCCTGCATCTTGCCTTTTTCAGCCAGCACAGCAGATCAGCTGCAGTTCCTGGGTTCAGGACTCTGCCTGCTCATTCACAGAGGGTCATCCAATGGCTGCCTGCTCAAAACACACACAGCCTGCCTGGCTTTAGGGATCTGTCTTGTGTGCATTGCTGATGTGTTACATAGGAGTCTGGTACCTTCCTTGGGAAGGATGTACAAGAGGAGCCCAAGACTAAGGGCTTCTGTATCCCAACCTTTCAACCTTCAGGCTGTGACTGCTGATGTGATTGGAAGGGGTTTTGCAACTAAGACCGCCTTGCTGCAAGGATATGGTGAGGCCTCTGCCTCGAAGGACTGTCCCTGCAGGTCCAGGAGTGTTTTTCATCTGCAGCAGGCCCTGGACAAGGATTTGGTTCTTGGTTTTGTGGAGCCCCCCACCTAGGGACAGTGGGTCCTGGTCTGCTCTTTTCTTCTTTCCTTTGTTCTGGCTCTGGGTGTCTGGTCTCTGCCTCCCATTGGGTCTTCCTGCTCCCAGAAGTTCAGAAGTTGCACCAGCAAGGGCTCTGTCCCAGAGATGCGCACAGCCATGGTCTGCATTCAGAAGGGAAGGGAGTGGGGAGACAACACAGGACACCAGTGGGCAGCTGGGGGATCCCTAGAGAGTCATGCAGCTCTCCAGGAGTAAGATGGTTTAGCTTCACACACAGCAGGAGGAGCCTGAGCTGCTAGGCTTGAATGCCTCTCTTCGGGCCCTGACTCTTGTTTCTAGTGGATAAGACCAGACACAGTGGGGACCTGGTGAAGCCCCGTGAAGGAGGATTGCTTGAGATACGGGTCAGGTGTGCAGAAGTTTCCCAGAAGGAAATGGAGAGACACAGTGGGATCCAACCTTAGAAAGACCGTCTCCCCACCAAAGAGGGGCGACTGAGGCAGCAGGGCAAGTAACCATGACTACAGGGGTCATTACAGTCTCGAGAGACAGACAGACAGACAGACAGACAGACACACACACACACACACACACACACACACACACACACACACACACGTGCACTGAAACCAGATTTCCTCCGTGTTACCATTGTTTGACGTCAGGGACCGAATCCTGGGTTTTGGGGGATGCCAAGTGTGTGCTGTGCTATGATACTACAGATGTTTGTATTTGTCAAAGGAGAGTTAGAATGACTTTGGGGAGGTGAAGGGAACTGGAAAGCACTCATGATGTATAACAGGAGGGCTGTCCCTGTTTGTTGTTGCCGAGAAAGACTCCCAGCATCCCACTGGGAGAGTCACTGGGGATATTGGCTCTGTGCAGAGGCCCTGCAAGGTAAGATCATTTCGCATCTCCACCTGAGCCCTGTTGCTTTTCTTTGAGTGGGAGTCAGGAACTGAGTAACACACTGTTGACACACAGCCTAGAAATATGCCGTGTAAAAACTACTCACCTTTCTGCCATGTGAGTCCACACACACTGCTCTGTCCTCTGCTCATCATCTGGGGGACGGGACATCAGATTATCTAGTCAAAGGGAGTAGAGGACAGAGGCTGTGATGTGTGTGTGCTGTTTGTATTCATTGGCTGTGTCACAGAGGAGGTCTGGAGTGAGCAGGAAGATGGCTCCCTGGCTATGTTGTGGGGTGGACACTGTACTGCCAAGCAGTTCATGCTCTGCATTGAAGGACTGTTGGGAGCCACAGTGCTAGCCCTGAAGATGACATAGGATGATTCCAGAAGCTCTGGCTGCCAGTGCTGCTAGGGAAATAGAGGATGTAATCCTTGGAGACTGGCAGGAGAGGATGGGATGAGCCCGGAAGAACAGTTGGATTTCTTCCTGGTGAGATAATATGAGGGAGATTGAGAAGGAGGGAAGAGAGCACTCTGCCAATAGCGCCTACTCCCAATATCCTTGTCATGTGAGGGGTTGGCGGATGTGTGTCTGTCTGTGGGGACTTCTCTGAGAGTCCATGCCTGATGTTTATTCCCTGAATATCTTGGTGTTTGCACAGGCATTTTCAAGGAGTCTATGCCCTGAAAAGGAGGGGGGTGTACCCCAGTTTATCCCCTAGCAGCTCACCATCATCATCTGCTTGAAATAAAGTCTGCTTAGAGCAGTGGTTCCTGGAATCAGAGATGGGTGCTCAGTCTTGTCTCTTTGCACTGTACTTCTGTTGGGCTGTGTGCCTGCTCTCTGAACATCACAAGTCTCTGCTTCCCTCACAGATTTCACTTATACAAAACATGTTCCAGTGCAGTGGGGCAGCATTAGCAGACCCTAGCCTCAGACCTGTGCCTTATTTAAGTATGGAATTAAAACAGAAAAATGATTATCTGTGTCTGAAACAAAAGATGGGCTGCCACAGTGGCTTAACAGCTGCTCAGGAAGGTAGCTTTAGTCCAGGTGAAGGTGGATGTCAGCAGTGGCCTTTCTGTGTTTATTAGATTGGAGCAGAGACCTTCATAATCCAGTGGCCTAACCAAGTACAAGCGCATTGTCTTTCACTGAAGTCCAAAGAGATGCCCCGAGTTGCAGGGATGCACTTGTCCAGGCACAGTTCACCTATGGTGAATGGAGGAAGTACTCTGGGGACACGGGCAGTGTGTTTGTACTGGAGGAGTCTAGATGGGTGCACATGTGCTCACCCACATTCCATCCATCAGAACTCATCAAGTGGCCACCTGGGCCTGCGGGGGAGGGTGGGAGACCGTCTAGTTGTCTGTCTAGGAGGCCACTGGTGTGGGAGCAGCTTACCCATCTGTCATGTTCCTACTCTGCCAAGCATTCTGAGGAAGGTAACCTTTTTTATTGCAGTGCAGTGCATGCTGGGCAAAGGACCCTACCACTGAGCTACACCAGCTGGAAGGTGAGGTTCTCTCCCTGAACTTGACTGTGTGGAGAAGGCACTTCGGAACCTAACAGCTGTCCTTCCTTTGCTGTCACTTGAAGTGGCGGCCAGAGACTGTAGGTTCTGGATTGAGGACGGGGAGGGTGTCATGTTACACCACCAGGAAAGGACCCTTCACAGTAGGACCACATTCATTACCTGAGCACAACCCATTGCAAGGTGGACACACTCCCAAAGCGTGAATACAATCTGCTGCAAGATGTTTTGCCATCCAGGCCTTTTTACCAGAGCTCAAGATGCAGGTGGTTGACGCTGACTCTTACGTGTGCCTGGGGAATAATTTTATTGACTGCCATCAGATATGGCTCTGCTGCTCCTTGCTGATGGCATCTTCCTCTTCATTTTGGGAAGGTAGGCATTCCCATGAGCTCTGTTCTCCCAGTGGAGGCCTGACAAGCGGACTTGCCTGTCCTATGTCTGGAGGGCGGAGGCTTGTTACACTTGCCTTGCAGTTTTCTTAAGCACCCTGAGCTCTCCACCTTTGTGCCCCTTTCATAGGGGAATGGTCAGTGCTGGAGTCCTAGTTGGGGAGGATTTCATGGGGCCTCCTTTAGTCCTTGAGTGATGTAAATCAAAGTGTTCCATAAAAGCCAGGGGCTGGGCTCCAAGATGACTGTGACAAGAGGAAATTCATTGTCATGGAAAGGCAGGGTTTCTGGCAGTAAGCATGTCCCAGCAGCACTAGGGTGGCTGGTGTCTTTCATTGTAAAAAATCTGATCACAGCTGCATGTGAGTGGATTGTGTAATTATCAGCTGGTAATTAGGCACTCTGCACCTTACCATTAAGGTATTCAAATGATCAGCTGAGGCATTTACCTGAGGGTCCCAGTGGTGCGAGGGTCTCAGATCCCACGGTCCCTTTTAAGCTTGCTCTTCAGAGGTTTTCAGTTATAGGATCATATTGTGGGGGCCCAAGAGCTTCTGCTTCTCACAGAGTTGAACTTTGGGTGCCCATGAACAAGAAAATTGTTCTAGTTTCATTTCAGCATTGAAAAGTTGTGTGTGTGTGTGTGTGCGCGTGCGAGAGAGAGAGAGAGAGAGAGCGAGAGAGAGAGAGAGAGAGAGAGAGAGAGAGAGAGGTGTCGAGGTGTCGAGCGCACAATTGAACATGCAATTACCACATGCACATGTGGAGGTCAGAGAACTTCCTTCACCCACCTCTCCGATGAGCAGGATCTCTTGTCTCTGCTAGGCTCCATGCTCCAGGACACCTGGCCCATGACCTTCTCGGTGATTCTCCTGTCTCTGTTGGCCCCTCTCATTGTAGGAGCTCTGGGGTTCCATTTGGCTTTCTACATGGCTTCCGAGCATTAAACTCAGGTTGTCAGGGCTAGTTCCACAAGTGTTTTGACCTGCCCAGTCATCTGTGTGCACCCTACTTTATTTTGAAAGTTTCTTTTTAAAATTGCAATGTGTATGTTGGTACCCAGAGCCTACAGTGTGATACCAAGCTCGCTACCCACAGCTACTTCCCTAGTTCCAATCCTGTCATTGTTTTGTTATCTAGGCTCAAGCTTGGCTCATGCATGGGAATCTTGGAGGGATCCTGGAGGTCCCTTAATTTTTGTTCTTGTTAGCTCACCTGGCTGTGCCCTTTACCTCAGGCTGAGGTTAGAGCTAAGTTAGTTCTTTTCCTTCACCACAGATAGTCAACGAAGGAGGAAGGAGGTCAGGAGTGCGGGTTAGTTAGGTCAGTAACCCTGTCTCCAACTTTGCTAGCCTTAGTGGACCTCACAGAAGCCAGGCAGCTGGGAACTGGCATCGAAAAGTCCGTGGCTTTAACCATGGGAGAGAAAGAGCTGACAGTGAACGTGTGCCTGCCCTGTCTCTTGCCTTTCTTGTTCAGGTCACCCCACCTCCCTGCCTCTCACTTCTGATCTGCTAGTAAAAGATCTCAGGCCTTGCCTTGCCTCACCATTGTTCAGGGCCTTGGAACTGACAGTGTCCACCTCTTCCCTTCACCGGGCCTCACCTAGGGCTGCTCCAGCCTCCATTCTCCCTTGCAGAACCTAGTCTGCACGCGGTAGTTTAAGATTTGCTGGGATTTACTAATCCACAGCTCTAGAGGTACCTAGAACATGGAATCAGGTGGACCGCAGCAGCCTCTACTTCCAGGCATGGGTATCTCTGGTTTCAACTGAGGAGTGCCTTGTACTTGCAAAGAGTGGCCTTTTAGTGTCCAGCTTGGGTTACAGCACTTGCAAGGGACAGATTTTAGTCAATGAAACTGTGTGGCTGCACTATATATATCATCAGAGAGATAAGTACTCATGTTTTTTCTTTTGAGAAAGGGGAGGCTCTGTCTTTCTGTGCATCCCTGGTTGTCTGGGATTTGCTATATAGCCCAGACTGGCCTTGAATTTATGGCAGCTCTCTGTATAGCCCAGGCTGACCTTGAATTCACAACATTTCTGAATGTTGGCTCAGTCTTCAGAGCATTAGCTTGAGACCTCACATCTATTTAAGAAATCAGTTTTTTGATTAGAGGGTGGTCTTTGGATTGTAAAGGCTGAAATAAGGGTTGATTGGTCTTGAAGGATGCATAAGGAGATTGCAAGGTAGCCCATTGCTACACCAGTTTATCATTCCTTCATTCATTCCACCCACATGCTACCCACCGCTTTCTCCTGGCATATGAGAGTTGAGTATATTCTCGGTTGCTTCTAAGCAGGGCCATGGGATGGGCTCTCACTGTGGCTTGAGAGCCTTTCGGGGCCTGGTGGCAGGGGTGGAGGTGGGTGGGTGTGTTTTGTAAACTCCCTTACTCTCCTCCTCCCTGCTCCACTCCTCAGTGGAGCAAATGGGGCACAAGAAAAACAAAAATGAAAAGAACTACTAATTTTCTGAAGAGGAAAAGTGTGGTTTTGCAGATTCCAAACCTGAGCTCAGCTTTAAGTGAGTGAAAAGCTCAGAAGAATGTCTTCTAGGACAGTGTCCTGGAAAGGGCCAGTGCGTGCTGCAGAAGTAAGGTTGGGGACTTCAGCCGTCCCCCCCTGACTGCACGTCTCTGATCTTGGAAGCTGAGTAGGGTTTGGCTTAGTTAGTAGGTGGATAGGAGACTTCCTGGGAACAAATACCAGGTGCCGTAGGCTTTAAGGAAGCAGAGGCAGAGACAGGAGGCTGGCATGGGTAGAGATGGCAGGATAAAGAGACTTCTGGGCAGCAGAGGAGTCTGGTGGGAAAGATGCGAAGTGACTTACTGGTGACAGCTACAGGAGGCGCTCTGGACCATCGAGAAAACTGCTCCACATGTCCACCAATGCAAGCTCCCAGCAGCCCTCTGCTGACGTCCTCGAATCTCCGTTTAGATACATTTAAAGAAAACAAGTCTGTGGTAATGTTCCCGAAAAAAGTGCCTGGAGAGTTCAAACAGACCACATGCAAACACTAAACTCCTCACAGGCAAGTGGGCAAACCCAGTTCATCTCAGATACCTGTAATGACCGGAGAAGCCAGGATTAGAAGTGGTGTGCTAGATAAAGATTCAGTGAGTCCAGGCCTGTGGTCTTAGCATGGGTGCGGGGTGGGCTCATATCAGAAGCAGCCTTCATGTGGGGCCTGCCGACCCCTCCCAAGTTTGGGAATGGAATCATAGAAAAGTCACAGGATTTGGCCCAGGGATAGTTGCTGAAACTGAAAGTCATTAAATTCTAACTATGACTCTGGGTTGATTTCCATTGATTGGTGTACAAATGACATGAACCCACCGGGAGGGATAGACATGAGGATAAAGACATCAAGGTGTACTACCCAGGAAGACAGCTTCTCAGCCTCATGCCTTCTATGGCTTCAACTGTTTTCTAACGGTTGCCTAATGGCGATGGGAAGACCAGGGGTTCCTAACTCTAGATGATGGTGAAGTTGGGGGTCAGCGTATTTTCATTTATTTAAAAGATACCTGGACTAGGCAGGAGTCTAGCCAGCCAGCACTCTGGGTGGCATAGACAGTATCTGCAGTGAGTTTATTGACAGGCTCTCAGCTCCATCAAAGGCACAGTGTCTCTTGAGGTACAGCCCAGCTGGCTCCTGTGGGCTGTGGTGGGACCCTGACTTCCATATATATCAGTAAATGTCACCCTAGCCATTGGGTCAGTCCCCTTATCCCACCCAAAGCCCTCCTGTTTACTCTGAGTGTTCTTTGTCCTCAGTTAGTCTGTCAGCCTCATGAAGAAACCTAAGCAGCTCCCCAGGTCACCTTGTCAGTGGGGTCACAGTGCTGCTTGTGTGAAGAGGGTAAGATTATTGGGGGGGTGCCTGTAACCCCAAAACCTCATGAGTAGAGAGTTTATGGCTAGAGTTTAACAGAAGCATAGACACTGTCAGTGATGGTGCTCTGACTGCTCAGCAGAGTGCATGGGGGATGGGTGGGGATGGGTGGGGATGGGGTGGGGCTATGTCTTTGACTCTCTCTCTCCAGCCCTGAGTTAGCTCCCTGACCATGGATGCATGACAGGCCCCTCAAAGCTGGTTTGCCTTCCAGGAGAAGGAAGTGGTACTGATTGCTGAGAGCACATAAACCTTGCTTCTCCAAAATGAAAAGGGAGGATGCACTGCTTGCTACCTGCTGTCTTCAACTCTGTTGTCCCCTGTCCCCCATTGGTGGGTTAAGTAGAGGGGAAGCTTTTCAAGATAGTTAGGTACGAGCAAACCACAGAGCTAGATGTAAAGATAGTTTTTAAAAGCTATTTATGTTTTTGCTCAGAGCATAAACACAATTGTTGAAAAGCCAGTTTACATGCAAATTTTAAAATTAAAAATAGCTTTGTTAGGGCTGGGGATGTAGCTCAGTGGAGCACAGCAGAGTCCTGGGTTGGTCCCCAGCGCCACATAAGACTGAGCGTTGTGCTACACGCCTGCAGTCTCCGCCCGCGGGAACTGGAGGAAGGAGCACCAGCAATTGAAGGGCCTTCTCCACCATGCTGTCTCAAAACATAAAACAAACAACAAGAAGGTGGCCTTTAGTAGACCGTACCCAGGGTAGAGTCCAGCCCTTGCAGTCTGTTGGATGCTCGCTTCAGTGTAGATTTAAATGGGTGAAGAAAGGCTGTGGGGGTAGGGGTGCATTCTGTTTACAGATCTATATTTAATGCCATATGGGTGTCCTCTCCCCAGCTCCTTTGCAGCGTGGGAATCTGGGGCAAGAACCCCGTATTATCATCATAGGTTTTCAAACAGCTGGGGTTGCTTAGCTGTGGGTCTACAATACAATAGAGAGATGAAGGAGACATTGTCACTTGAATATTTACTATGCAGTCACTTAGGAGAGAAGGCTCCGTGTTCTTTGTCATGCCTACCATAGATGGTAGGGTGACAGGAAAGACCTTCCTAGGCACACCACTGTCCTCATACAGACACCAAAGTGAAGTGGAGGGCCAGCCAAGGTGAAGGTCATCCCTGTGTGGGTGTGACTGCAGATGAGCGATCCCAAGACGGTGACACATCTGATGTGACATGCACTAGATACCAGTAGTTATTAGTAGTCGGTGGTGCCCCCAGCCAACATGTTGACAGCCTTCTTACTGAGCCCTCAGGAGTTTGAAGACTACTCCTTTTTCCTCCTGCATAACATTGCTTGATTATAATTTGTTCAGAAAGCTCCCTGCCTTGGATCTCTGCTTTATTTTACACGTAGGCAAAATGGTTTCCAAATTAGAGTAAAAATATCCAAAATAGTCTATTGGGACCTCTGAGTTGTTCTTCCAGCTGTGTCTAGGCCAAAGTCAGACAATTACAAGGAGCAAACAGTATGGGTTCAGTCCCTCTCTGTCACCGCTATTGGCATTCATATAGGAAGCCCAGCGAACTCGGAAAGAAAATGACTTTCTGATGGAATCCTATCATTTCAAACAAATGTCTTCCATGAAGGAAGAATATTAATTACTGCTGTGTCCAGAGCAGCCCCCTCCTCTCTTTGAGTTGTGTATTCATCTAGAAGTACAAGGTCAGGATAGATTTAAAAGCAGATGGAAGCTTTGAAATGCAATTCATCCTGGAACCGAGAACAGTAGTTACCGAGGTGCAGAGGTGCCGGAAGACAGGCAGCCGTGGCTTCCGCTTTTGTTCTTTAAAGCGCTTTATTCCATTGGGAGGTCAGCACCGGGGATGCTCCGTTTGTGTGTCACCAGACTGAGCAGGTGAATGTGATAGCAGACAGGTTCAAAAGCGAGGTCCTGGCCTTGGTTATAGGTGACTCGAGATCAGTGGAGTTCAGCGACGGTCTTTGAAAGTCAAGCTCAGTGGGCAGAGCTTACTTGCATGGGGGAGGGGGGGGTCTTTCCCCTGTATGTGTTCAGTGTTGCCCTCTCCACCCCCACTTTCCAAAGTGAAGGTGGCTGGGTTAGCAGACCCATGTTGAGTGCTCTCATCTCATCAATTAAGGCCAGCTATGGGGCTTCTCTGGCAAGGTTGTGTGTGAGTCACTCAGGCAGGGCCTTGGCTCAGTATGCTGCTCTGCAGGGCGCATTAGATAGAGCAGGGTTCCTTATCTGCTGAGGAAGGAATCTTTAGTGCCAGGCGTGCATTTCTAACACATTTCACAGGATTCACTGGCACACATGTGTTCAATGGAGACTTATAAGGCCTTTGGTGTATGTGCCAGTTTCCCCCCTTCTCTCTGTGTGTCTGTGTCAGCGTCGTTCAACACCCCCCTCCCACTCCCCTCCCTTCTCCCCCCCCTCCCCGTGTATGCATGAGTGCCTATGGTGCTGTTATGAATGCCCTGGGGTGATTGATGTTGGAGGAAGAGACTGATTTTGCTCCAGGGATTTATAGAAATGGGAGGGGGGCAGACAGTGATTAGAGCTTTGTTTCTCCCTACTAAATAGCTATCTTGGCTACACAACTCAACCAAGAAAGGCAAGGAAATGCCATGTCCAGAGAAGGCAGACCATCCAACAGTCTTTCCTTCCCAGGCTCCTAGGGTTGTCCTTGCCTGCAGCCTGCAACCCCCATTCTGATGCCTCCAGGGCTGCGTCTGCCGCTGCTGGCTAATGAGGCCACATGTAGGGAGTGAATATTGCCACCATCTGTCTTGGTTCCTCATGCCCTAGTGGGGGCAGATACCTGGATCCAGGAAGATACAGCTGCCTTATTGGGCAGGCCTAGTGTGCTTGTGTGTGTATTCCAGCCTCAGACTGGATTTGCAAGGCAGTCACTCCACAGCCTTCAAAGCAAGGGAGAGGCTTTGCACAAGGATTCTGTCCTTGGCGTTGCTGAAGACAGTTACAGCATTTGAGCAAGACATGCCTGGCTTTAATTTAAATGAATCTGTTTTGTTTTGTTTTTTTTTCATCAGGAGGTAGTGAGAGTCTAGATAAGCTGCCCTAGCCCACCTGGGTGCCGTTGGTTTCCTAGCCAGACAGTGCCTTTGAGCTGTGAAGGGACTCTGCTACTTGCAAGCAGAGAGGTGGGGACTTCATCAGGAGAGACTAGAGGTCTCCCTGCCATCTCAAGGTGACCTCCAGCTGCTGGAGCACAGGTACCAGCTACATGCACGCACGCACGCACGCACGCACGCACGGTCCCGTTTATGCTGCTGTTGTCCTGAGTTTTTACTGAGAAGACCCTCAGTAGTATTCAGACATTATGAAGGTGTGGTTAGCATTGTCAGCTTGCCAGCATCTCGAATCAGATAAGATAAGCCTTTGGCATGACTGATTTTCTAGACGGGTTAATTGAGGTGGGAAGACTCACCCTAAACGTGGAGAGTGTCGTTCCAAATGCTGAGGTCCCAGACTGAATTGAAAAGAACTACAGATGTGATGTGACCAGCTGCTTCCCGCTCTTAAGCCATGATGGTCTGGTGACCTAAACTTGAGCCCGGTACCTTCCTTAGGGTACTTCCGTCAGTCACTTGGTAACCAAGGGAAATAACTGCAACAGATGGTGACTGCTGTGGGCTGCATGTGTCGATCCCAGAGGTTGCATGCTGCTGTCCGAGCTCCAGCTTCCTTAAAATGTGACTGCTTTTAGAGCTAGACTCTGACAAGGTGGTAAGCATGAGGGAGGCCCTTGTCCAGTAGGACTGATGGCCCTAAGAAATCGGAACGTGACAGACATGGGGAGGCCATGATGGAAGGGGTCGTGTGACACATAGGTAGCCTGCAACATCCACTAGCTAAGAGGGACACCGATTCTGCCTATGTCTTGGTCTTGGACCACCTTACAGAGCTATGGACATCTTTCACCTGTCCTTGAAGAGCCAGCCTGTGGAACTTTGTTAAGGTGGCCCTAGCTAACCGAGGGTGGCTCTTACCGGGGCCATTAGGATATCGGTGAGCAGCTCCATATTTATGCAAGTTTTCCCACTCTATGTTCCTTTCCTACCTGCAGAATGTGTTTATCTTCTTCGGTTAGTGCAAGGGCTTCCATTAGCACTGTGGTTCCCAACATCCTAATGCAGCGACCCTTTAATACAGCTCCTCGTGTTGTGGTGACCCCCAACCATACAATTACTTTTGTTGCTACTTCATAACTGTAATTTTGCTACTGTTATGAATTGTAATAAATATCTGTGTTTTCTGGTGGTCTTAGGCAACCTCTATGAAAGGGTCATTTGCCCTCCCCCAGGGGGTCGTGACCTGTAAGAGTGAGAAATGCCTGCACTAGCAGAAATAATAGAGTAGCTGCCCTTGGCACCAGCAAGAGTCTGCTGTATATGTTCAGAGGAACAAGCAATTCCTCTCGTGCCCAGGCCTAGGTAGGTAGGGCTCTAATTATATCCGGAATGCCTCTGTGGGAAAGAATTTATAGCTTTATAAGTGAATGTTTCCGATTTAGGGAAAGGAAGCCGGCAATTGGGAGACCTTCTTACTGCCTCCAAGCTGGGGGCAGAGCCGGTGAGGATGAATGCCAGAGCCCAGCTCTGTATGGCCTGGGGCCCCACAGTGGCAGGGGGTAGGGTGGGCAGGACAGCAGATACCCTGCCAGGATGTGAGCTTGGCATGGGGGCTATGGGATGGGGGGGTGCATGAGAGATTAAGGCAGAAGCCAGTGGAAAGCCAACAAGGGGGTAGTTTCAGAGCCTGGTTGGTTTCACTCTGGGAGCTCAGTAGTAGGGCAAGGGGAATGGGGTATGATCTTGGGGATGGCTAACCTTAGGGCTTGACCCTGGTCTCCTCCCTCCCTCAGCTCCGGCCCTAGGCCACCTGCTTTCATGTTTCCCTTCAGTTACCATTTCTGTCTGCTTGTTCTGTAACTTCTTTCTCCATGCTGCTTCCTCCCTTCTCTCGGTTCCTCTCTTCCACCACTTCCTCCGTCCTCTTCCTGCTTTGGGCAGGCAGAATCACAGATTCCATGCATTCTGCGTCTGCCAAAGCTGACCACCCATCGGACAGATTGGTAACCAAGTTGCAGCTCTAACAAAGCATGGGTTGACCTTTTCCCTTGTGCGTATTCCCTTAAATGTTACACTATAACAGAACAAGGATTGGTAGAGCACTCTGCTTTAGTTCTGGCCAGCGTTCTGGAGATACAGCCATGTAACACTCAGTACACCCTTTCACATCAGGAGTCGGAGTTTGGTGTGGGGGTAGGGCGGCCCAGCAAACAGTCGAAACACGAACCCCATGGGTTGTTGGGCCTGAGCCAGTTTCCATAATCTTCTGTGGGATCCAGGCACAGTTAGAATCCACAACTTTCCCTATTCATAAAGTAGGGATCCTGGTAGCCACACCTGCCCTTGAATGCCCTTCTCAAATACTGGTCTGCCACTCAGGAGGGGCAAGCTGAGCCCTAACATGGGGAGCTTAGCTGCAGAGAGATTGGGAGTGGATCTGCCCCTATCGTGATGACGTTGGGTTGGCAGTGGTCTTACTTTCCAGAGATGAGCTGTTTCACTGAGAGCCACGTGGCATATTCTTTGGAGCCTTGGAGTCTCTGGTCTCTTTTCTTGTACCTTATTTCAGTCAGACCAGCTATAAGTGCTTCATGCACTCCAGACAAGAACTAGCTGCATGCTGCCTCCTGCTTAGGTCCGCCCTTGGCCAGGAGGGCAGGAGGGTAGGCCAGGTGGGCTGACAGTGCTGTGAATCCCATGTTTACCTGCTCGTGTTGGTGTTTGATGATAACCTGGGAATGCTGCAAAGGTACAGAAGCTGCTTTCCCGAGCTCAGTATGTTCCCCACACTGCTGCTCAGGGATGTGTTAGGCTCTTGTTCCCCCTGGATATAAACCCCAAGTTCCAGGACCCTCCTGAGAAAAGTCCCCAGGGGAACATTCTGCTATCTCTCTGCCACCCTCTCTAGCCTGAAATTTCCCATGGTGACTGTTGCTTCTCTAGAAATCCTTTAACAGCCAGGGGAGCAGCAGATGAGGTCCCCATTCTTTCTCTGGGAGCCAGCTTGGGATCCCTGTATCTACCTGTCACCACTCCTGCTGTGTCCTGGGGAAGTGACAGTGGTGACTGGGAGTGCCTGCAGAGCTGGCGGCGGCCTAGGGGACAAGGCTTCACCACCAGCTCTCTCTCAGGCACGGCTTCTACCAGTCTCCTTTGCAGTGGCTCCAGGTTGTTCCAAGACTTCGTCTCTGGCTCTTCTGAGTCCTGGGCCTGGATCTCTGTGGAACCTTTGAATGTCAAGTCCTGGTGGACCAGACAGCCACTTCCAATCCTAGGAATGCCAAGGATGGGTCTGGCAAGGGTCCTGCCTACCATGTCCCCAACTAGGATATGAACATAAAGGGCTCCCTGGAGCCTCTGCACCCTAATGCCTATCACCCTGTTCCCTGAGATGAAGCAAGGCCTGGGCTCTCCATAGGCTGTCACATGTGGAGAATCCCTTCCCCCCACGACACACAGTTAAGTATGTTTTCCTGGTTTCCACTGAGGGAGGAACAGGCTATCGCAGAGGGCGGCCACCCAGGGTCAGCTGCAGCTGAGGATTTTTGTGGTCAGGGAAGAAGTGACTCACCATCTCTCCATCCCTGTGTCTGTCCCTAACCACTGGAGACTGTGTGGGTAAACTTCCGTGCAGAGGTGAGGTGCATTGTGGGAGAGGGGTCCAAAAAGGGGCATCATGGGGGTGCAGTGCAAGTCAGCTGACCTGGTTTGTCATGATTGGGGCAGGACCGATGCCCTGCAGAAGTGATCCTGAACCATCTGCCAGCAGGATTTGTCTAGCAGGAAACTGGTGGGGGAGGGGTGAAGCTGCTGTCCACTGAGGTGGGAGGTTGTTAAGTTCCCGGGGCACAGACAGGGAAGAGTGTCTCTTCTTCAGGGAGGGCATGGCCAACGCCAGCAGAAGGACCCTGTATCAGGCCCTGGTGATGAGTTGGACTTAGCTCCATTTTGCTGGCCAGTGGGGAGACTGCATATGCCATGATTAGGAATGAGAAAGGAGATAAAGGTGTGCCAGTGAGGAAGTGGGGCAGACACTTGCATTAAACACAGATCAACACTCTGTACACCAGATCAGATTTATCCATTTGACTGTCAGCTCTGCTGTGTTTTCACAGTCTCAGGGCCTCTTGGCTCCATGTCATTCCAGTCATGGAACCTGGCCCGAGCCACTGTGTTCTGCAATGTGGATGCAGGTGTTGTCGGGTCTGGTGCAGTTTGCTCTGTAGGCGGGACGTAGTCACGGAGCACACTCGTACCGTGAAGCCCTGATAGTGGGACTGAGGACTGTTCCTGGGAAGGGTGCTGAGTGTAGGCATGGGACAGGCTGGGCTGGGCTTGGAAATCCTCCTGTGTGGAATGGGTGAGGGAGTATGGAATCCCCTAGAGAGGAAGGGGGTGGGTGCTGGCCTGGAGGCCTGCATGGGGAAGAGCTCTTTCATGTTCTGGAGAGTCTGTGGAGAGGAGGTGACTATAGTGATGTATGATCCGAGGTCATCTAAGAGGGGACAAGCAGCTTGAAGTCACTGGAGTGAGGAAGAGCTGGCCAGGGCTGCAATGAGGCCCCGGTCCTGTGGGTGGCACATCTTACTGCTGCTTGTGTCCTAGAGCGCCCCCCCCCAGGGGTGAAGATGGGGGTGGGACATGTTCCCAGGTGACACCAGTGTGCTGATCCCAAGGCCATATCTGAATTGGGGTTTGAAAGGAACTCCTTTGGGCCATGACCAGGTGTGGTATCTTGGAGTAGCCAGGGGCAGATAGAATGGTGCCTGTTGTGGGCTGTCATGACCCCTGTTCTTTGCAGGAGAAAGCCAGGACTACAGGGCCTTGTTAGCTCTAGGCATGTCCCCCATGTGGCTTAAGGAAGGAGGCCTATAGTGAAGGGAAGGTGAGGTGAAGGTGTGGTCTGAGACCCTGGGTGCTTTGGTGGTAGGCTGGTCTTGAGGTGGGGGGTAGGAGGTAAAAGGGTTATCCCCGCTTTCTACGTTCCTAACTGCAAACATGCCGCAGTGTCTTGGGAGTCCTTCAGAGGGCACTGCCCAGTGGTGCCTAGAGCCAGGTGCTCTCTCTGTTCCTAGATCCTGGAAGTTTTATCTGCGTGTGCCCAACTAGTTCTCCATCTTTAACACCCCCGAGAGACAAAGTGCAGAGTTGGTAGGAGAACCATTACATCATGGGTAACTGAACTGGTGCCCAGTGCTCTTCAGTTCACCCTTCTCCTTCAGTTTGTCTTTCTGGAAGCTTTTGGAAAGAGTTGCAGGTAGTTAGCTGAGCATCAGAGCGTAGAGAAGAAGCTTAATGACTGTGGTGTGGCTGGGACTTCTGACAAAGCCCTCTGTCTTCATGCCCTCCACCCCAGACTCCATGCCCTGCTACTGTAGATGCTTAGCTTGATCTCTGCATAGGGCCCCTGGGAGCAGGTGGGAGGCAGATGGATAAGAAACTATGGATGTTTTCGTCTCTGTTAGTGACAGCCAGGATATGGCCACCTGTCCTCCTCTTCCGAGGAGCTCAAATACAAATTGAAACCTCCAGGGGAAGTGGTTGCTGTCTACTGCCTGAGTTTGTTTATCCTTGGAGCCGGAGGGCCACTGAAGTGATCCACTGGTTGGCAGGGGCAGGGTTGCCAGGGGAGAGAGGGAGGAGGGGAGGAAGGGAGGGAGGCACTGAGGGTTCAATAGGCAGCTTAGATAGTTTAGCATGGGAAAATGGATCCTCCTTTGAAGCCTCTGGTCATAGAGAATTCCAGAGAAAACCCAACCTGCTAGTGGTAACTACCAAAATGCAGAGGTGGTAACAATCAAATGTGCTTTTCTGGAAGCCTGGTTCTGTGTGTATCTGCACAGACCTTGGGCATCATTTGGTACCTTGATTTTGATTTTCGTGTAAATAGCACTGTGTCTGAATCTCTGAGGTCAGCAGGTCTAAAGGAAAACCTGTCAAATCCCCCAATGTAGGAAGGTGAGGTGGCTCGAAAGGATTCTTTCTAGGCTTTCTACTAAGGCCTGCTGAGTGCTGTCTTCCTCTCTGCTAGCTGCCATTGTCTTCCTCAGAGCAGCGGTGCCTGCTTACAGGAGAGCTTCAGGATCAGGCTTCTTTAACTGTGGATGGTCGTTCAGAGAGGAGTGCCTCTCATGGGGGAGGTCTCCTGGATTCTCTCGGGGTCTTCATTCCTCCGTGCTGTGCTTTACAGCCATTGTATGACATTCTGTTGCAATTGCATGTGGCCTTGGGGGCTTGGGAGGTGCTAGAGTCCATAGGCTGCAGAAGGCTACCGGAAAGGGGGCCCTATCTCTGCACCTATGGCGAGTCATCATTCATGCTGGCGGGGAGATGTAATGGTGGCGCAGCTGCATGAGGGTTACCTGTCCTGCTAGGAGTAACCCTTCATCCATGCTCTGAAAGCCTGGCCGACTCATCAGTGGAACAGCACTTTGTCCTTGGTGCTCCAAAGAAAGGGGTAGGTGTTCCCGGCCCTCAACACCAGGGCCTGCTTCACAGCCACTGAAGGCCGCGTCCCTTTGTCGATCCTCCTAATTCTTTTCCTTGGCTGCACATGCACGGAGCTGATGTGTGGACGGCTGAAGGGAGGGACTGCGGGGTGGGAATCTTTGGTGTGTTCTGGTTGTGGCCGTGTCTAGCCCCTGGGGAGTCACTCTCAGTGGGAGCTGTGCTAAGTGTTGCTTGAATTCATTTGCGTACAGTGATGGCTCATAGATCAGACTTACTGTCTGAGGTCTTCACTGACACCTACACTTTCCATGTGTGATAGCAACGCTACTCACAGAAGGTGCTCTGTAGAGCGAGGAAGAAAGTGGAGGTGAGGTTTCTACTGTTCCAGGCTGGAGGCTGTGGCTAGACTTGGGCTCTTCCTTGGCTCAGTTATCCTCTGTTCCTTGGTGGTTTCCAGTGTTATAGGACGGCATCTCTGTGAAGGCGACAGCGGAGGATCCCAAGGCTTTGGAGAAGCCAGTCAGTGCTGGCCTTTCCTGACCCCTGCACACCTAACGTGGGCTATTTTGTAGATGAACGTCTTGTTGCCTAGGTGTAGACTTCTACAGAATCCTCCCCCGCGTTTTATTCTTGGCCATGATACTTGTTCATTCAGAGAAATTTTAGTGGGTGACCTGTGCATCCTCACAGGATGGTGGGTGGCTTGGTGGCCTGCCTCTCACTGTTGCTGCTCTGTTGGGGGGCTGGTTCCTGGAAAGAATGCAGCCTCTCTTGTAGAAAGCCTACCTAGAGCTGCTTGGTACTGTTAACCCATGCAGAGGTGGGAAGGTGGGGCCGGGAAGCGTCCTGTAGTTTCTGCTCAGAGTTGTACCTTTGGAGCGGGTGTTCTCCATCTGTGGCAGTCTTGTCCTCAGGAGACATTTGACAACCCTTAGAAGTGTTTTTACTGGTGTAGCCGGTAGGCTATTACTGGCATCAAGTGAGTAGAGGTCAGGCCTGAAAGAAAGCCCTGTAACAAAGACTGGCCAGCTCAGTGTCACAGCATTGAGGATGCCTGGCCTGGAACCCCTGTCCCCTCAGTGTTGCGTGCCCTGCACCATGGCCACCATACACTTCCTTCTTGCAGCACTTGGTACTTGCCTCAGCCTTAGTGAACAGCTTCCTGCCTCTCTGTGACCTTTTGGCCCGTCAGTTCCCCCTCTCCCTGCCGCAAGCTCAGGGCTTGGCCCACGTACTGTTTGAGGCCGCCTCCATGGCACCTGCACCAGTAGCAGCAGGTGAACACAGTGTCAACTCTGATGGTGCTTTCCTGACATCTAGGAATCCCTGGGAAGGCAGCCCAGAGGAGGCATCGTCTGGCAGGATACTGAGCTGGACTCTATACCATCAGGGGCACAGCAGGGTCCCTTGTCCTCCACTGTCCTTCCTTACCCACTCATCCTTACCATACTGCCTTCTGACAGGACGTGGAAGTCAAAACCCATCTTCCTGGAGTCAAGCCAAATTTGGTTTTGGTAAGCTGCCCTGACCAGATTTCCATCCTTGTTAATGTCTAAAACATGGTGGCACTGTCACTGAGGTGACAACCAGGAGCCACCCCAGTCACAACTGAAAAGCTCACAGAGGCATACTGCCTGCAAGTATTCTGACCACACTCAGCCATGTCTCTGGCCTGTTGGCAGCCTTTGCTTTTGTGGCTGCTGCATGGGGGAACAGTTCAGGAAGGGTGATGGTGCTCAGAGGACCTACGGTCATTCCCCTTGCCTAGTCAGCATGTCAGCATGTCCCTGCCCTGAAGAAGAGCACACTTGCCCTTCCTGCCCAGCTTTCTAGGATCTGACATGCTTCCTTTACCTTTCCACCCTTTTCTCTGGGGGAGATGGGTATAGATACTGAACCCAGGGCCTTGCACCTGTTAGACTACTGAGCCACAACTCCATCTCTGTAATTTTGTTTCCAGACAGAGTCTTGCTAAGTTGCTCAGAGGAATTTGAACTCCCTCTGTGGCTCAAGCAAGCCTCAAATTTGCTGTCCCTCTTTAGCCTCCCAGGTAGCTGGAATAACAGGCCTGACATGATTCTGTTTGCAACCATCAGCTTATAAAATATAAAAACCGGGGTCGCTACAGACTGCAACATCCTAGGTGGGGACAGTACCCAGACCATCCAACGCATCATGACAGATCTCCAATCAGAAATCCTTCCAAAGCCTTTATGATGGGATGGAGGCTCATGCTGAGATCTGCAAGTGTCAGTCAGTTACATACAGGTCTTTATTCTTGCAGCATCTCCCTGTCAGATAGCCAGTTACCAGAAGGTAGCTCCCGAGACCCAGCAGATAGTTCTTCGTGGCTCTCAGCATCTGTGCCCAGGCCAGGAGAGGACCATGCTTGGTGGTTTCTCCCAACAGACATGAATCTCAAAGACTGTGCCTGATTACTAGCTATCAAGTTGTGTTTTGGAAAGTCGGCCTGTGAAGCAGATGGCCTCTGCTGACTCTCAGAGAAGATCCTTTAAATAAGGCTTCTAGGCATTCCTGACCAACACTGGGCAAAATCTAATGTTCACGAAGGAGGTTTAATTGATGGCCTGCTAGAAATGGCACTGGATACAGGTCATGGAGGGTGGCCAAAGGCTCCTCTAAGGGTTAGGGCACTGCAAGGGCTGTTTGGATCCTCTAGGGCTTTCGTATTTAGGCAGCAGTCCTTGCAGTGCTCAGGCCCTGCCCATGTGCTTTGGAAGGATGGATCAAAGAGATCAGGGACAGTGTGTGTGTGTGTGTGTGTGTGTGTGTGTGTGTGTGTGTGTGTTGCTCTATGGTGTAGAAGATCCAAGATGTGGTCTGGTAGTATCCATTTAAGAACACTCAACAAAATACCCCAGGAACACTCAGCATACCATGGGAAGCGTTTTTCTTTTAGCAGAGGCAGGTCTGGCTTTGTGCAGGGGATTTAGGTTTTGGAGTGACAGGCTCAGGATTCTGTGTCTTCTGAGACTGGGAGAGCCCAAGTCTCCAGGGCTGTGGGGAGAGGCCATGTGCTGTGACCAGGATATCTGGGTCTTCAGGGGAGTCTTTAGGACTGTGTGAAGCCTCTGCTTCCTCCTGGGGAGAGTGCTGAGAGAGAAGCAGCTTGGCTGGCTGGGTGCTCCGAGTCTTCCTGGGAGACTGTGTGTCATCTGAGGTGGATGGAATGGATTCTTCTACTCCGCAGCTTGCATCCTAGTATGCATGGCAAAGCACAAAACCCGGGATGGAGTTTACCAAGAAAGAGTAAAGGCCTGACACTAGTATTTCAGCTCTAAAGGAATGCAAACGCACCTCCCACCCCACCACCCCTCCCCCAACACCTCATTTTGGCTCTGAGTATGCCTCAGGTAATAAGGAAATGTATTTCCCTGTCTTCACTATGCAGTAGATATTAAGGTTCACATGGGCATTTCAAAGAAGCCCCATCTTGCACACTGAGAGTTAGCCTCAGGCTCCAGTGAGCCTGGGTTGAATCCCTGCCTTTGCCCCTAGCAAGCTCTCTCCTTCCACAGTGTGCAGCTGCTATTTCTCAGCTTGCAGACCTGGTGATCGGGGCGTCTGTACAGCCACATCTGTAAGGTTAGACTGTTGCCAGGTCCTGGTGGTACTAATTTATTAGCTGGACAGCACGCTGGTTATTGTTATCTTCTCTGACACTGTCCTCCAGGCTTTTAGAACTACAAACATCATTTTTATAAGTTTGTGAATTCCTTGAGGCACGAGACCCTGCCTTGTATTTTTGTATGTCACACACACACACACACACGCACGCACACACACACGCACGCACGCACGCACACACGCACACACACACATACACTATACACACACTACACACACACACACACACTACACACACAGGCACACACACATACTACACACACATACACTACACACATACATACACTACACACACACACACACCTACACACATACACTACACACACACACTACACACATACACTACACACACATACACTACACACACACACACACACACACACACACACACTCATTGATGAACCAATAGAAAAACAATGAAAATATGTTTAGAATACTTCCTAGTAATATCAGGGTTTTGTTTAATTTTTAATGGTGTGTAGGCCAGTAATGTTCATGTTTTGCTTACTCTTCCTTGCTAATAAAGCTGCTGAAACAGAAGACATTACATTAGGCAGGTATGGGCACTGAGGAGTTCCATTCTCACCCAGGAGCTGTGTAGTCTTGGGGCATGTCTCCACCCTTTCTGAGCCTCAACATCCTCCTACCAGGATGAATCTAGACGTTTTAATAGATGTTTCATGCCTGGCTTCCGTCCTAGAATAGTTGGTGTCTCTTGGGTTTTATCTGAGAGAATTGCTTTATTGAACCAGAGGGTAAGATAGCCTTGACCTTTGAATGATGTGTCTGAAGAACCACCGCAGAGATCAAGAATTTCAAACAGAAGCTATACTTTGCCTGGGGCTGATGGAAGGGTCATATGATTGAGGTAGAAGTCACTGGTGGTGGTTAGCTGTTTTCATGCATCTTTAAAAAAAAAAAAAAAAAAAAAAAAGGAGGTTGGAGAGATGGTTCAGTGGGAGAAGTGGTTGCCATACAAACACCAGGACAGGACCTTGAACCCCTGTATCCACTTAAATGTCAGGTGGATGTGGCAACCCACTTGTAATCCCAGCCCTTGGGAGACAGAGATTGGGGGATCCCTGGAACAAGCTGACTAGCTCAACTAGCCAAATCAAGTTCAGGGTTCAAGTGAGAGACCCTGCCTTAACATGTAAAATGAAGAGTGGTTGAGGAAGGGTACTGTCATCCACCCTTGACCTTCACACGTGCACGCACACCCACACACGTGCACACACACACGCAGGCAATAAGTAAATGAACCATACAGAAACTTTTCTTTAAAAATCCCTGTTTCTTAAACGGCCGTCTCTTCCAGGAGACCTGACCCATTCCTTCTTACACCACTTTCACTGACAATACTATCTGGAGAGACCTTAGAAGTGCCTGAACTTCACAGCCACCTGCACCTTGCCTAGATGTACCTTCCAGGGAACTCTGGCGTTTTCAGGCCAAGAGCGGACCCCCGTCAGCATCAGCTAGTGGGCACTGTATGTATATATATATTGCATTTTCCTCCTGGACCCTGTAAACAAGACAACAGAGGCAGTAAGTACATCTGTGTTCAGGATGGTCCAAACTGGCTTGATGCCTGTATGTAAACCCTCTAGTACATGGAGGTGGGGTCCTAGATGAACACGTGGGAGGTGGGGAGGGGCAGTAAGCAGGGGAGTGAAGGACAGTGCAATGGGCTCATAGCATTTTAACCAGCTCCAGTGGCCCCCAAAGTGTTCATCTAAGCTAGAGAACTGTTACCTCCATCTTACCATCGGAGAACCCAGATGGTTAGGAGGGCGAGGAGCCTGGCAGGTCCCTCTTCCTGCTTCTAAGCCTGCTACTCAGGTAGCAGACTGATATTTTGGAAAATAACCTATAAATTATCTTAGACACACTGGCCCAGTGCCTCGGAGAGCGATTTTTTGTTTTTATCTTTTAAAATTATTTTTTATTTATATGTATCTGCTTGAATGTATGCGTACAAAGTACACCAGGTACCCTTGGAGGTCGCAAGAGGGCATCAGGTCCGTGGAACTGGAGTTACAGATGGTTGTGATCCCTGATGTGGGATGTGGGAACCACACCCGATCTAGGAGAGTCAGTTCTCTTAACAGCTTCTCTTGTTTTCTAGGAATTACCTGTTAGAGGTTACAGGTTTCAAAGAAATCTATGATTGTTGAGATCTGGTCTCTCCTTGTGGGTGGGTGGGCTGGAATTACTAGCCTCAAACTCACAATCCTCCTGCCTCAGCCTCGGGAGTATTTTCCAGCAAGTCCTTTGAGTTCCATCTTCTAAGCTGCACAGATAGCCAAGGCCTCAGCTGACCCTGCAGCAGGTCCGGGAGAGTGGTATAGGTTTACTGCGCAGGGTTGATCCGCTCCGCCCGGCAGGGATCCAGCCCAGCGCTTGGGCCTTCCCTTCGCCGCGCTCGCCGCCGCCTCCGCGCTCCCGGGACCCGCTGGCCCCGCTGGGCGCGCGGCCCGCAGTCTCCGCACGTCGGCCTCCGCCCGCCCGCCCGCCCCGCCCCGGCGCGCATTTCCATTTTAAACCGCCGCCCGCTCGCCCGCCCCTCGACCGACCGCAGCCGGCGCAGCTACCCGCGCGCCCCGTTCCCCGGGAGAGGCGGAGGCTGCGGGACCGCCGAGCTGTGCAGGAAAAGGCCGTGGGATGCGCTTGGGCCCCGCGCCCTAGACAATGAAGCCGCGGGCACCGCCGCCCGCAGTGGGCCCTGCGCGCCCAGGCCGCACCTGCCGGCGAGGCGGGTTCCGCGCCTGAGCGCCCGCCCGGCCCCTCATGGCTCGGCTCCCCGGTCGCGGACCCCGGCACTCGGGCCGCGTGGCGCGCGGGCGGGCGGACTCCAGGGGCGCTGTTCCCGCAGCCTAAGCGCGGGCCTCGCTGCACGCGGGGGGCGTGGGCGCCGCTCCCTGCCGGCCCGGGCTCTGCACCTGGCCGGCTCTGCGCCCGCGGCGCGCGTCCCGACGGCCGGCGGTGCTGGATGCAGTCGGGCCTGGGAGAGCGGCGCGGCGGCCGCGGCCCCTGGGGACATGTACCTGCTGGACGGCAGCGGCGAGCCCGCGTCGCCGCCCGCGGACGCGATGCCGCGCGGGACGCCCCCCAGGAAGACCGTCTACCGTATCTCGGTGACCATGGTCAGGAAGGAGCAGCTGGCCGCTCCTGTTCCGCGCCCAGCTCGGCGGCCCCGGCCCGCACGTTCTCCAGACGCGCCCGAGCGGCTGGAAGAGGAGGCCGAGGAGGCGGCGGCTGAGGATCCTGAGGCCGGGCCGCGCGCCTGGGACTTCCGCGCTTTCCGCACACGCAGCACCGGGCAGCTGGAGCTCGGGCGACTGCGGCCATGCACACGCGGCGCGGAGCCCGTGGACCTGATGGGAAGCCCTTCGGCCGAGGGACCCAGCAGCCCCGATGGGGAGGAGGCTCGGGCCGCGCCCCTGCGGCGG
This sequence comes from Onychomys torridus, assembly GCF_903995425.1. Taxonomy (NCBI): domain Eukaryota; kingdom Metazoa; phylum Chordata; class Mammalia; order Rodentia; family Cricetidae; genus Onychomys; species Onychomys torridus. The sequence goes on from NC_050465.1 coordinate 5,208,119, forward strand.
AGCCTCAGCTTCAGGCACTGGAGCGAGCCCGAGGCGCCGCGGAGCCCTGCGCTGAGCGGCGGGAGGCGCCACAGCAGCTCTGGGAGCCTGGCATGGGCGCCTGACGACGAGGTCGAGGCGGACACCGCCCCGGAGCCAGTGGCCGGAGTGCAGCCCGCGGCGGAGAAGCGCAACACCTTGGATGTAGGCGAGGTGCTCAGCAAGAACGATGCGCTCTCGGACCTGGAGCGCTGGGAGCGCAGCAAGAGCAAGAACCGCACGCTAGACAACAGCGACCTGCAGCGGCTAGAACGTGCGCGGGCCGCGGCCGCCGGCCCTGGGGCAGCCTCGGAGCACCGGCTGCTGCGCTTCTTCAGCGGCATCTTCGCGCGCAGGGATGGCGGGCCCTCACCCCGCGGCGGTGCCCTGCGCTCCCGCGGTTACTTCAGCCTGCGGAGGGCCCCGGCCGACACACACTCGTCCAGCGCAGAGAGCATCGAGGGGTCCCCGCGCAGAGGTGGGCAGCCCAGGGGTGGCGGGGAGGTAGGGATAGGCTTTTGGACAAGCGGGAGAGCGGTGGGGGCTGGGCCTGCGCTCTGGCAGCCTGCAAGTGTGAGCACACTAGGGCCTAGGAGCAGCAGAGACACCTGCTTTCCCCGATGTCCAGCTTGGGTGGCTGCCTGGGTGGTCCTGAATGCTATCACCCCAAGCTTTACGTGCTTTAGCAGTTCTGGGTCTGTCACCTGGTCTTAGTGATCTTGACTAGGGTAAGATCACCTGGCGGGCCGATTGCTAGTTCAGTCCTCTCCATCTGCAGGATGGAGCTAGAACGTGCCTTTGCTCAGGCCGGGGTTGGGGGTTGGGGTGGGCATAGCAGGTGCAGCTCCTGGCCAGCCAAGTGGAGCCACATTCCTCCTGAGTCTATCCTTGCTCCCCTTCTTCAGCGCAGAAGGCTGCGGTTGGTTCCTCTATCCGAGTGCCGTGATGGCTGATGTGGGTGGTTCTACCTAGGGGGTTTGGTGGTCAGCTCATACATAGCCAGTGAGAGGGCATGGCAGGCATTCCTTCACCCTCCACATGTCACTGGGGAAAGCAAGCTGGGTAATGGATGTTAGGGAATGAGGGGCCAGTCCTGCAGCCCATCCTGAAACTAAAGGTGTCTCTTGTCTCTCACATGCCTACTGGGGTCTTGTGGAGAATTTTCTGGGGGTAGATACTGAAAGCAGTGAATTAGCCATATAATAGACAGCATTTGGGGGTCAGAAGCCTCCTGAAACCACAAAACATGGATCTGGTTTCGGTTTATCACCTGGAGGGAAAAGACTGGGCATGGATGAGTAATAGTTGCACTAGTGTGTGTGTGTGTGTGTGTGTGTGTGTGTGTGTGTGTGTGTTGGCATTTCACTAGGACAACTCTTTAATCTTGCTTCTGATTACAAAAAAGTGCTGCTGCTGCTGCTGCTGGCCACAAAGGGAGAAGCAGTGGAGGGTAGTGGTTTCTACAATGCCAGCTGGCTCCTGCCACCCTGGAAAGAGCTTCTCCCAGCTGGACCTCACAGGCTAGCTGACTGCCCTGGGTCCAGGCTCACGTTAAAACCAACTTTGGCAGAGGACCCATGGAAGACAAACTCTTCTCACGTTGCTGCCTGAGGTTCTAGGAATGGTTCTGGAGCAGAGAAGGGTTGAGCCAACCCTGCCACGGCATGCTTGCCTGCCTGTTTTCTTTGTTTTGCTGGGAGGCTACCTGTCACCAGACTTGGTTGGTTGAGTTGCCTTAGACCTGTCTAGTTTTAACATGCCTTGCTCCGCTCCAACCATTAACCTCTCTCACTTCCCCTCCCTCCCAATATGCTGTTAAAGTGTTAGAAAATGGCAGGAGTTAGTTTTGGGGCCGGTGAGATTAACTCAGCCAGGTGAAGGCACTTGCCACCAAGCTAGTGATCAGGTGTGATTCCCCATGGCCCACAAGGTGAAAGAGGAGAGCTAACTCCCTCCCACAGGTTGTCCTCTGACCTCCCCACATGTACCACAGTGCCAAGTGGCAAGCTCACTCATGAAAATAAATAAATGAAAAAAAAAAAAAAAAAAAGAGTTGGTTTGCATGAAGTGGCTGTTGTGTCCTTTGCACAGAGGAAGTGAAAGTGGAGAGGTCCCTGTTGACTTGGACACCAGGCTTGCATCTCTGTTGTGCACTTGGTAAAAACAGTCATTAGTTGCCTGGGTTCCAGAGAAGTACCTGTCTTACAGAGGTGGGGGAGAACACAGACATGATTGGCATGAGTATGCTTCAGCTGCACCTACGTATAAGTTAAAAGCATTTGAGGTTTTGATGCACCCTTTGGGACAAACACTTGAAAGGTGTTAAGTGTGTTGGAAGTTTGCCCCCTAGGGATACCAGTTTTTAATAGTAATGACTGTAGTAATGATCTTATTGGTTGTCTCTGTGGACAGACCATCACCACAAACTTTATGGGTCATGTAGAAAACCCACAAGCTGGATGTGATGGTATGTGTTTCTAATCCCAGCACTTGGGAAGTACAATTAGGAGGATCAAGTTTGAGGACTGGGATACGTCACACCCTGTCTCAAAAAAGGGGAGAAAACAAAACAAAACCCAAATTGAAAATAGCATTTTTTTAAAAAAAAGTGTACTGGGTTATAGCATATGCATATACACAGAACTCTGGGGCCTCACATTATTGTAAAGTTCTGGTTCGTGTGTGTATGTATGTGTAAATAAAGCTCTACACCTTTCATCCAGATAAAATCTTTGTCGTTGCTGAAAATGTCGGAAGTGTCAGGTCACTGTCCTCAAGACTTAGGAGCAGCCAGTTCTGTGGCCGTTACAACCAGTGTTGCAGAACCCCAGTGCTCACTCAGGTCTTACCATTTTATCAGGGTCCTGTGCAGTTTGGTTTTGTTTTGTTTTTTATGTATTTGTTTCTTAGAATGTCAGTTGTTGGGGCAGAGGTGGAGAGAGAGGTGGTTAAGAGTATATAACTGGCCGGGCAGTGGTGGTGCACGCCTTGAATCCCAGCACTTGGGAGGCAGCCAGGCTGATCTCTGAGTTCGAGGCCAGCCAGGCACCAAAGCTACACAGAGAAACTCTGTCTCAAAAAACAAAAACAACCAACCAAACAAAAAGAATATATAACTGTTCTTGCAGAGGACCCAGTTCCTAGCACCTACATCAGGCAGTTCATAATGTCCCAGAACATTAGTGGCAGAGGGATCTGATGCCTTTGGCTTCCACAGGCACCTGCACTCATGCACATACTCATAAATACACATAACTAATAAACTAGCTCTTAAAGGATATCAGTTGTTCAGAATTTAAGTGTTATGTGAGAATCCCTGCTCTGAGGTTATGGTGGGGTGCCCCAGACGCCATGTTTTCCCCTTGTGAATAGTGCCAGGGCCAGGCCCATCCTGTCTTGCCTAAGCTTACTTTGGGACTCAGGTGGCTTTGCAGGACTTAGAAATTTTATTTTTGGAAGGGAAAAGAGAGCTTGTTATGAAGTGTGAGGTCAGGGGCTCCCTACAGCTGCATGCAGCTGGCTGCTGTTTGAGAGCAAAGCCTGAGCTAGGCTAAACAATGAGGAACACCAGGCCTATGCCAGTTCCAAGCTGCTTTTACCACCCCAGGTTTAAGCCTCTGCAGACTTGAAACACCATCAGCATCACCAGACACCTTGATGACTTCCTTTAAATGTAGGCCATAATGGTTTGGAGTTCATGACTATAAAGGGAAGTAGAGGTGGTAACACCCACAGATGCTTTCTGTCTCATAGCTATTGATTTCGAGTTGGCTGTAGGAAAAGTTACTTTAAAATTGGTATTACGATAAACAGTTTCCCTGTCCTAGAATACATGGCTGGTCTTAGATGAGATGTCTCTGTTAGCACAGGCAGAAGCAAAATGGTTAAAGTCTTGTTTTAAGACACACACAGAGGCTCTGGACAGATGTGTGGTTGGTTTTCCTAACGGGCGAGCTTTAGGGTGAGAGGATAGAAATAACCCTCCTTCCCAGGATGCCTCGCTGGGCTTTCTCAGCCTGTGCAGGCTCTTCTCACTCATGTTTGGAGTCCCAGGGTTTTCAGAAAGACCTTGTGTCAGATCCAGGGCAGTTTTGTGTTGTGTGACACACGTGTATTAAGACAGTCTGTTGACACAAATATAATTCAATACAAGGAAAGAGAAAATTGTAAGTGGTTAATAGCACTGACGGGTGTCACTCTCTGGAGCCCGTTCTCTGTGTCTGACAGGTGCCATTAGACTAACTTGCCAGAGATAGATGCAGGGAGGGTCTTTTACTATGTGGGAGGATTGATTACTGTAATAAAGTGATTCCTTGATAGCTCTGGCTAGGGCCAGCTTTTTAAATTAGTAATTTACAACTGATTTTTGAGAGCACATTTCAACAGTAGCTGCATTCCTTAGTTTCTGATTCCCTTACTTATCTCTTAGTTATTATGGGATGAAAAGCTATTAGAGTATCAAGCAAAGGACAAGAAACTTTAGTGGCCAGAAGAAGGAAATAGCAATTAAATGAAAGAAAATTGCTGTTATAACTTGGTCCATTTTTTTCAGTTTGATTTGCCACGGACAGGGCAAAAGCTTATAATGAAACTGTGTCATTCACAGCCTTTCATTTGAAACATTTTGAATGACTTTCTACTCAGTCTTTGATGGCAGCAGAATGTTCTGTGGGTTTTGTTGTTCTTTGGAAGGATGGGCGGAATCCTCTCTCCTGGAAACTCAGCAGCTGCACTGGGTATGCTCTGAAGAGTGGGCTTGAAGGTCAGCCTGGTAATCTTTGGGCAACCAGGATTTGTGTTGTGTTCCTCTAGGTCTGTGGCCTCTGGTTGGAGCTTCATTTCCGCTTAGCTCACCAGCTTACATCTTTCTTTTTTTTCCCCCTCTTCTGACAACCTGAGTTTGGAATATCCTGCTGCTGGAGGAGAGTATTCAGAGATGTGCCCATAGTAGCAATCTGTTTGGCTGTCTAGTTATTAACGGCTACCCTGTGTTTGGAAGCACTGTTGTTTTGATGTTTGTTTGTCTTGTTTTTGTGGTGTACTAACACATCCATAGGGCATCTGCAGTGTGCTTTGCATTTTCTAAGCATCAGAATCTGAGATTTAACGGAAGCACAGTTCCAGTCTGAAGAGATGAGCAGCAGATTGGGGGAGAGTGAGAAGTTACAGTGAGTCTGCAGGGTACTCAGGCAAGCTGTGACTGTCCCCCAGTGTCATGTACACTGGCTTTCTCATGCCAACATGCGCAAGCCTTGGTAGTGGGTTCTTCCTGGGCCATTGCTGGTTTTATCCCTCTATGAACGGTGGAGCACAGACACTGCACACACGCAGGCTCTTGTCAAATGTTTGTGGGGAGGATGGAGGAGAGAGCTAGGGGACACAAATGACAGAGCCAGTGTCCTTAGGGAAGAAGTTGCCTGGTGTGCTCCTGAGGGTAAAATGAGCAGGGCCTTGCAGGATCATCAGGAGTTTACTACATGAAGAAAGAACTCCCCATCCTGTCCTCAGAGCTAATAGTGATTAATACACCTACATGAGCAGTGAAAAGGAAGTTGTATAATCTTCTAAAAAATGTTTATGTTCCTGGCATAAAATTTTCTTTTTCCAGTGCAGTGACTTGGAACAGCTATATTAATTTAAAATGTTACTGTGAGTAAGATCATGAAGGAAAGAGGAATATTCTCTTATTGAAGTGGCCTCACTATTGGGGTTGACTACAGCTGTGTGGCCGCTCCACATGATTAAGGGCAGAATTGGTATTAAGGTCAACAGATTAGCAGGAAAGAGGGGAGATTATTATCTTTTCATTATTTTGAGAGAAGGACCATCTGCGTGCCCATGGTAGTTCGGCTCCTGATGAGCCAAGTTGAGTTTCTGCTTGTCCTGGGTGACAGCCCTGGGCTTCCACCACTCCCGATGGCCCTTGGTGAGGCAGGTACTCACCTGGCTTAGCTAGTTCTCCTCCTGGTCATTCTTTGAGACATTGCTTTAAAAAGTGCCCCTGCACTTTAAAAGAACGGAGTCGCGTGCCATTCGCTTGGCTGGTTTTAATTTAAAAGTGGGTTCTAGATTCCCCCTGGTTGTTGTTGGGGTGTGTGTGTGTGTGTGTGTGTGTGTGTGTGTGTTGCTTTTTGTTCCACCTCTCCTTGCTTCCCACCCTGGTATCACTAACAGGTATAATGCTCTCAGACAGTTTAGCGTGCAGTAAGCTACTCTGACCAGAAGATGGGAGAGCGAGCTCCATCCTCACGCAGTACCAGGGCGCACCAGGGCGAGTGCTGGACGGGAGTCTTCTGGCTTCTCCTTATCTAGCACATGAAGATAATTTTACGAAGTGCAGTCTGTCCATGGGAGTGAAAGGGGAAAAGAGGGTCGAGTTCTCACATCACCCTCACCCAGAAGAAGCCGTGCATCCCTTTCAATCCCATGCTCTCCGTGTGAGGTTTTGCATGATGTGGCATGCCAGCTGGTGTGGTCAGCATGCAGGAAGGCTCTCTTTGTCCAGTGCATGCCTGGTGCAGAACAGGGCTCAAGTGACGAGAGTCGGTGTCCGAGACGGTTGTCAAAGGGACCCCTGTGTTCCCTCTTGTCCTCTGTGCCTGCCATTGCAAACGGGCCTGCGACTGTCAGGCCCGGGAGGATTGACTCCATAAACAATGACAGCAGCCTTCCTTGTGAGGCCCGCCCTCACTCTGTGGTTCTTCTACCAGGGCAGAATGATTCTGATGCTGCTTCTGTTGGGAGATGGTGTTTATCTAGTGTGTTTACCTTGTTGCTCCAATGAGCTCCTAAAAAAAAAAAAATTCTAACTTGCAGGGGATACAGCTCAGTAGATAGTTTGCCTAGTGAAGTGGTGGGTCCCATGCCCAGTACCACATAAACCAGTTGTGATAATGCACCCCAATAATCCTAGCAATGAGGAGGTGTAGGCAGGAGGATCAAAAGTTTAAGGTCATCCTCATCTGAGGCCAGCCTGTCTCAAAGGAAAAAGCATAGTAATTGTGTCCCACAACCCGAGTCCTGTCGTCTGAAGCAGGACAGCTGCCCCCAGTGTACACGGTACTGCGTCTTGTTGTTTCTGCCTAACGCTTCACATTTCAACTCCAGGATGAGTGGACATTCCATTCTTTTGGTAATTTTAGTTTCTACACCGGAACTTCAGACTTTCAAGAGTCTGCCGGGGTACCCCAGAGTCACAAGTTAAGGCCAGGCCTGACCTGGCCCCTGGGATCATGTGGAAGCCACATTCAAGGAAGACTGAGAATTGTAATTTGGAAGAGAAGACCAGGAACCTTCAGGTTTCTTCCCAGAACCGGAACCAGGATGCAGCTACATAGCAAGGGTTCACTAAACTTCTGGGTCGGAGGCTTTTGACTCAGTGTCCACAGCACAGCATCCCACCTTGTCCTAGGCCCCCAGAATGGGGGTGGGGGGAGTTCCCATCATTGGGACTCTGATGCCAGAGATTTTGGTGAGAGGGCTGTGGCTTTGCGATTTGAGTTTCGAAGGTGCCAGCTCATGGGAGTTGTTCGGCCTGCAGTCCCCACACAGCCAAGGGGGTTCTGAATGTGACTCAACACAGAATTGTTAACCTGAAGTTATCAGGAGATTCTTTTTTCTTGTTGTTTTTCTTTTGGTGACCGGATTGTACCATTCTCAAGTATAAACTGAAATGACAATATCGATCATGGCATATTGTCAAAAGATTGGACATGGCACCTAGGACTCTGATGATATTTGCATTGAGGACATTTCCTGTGCCCTTTTTGGCCTGGGGTTGGCTGCCAGCTAGATGGAAGTAATCATCACCCATGGCACATGTAGTGCATGTTAATTCTGGTTGTTCCCTTGCAAAGAATGAAACCCAGGTTGCCCGACATGCCAGTCTAACTACTGGGCCACACCCAGCCCCTGCTTGTTAATTCTCAGGTCTCATTTTAGGGATTTAGCTCCACTGCAGCCTCCTTTGGAGAACCAGAGACTTGAGTCGTTAGCAAGGCGGGTTCATATTGGGGTATCAGCATGTCATGTTAGCATGTCAGGTTCAGGTTATTAGCATGTCATGTTAGCATGTCAGGTTCATAGCAGCCTTAAAAGCAGGGTTGGAAACACATTCCTTCTGGAACATGGGTAGGAATATGCTGGTAGAGGGAATGCAGACAGAGGAACCATGGAACATTTTCTTCTCTGATGATAGCTGCCATCAGTTTCTGCTTGTGTTTCAAAACTACACCAGTTCAGTGGTTTATGGGTGTCACATCTCCATGGTAGAGGATCTTATAGAGGTGAAGAATTGGGGTACCTAACAGCGTCAGCTAGGGCAATCCCCTTGGGCATTAGGATCGTGTAGTATGTACCAAGGTCACTGGGCTAGTGTATGATCGCTTGTGACCATCTTGAAGCCTTGGGGACCGTGTGACTGTAGTGTGGCTGCGTGTCCTTTGTGTTCATAGTTGTCAGAGTCCCAAGAGATGTGATTGTTGGACTGTGAGGGTTCTGTGGATGCACTGAGACTGGAGAGTCAGTTGTAAAGTTATGGTAGCGAGGGCTGTGTGGTGCCCACTTGTGGGGAGCTGGTGACTGGGCAAGGGCCTGGCTTTCTGGTCTGCTTGCCTGCCTTGCCTTAGTATAGTTTTTTAACTGTCTCTTTACCTACCCATTCATTCAATCAAATGCTCATCCATCCTGTAGCTGTTTATGTAGAACGGAGTTTATTGCTGATGTTAGGCATAGTGGCGTCTCTCTCTGACTCACACTGAGCTCTGCTAGCTCCTCTCCTGGGCTGTAGTCACGGGATGCATCCACTGTCTTTCATGGGGACGCACGTGGGCCATTACAGCTGGGGTGTTCTTCGCTCTGCTCCTGGTTTTGAGTGGCTGCAGAGCTCCCCTGTAGCCTGATGTCTCAGTTACGTTCTTGATAAAACTCTCTGACGCAGGCCGGGGGGAAGGGTTTATTCTGAACAGCCAGTGAGGGGAACAGATACAGAAAAGGGGTTGATTCTGTCTCATAGTTCAAGGACTCAGTCAGTTATGGCTGGGAAATCCAGGCAGCAGGAAGTGGAGGCAGCTGGTCACACCATACCCGTAATCAGCAGGCAGAGAGTGATGAATGAACACATGCCACTGGTCCGTTCCCTTGCCAGGGATATAGTCTGGCCCCGGATCCTAGTGAGGGAATGATGCCACCCACAGTGAGTGGGCCTTCCCAGCTCAGTTGATAGGACGGGATAATCTCCCACAGGTGTGCCCAAAGGCCTGTCTCCTAGGTGTTCTAGATGTCATATAGTTGATGCCACTGATGACCAGACCTGACCAGTAGGGTGACAGGAACAGTAGTGCCATCGTTGCTGCCCACTTAGAGACAGCTGAACCCACTTCTGATGCGTTGCTAGCACTGCTTGAACTGGAGAAATAAAAGTATTTAACAACAGAACGCTTTTTAGGAATGTGAAGTATCCAGTGCAGTTAGGCAGGAGCCTCTGACAGGCAGCTGACAGACAAAGCCCACGCCAGGCTGGGCACCTGGCGGGAAAGAAGAGGAGGAGGTGCTTAAGGTGAGTAGGTCAGGTGGCAGGGGATGATACAGTTTGATTCTTTGGCAGTGTGCTTTATGATGGGGTTTTACTCAGGCGTTTTCTCTGTGGCTTATAAGGAAGGCGGAGTTTTAATACTGTAAAATATTTGCTTCCCAGGATAAAATTTCTAATGTCACCCATGTCATAACATGAGGACTAAATTGTGCACTTGGAGTTAGGCTGAGGTTTGTGAGCTTGATCACAGCCACTGACAAGTACACATGCACTCTCCAGGTTCTGGTTCTGAGGATCCGGGCTTATCATCTATCTGCTCTCCCACCTGGATCCCCAGGGATCTGGTGGCTTCACCACTTACAAGGATGCTCAGTGAACTGCAGAGAGGAGGCCATAGGGAGGGGCTGAGAGCAACCTGCTGGCCCCAGTTTCCTTATGTTTGCAATGAGACGTCCCCTGCCTTGAAAGGAAACACATTCTCGGATGCTCTGTGCTGGCACAATATAGGCCTTTGCTGGCACATACATTCACATTTTAAAGACAGCTGATCTCCACAGTGCGTGAGAGTTTTGAGTCATTTTTCTTGACTAAGGTAGTAGCTTTGGTCTCTTGGCAGGCAAAGCGCTCTGGTTCCCTCAGGCCCAGTCATTCGGCCTCTGTTTTCCAGGTGGCCAGTGTTGACCAGTGCGGAATTTCAGCTCTGTGAACTTCCTAGGCATGACTTTTCATTTGTCCTAGATGAACCTAATGGCAGTGACAGTTTGCTTTGGATGTCTAAGGCCAAGTACGTCACACAGAGATCATTCATCTTAAATATTAGTCAGAGATCTGTTTTAGGGGCTCAGGGGATCAGTGACAGCGTGCTTGCTTGGGTGATGCACTAGGTCTGGATTGTATCACAAGCACTGCCCAAAAGAAGTGTGTGTGTAAGTGTGTAAAACCCTAGCACTTGGGAGGCCGAGGCAGGTGTATGTTTATGTCTGTGTCTGTGCATCTGTCTGTCTGTCTGTCTGTAATCCTAGCACTTGGGAGGCAGAGGCAGGTGTATGTTTATGTCTGTGTCTGTGCGTCTGTCTGTCTGTCTGTAATCCTAGCACTTGGGAGGCCGAGGCCGAGGCAGGTGTATGTTTATGTCTGTGTCTGTGCGTCTGTCTGTCTGTCTGTAATCCTAGCACTTGGGAGGCTGAGGCCGAGGCAGGTGTATGTTTATGTCTGTGTCTGTGCGTCTGTCTGTCTGTCTGTAATCCTAGCACTTGGGAGGCCGAGGCCGAGGCAGGTGTATGTTTATGTCTGTGTCTGTGCGTCTATCTATCTGTCTGTCTGTAATCCTAGCATTTGGGAGGCAGAGGCAGGTGTATGTTTATGTCTGTGCATCTGTCTGTCTGTCTGTAATCCTAGCACTTGGGAGGCCGAGGCAGAGGCAGGAGGACCGCTTCAGTAGTTGCCTCAGTTGTGTAGCCAGTTTGTGACCAGCCTGAGCTAGGACCTTGTCTTAGTAAAAAACCAAATCTGTGTTTCTCCGTGTTTACTGGGTGTCTCTCGGTTTAATCTGATAAACCATGAAGATCAATTGTGTTGTTGTTGCGTGTGTGCGGTATGAAGGGACAGCTCAAGACCTAGGTCTACGTAGCCTGCCTTTTCAGTCCACGTGTTTCCAGCATAAATAGGAATCTTGGTTGTTTGGGCGTTTGGTTGGTTGTTTTGTTTTTGAGACAAAGTTTCTCGGGCCCTGTCTGTCCTGGAACTCACTCTGTAGACTGGGCTGGCCTCAAACTACAGAGATCCACTGTGCTGGGATTAAAGATGTGAGCCACCATGGCCTGAGGAAGCCCTCTTTACTCAGGTCAGTTAGCCACACACAGGACATTGCTGGAGGCTTCCTTTGGGATGTTAGCAGGACCAGGAAGGTCTGAGGGACTTCACTAAGTGTCTCTTCTAAGGGAAGGTGTGTTTTCAGGTGAATCTGGACTTGTACCCAATCCTCGTGGATTCTTCTCTTAACTTCTGTTCTTGACACGGGCAGTTGAATCAGAACTTTCCTTCTGCACACCTCGGTCTGTAGTCCTGTGGAGTTGTCATTGGTCTGTGTGTCTGACCCCTCATTTCCTCTCTGGAGAGGGGTCTTGAGGCTGAGTACTTGGGTTCTGTTCTCCACCAGCACTGGGCTTTCATTCTCTGGAGTTGGCAGGGGACCTGTCATCTTACTTGACTTTCATATGCCCCCCCCCACCCCGCCTCCAGCATACTTCTGGAACTTTCTGCTTCTCCCCAAAGTAGCAGAGGTAGCTTTCAGGAAAGCTCAGATTCCAGCACACCAAGGGCCGGGTCTGCCGGCAGCCCCAGGTCCTCTTTCTCTTTCCCGTGAGTGGAGAAGAGATTAGAATTTTTCCCTGTTGGTTGAGATTCTGTCTAACTCTGTGAGCAACCATTGGGACTTTGACAGGGGAGTGACCACTGATGAGTAGAAACCACGGTCCCTTTCATCAACCCCAGAACAGAAAGGCTTCAGAGTGCCAGGAGACATGCAGGGGAGCATGGCCGGGCTGGACCCAGCCTCTCACCCTGGTGCCTTAGTCTCCTCCTCCTGTCACTCACTGTCACTCAAGGAACTGAGCCCATTCCTAGACTGGCTTTGTTGCTGTGTCGCAGCAGGCCGCCTCGGCAGCAGCCAACACATCCTCTGGTCCCTTGGCCAGACTGGGCATAGTGAAAGCCCGTGGCAGTCAGCCACGCACTGCCTACACTGACAGCCCTGTGCTGTGATTATTACCCCACTGAGTTAAGGAATTACTGTCTGTGGAGATGCATATCTAGAGGTGTCGAGAGCCGCTTAGAGCTTGAGAAATAAGCCTGTGGCTGCCCAGGAGCCCCAGCTGTAAGACTCCTGTTCTCAGCCCCCACCCTACTATATTCCAGAAGTACTTCTTGAGAATACCTGCCACGGGACACAGTTAGGAACTAGAGCAAGACTGATGGGAGGGGCCTCCACATGGGTGTGGGTTCTGTGCAGCATGGCATGGCATTCTTATTGGGTCCCTAGCAGAGCAGTGATATGAGGAGCCGGGTACCGCACCGCCTGCTCTTGGTGCCTACTGTGTTTGGCTATCCACTTGGGTAAGGTGCAGACCTCCTGGCCCTGGGTGGATGGGTCTTAAACGGATGCTGTTTCGTTGTCTTCTGCTGACACCCTCCTGTTGCTGTTGTGTGGTTTATTTTCTCTCCAGTCTGGTTCTACTCTTGGTTTCAAGAAGTTGAAATCGATGGTTTTGTGTCCAGAGTTCTAAATTCAGCCACATAAACACTTTGGGCCTGTGCTGAGGGTTTGGCACAGACTCGAGGCTGCTATTTTAGATATGCCAGAAACCTTGGAAGTTGTTCACTGTGGGCTCTTCTCCATCTAGGCTGTGAGCTTGGGATCTCAGCCTGCTGAGATGGGGGTGCCGGGAGCACTGGGGGAGGGGGTCACAATAAGATCTGTAGCCACAGAAAATCTGTCCAGATGGTTCCGAGGCCTTGGTCACTTGGGTGAGAGTCCAGCTCTGGGGCCCTGAGTCTGCCCAGCCTGTATGTAGTTAGGCCCATGCAGCTAACTATGGAGCTGTCACCTCCAGGGACAGGCCAGCCTTTCTACCTGTGGATACTGCTGTTATTATTCGCTATTCTAGGATTGAAAGGGGTATCATTTAGAGTTCTGTGGCTAGACTGTGCATATTGGAAGAGGATGGCAGTCAGCAGTGTGCGGACTGTCCTGACAGCCCCATTCAGTAGATTGTTACCCCACGGAGTAGTGGAATTTTTATCTAGAGAGATGCATATGTAGAGGTATAGAAGAGCTACAGCATCCTGCGCAGACGTTGGTTAGAACCAGTCACAGGGGAGTACCCTCACCTCCCCAGGCTCTAAGGAAACCACGATTGGCTTCTGGTCTTCTTTTTCATTTCCACATCAGATGTACTGCGACCACGAGCATGTGACCATAACAGTGTCACGTGACAGGAACTGGCTTGTAGGTGCCCAGGAGGACTCAGTAGATCCTTCCTGCTCTGGGTTCGTCTCATCTGCAGAGGGCTTTGCAGAGGAGTCTGGGGACCTTGTTCTGGGACCCTTGTTTCTCCCTTCCCACGTTCCTCTGGGTCTGAGTGTGGCCTTCACTGCATGGACTCCTTCACCCTGCTCTGCCACTCCACTCACGAGGAGGGAACACTGGGTGGAGCAGCTTGCAGATGGGAGCTAGTGGCTGGTGGGACAGGACCAGAGATTAAGTTCCTCAGTGTAGACAGACATTCAGTGTACTGTGAGTTTTGTCAAAGAAACGAGCACCCAGAGGCTGGCTAGTGAGCTGCAGGGCCGAGTGAGTTGCCAGAAACTACAAAGATTTCTCAGGAGACTGAACCAGTGAAACAGAATAATCCCAGACCCCAAGTGTGCATGTTGAGCCCTGTTTTGACGATGTAACCTGTGGGACGTTTTTATATCTGTAGCCCAAACTCGGGGTGCTCCCTAGTGGGGAGCCTCTATGCATGGGTACACTCCTAGCCCTCTGGCTTTGCCCCCACCATGAGGATACTGCACCACCTTCCGTAAGTCCAGTAGGAAGCGGAATACATCTAGTGGGCTAGTTCATTGCAGATGGATTCTAATTGCTTTCATCTATGCACAGAAAGCCACATCATGCCGCAAATGGACGTGATTGTTCTGGCAAAGTACAGATCTTATGAGCTGGTTCCATGGTAGTCTGTGGCTTTTCTAATGGAAAATCTTGGCATATTTGATGTCTTTTAGTTTTGAAAGCATATTGTGGGCTTTTAATAAAAGCAACATAAATTGCCACCTGAGTTGGGAGGCTGTAGTGTGTGTGTGTGTGTGTGTGTGTGTGTGTGTGTGTGTGTGTGCGCGCGCGCCTGTCCTCAAGTTCAGTCAGAGGGAAGGACATGGTCAAGACTGGGGCCCTCCTTTTGGGTAACCTGTGATTGTCTTGCACAGCCATCTTATCTAGACCTTTTGGGGTATGTCCTGCTAACACTGGGCAACTCACCTTGTTTGTGTTTAGATGGGGTGTGCTCCTCTCCTCTCCTGATAAGTGACATATGAATAAAAGGCAAGTGTGCCTGAGGCTGTGAGCGTCCATGACCGGGGTTAGGTGGGTACCAGAGCACATGGTACTGAGTTTCCCTTCCTGACTTACCGTGAAACAGTGTTGACGGGAATCCTGGTGGATCTTTAGCTGTAGCTTCTGTTTGGGATGTTGTGTAGCCCTGGGTGGAGACAGGCACTCAGCGATGGGTGGGACATGCTGAGCCCTACCCATGGCTGGTGATATGTACATTAAATAGGCTTCTGTTAGTTTTTCTGTTGAAAAGACCTCTAAAGGTAGGGAAGACCCTTGAGCCTTGTGGTGTAAGGAAGGAGAAGTAGAGAAACCATGAGCCCTTTCCTGTGCATTTCCTTTGTAATTATGCTTTTCAGCCTCTTCAACAGAAGACTGACCTTTATAGGCTTCAGGGTTTACAGCCTTGGCCACCCACTGGAACTTTAGCCATCCTCCAGGCATGAGTGGGACCACCCCTGTGTGCAAAAGTACCTTTATTGCCCTTTCTTGTAAAAGCAGTGGAAGCTCCAGAATTCAGACAAGACTGAAGTCGGTAAAGGTGGGTAACTGGGAAAACAGAGTCCTGTGAGCCCTGCCTCTCAGTCAGCCAGCCTCTCCAGCAGCCACCGCGGCCCGCTGGCCATTCCTCCACCCACCATGCTTTGTGTTGTTCATACTCTGCCTAGTTAATTACTTGGTAGACAGACTGAGCGCCGGTTTCACATGTCTGTGACCTAGTTCTCGTGCTCCATGTGTTCTACCAAATTTATTTTAGAGCCTTGTCTGTGAGAAACCTGATTTTCTCAGGGTTATAGTATTTGCTGGGGCCGGGCCTATGCTCAAGCACATAGGACCATCCCAGCAGAGTTGTACTATGTCACTCAGATACGGTCACCCAGGGGATGGGGCTGCTGCAGCTGGGGGGTTACCTTGCTGGGTGAAAGTGGCCAAAGGTGACCCAGAGCCCAGGGGTTGTCAAGTTGAGCTGAGCATAATGACTGCCCGGGTGGTTTTGCTGTTGCTGTGATGAAACATCATGGCCAGAACCAGTTTATGCAAGACAGTTTATTTTTGGCTTATGGTTTCAGAGGAATCAGAATCTGCTGGGGGCTGGAGGAGTCATGGGTATGGTGGCAGGGCCATGAAGCTGAACGATCACACATTTAACCGTAAATATGGAACAGAGAACAAACAGGAAATGGGGTGTGATTTCCCTGTAAACTCTTCGGAAGAGCACCATCAGCCAGGACCAAGTGTTCAAATGCCTTGTACCCGTGTATGCTGTTCAGGTTTGGAGCGCAGGCTGAAAGTGAGACCTGTGTGCGGTAGGGCAACAGGAAGGTGGTGTGCTTTGCCGGAGGTGCCAGGTTAGCAACAGGTCAGTTATAGACACCCCAGCTCTCAGGTGGCCTTGAGGGGCATGAAGATGCAATGCCCTTTGTTCTTTCTGCTCCTCAGAAAGAACTGGGGCTATAGTCTTTCTCCCTGAGGATCTGTAGCCTGCCCCGGGAAGAGGCTCGCAGCAAATGCCTTCATCACCTGGGTGACGGCAGTGAATGAAAATTGGATGGAATGAGGGCACAGGCTTCAGAGCCGCCAGTATTTCAGTCGGCATATTACAGCCTCTGCTCACCCAGCACACGTCTTTCTCAAGGGAATGTGGAGTATGGACATATGGAGCTCACACGGGAGGCCATGGTTGCTGCTCCTGGCTCCACTCAGCTTGTGAGCTCTGGCCTCGGTTTTCACATTCAGAGGAATATTGTCCTCCGTTCCAATCTCACATCCTCACATTTTCCACGTATCCTTGTCAGACTTGTTCTCAAGCCATTCCCGATAGGCATGCAGCATTAGGTAGTACTTCTAGAACACTCTCCCTCCTAAGCAAGGGCGCCGGGGGGGAAAAGTCACTAAAGGGACTCTTCCTGAGCCCTTGAGACCCCGCCTCAGCTGGTGCCTTTTGACTGAGACTGCAGGGGAGAAGAGGAAGGGCCTCTTACCTGTGGTCTCTTCTGAGAAGGATCTTGAGCCACACCAGGGCTCGGAAAAGATGCTTGGGATTGAGGTGCGGCCATACCTGCAGGGCTGGCCGGGCGTGGTGGTATCTTGGTGACATGCCATTTGCCACTCTTCAAAGGACAGGTCTCAGGAATGGGGAATGTGAGTGTCAGGGATGTGGGGGAGGGAGCCATCTTGGTTGTGAGTCTTTGGGGCCACTGAGGAGCAGCTGGAACTCACAAGGGAATCTGGCAGTCATCTAGTAGCCCCGAGGACTGGGTTTGCTCATGGGTTACTCAACTGGAAATGCAAAGTTTGGATAAAAATTGTCATCCTATCGCACACAGGTTTGGAAGTCATTGCTGCCTTGGGTAGTAAGCACTGTGCCACAGAGCTCTGACTCCTCTGGAGGTATCTTGTCTCCCTCCTCAGCAAGGCTTTGATAGGACCAGCGACCTCACTTCCCCACCTCCTGGTCTCTGGGTGGACTTGCTCTCTTTTTTATTGTTTTCTATTTCAGGGCTTTGCAAATGTTCTCAGGTTAAAAAAAAAAGAAAAGAAAAGAAAAATTCAAGTCTGTTGCTAAACAGAGTGCAGTTCTAAAAAACCTTTGCTGAATTTAAGGTTCCAAGAGCATTCCAGTCCCTGAGACAGTGTTTGTTTGGTTGTTTTCTCACCTACAATTTCAGTTTCCTTTTTTTACCCTGGCGGCAGCTGCTTGGTGAGTTGTGGCTGGAGCTTGTGTCTGTGGTCCTTGAATCCAAACAGGTGGGGGTGGGGTGCATGAAGTCACTATGGTCCTGCAGACCTGGCTTCTAGTACCTTATCTCCAGCCTTGGCTGTCCTGGGGCTTGTGTCCACCAGCCAAATGATGCAGTTTGGACTGGGGTGGGAGGAGTGTGTGCTAAAGAATATTCTAAGCCATTAGCTCAAGGTTCTGAGGCCCAAGGAAGGCACCCAGTGGAGCTGTGTGGAGTTTAAAGCTTCCCTAGAAATATGCCATTTGTCGCCAGGCTCCTTCAGGCTGCAGGTGAGGAGCCCATGGGTCCTGGCTGCCTGGGTTCCAGTTCAGTCATCTTGCTCATTCTCTGGTCGCTGCTGGACCTTGCCTGGGCACGGTGCAAGGGTAGGCTCACCAGAGGGTCTTTGTTTTAAGATGCTTGTGATGGTATCACATGGATTTCCCCCTGTGTGTCCATGCTTATGTGCTGCGGATTGAACCAAGTGAGATTGTCCTTGGTCAGGCTCTTCTGACCTGAACTTGCAGTTTGTCTCATGGACCAACACTAGCCGTCACAGGGACAAAGCCTACTAGTGACCCTGCTTTGCCTTCTGGTCCTTATAGTAGGGAATGGGGCTTTGCTCTGAATGAGCCCAAGGCCCCCTGAAAGGAAGATAGGAATTTTGGAGTGGGTGGGCAGTGGGTGGGAGTGAGTGATAGTTCTGAGGAAGCTGTGCTGAGACTTTCCACGTTCCAGTCTCCAGGATCCTGGAAGCTGTGCCTGTGTTTCAGGCAAGGTAGGGAGATGGATGAACCTGGCCTGGCATGGAGCAGGGGGTAGGTCAGGGCTGTGTGGGGATAGGGGCAGGGCTGACATTTCCATGTTTCCTGAGCTGGGAGATCACCTTCTTTTTATGTCCGATCTTTGGTCACACCCAACTAGCTCAGCATCCTCTACCTCTCAGATAAAGGAGGGTTCAGGATGCCTTTGCCCTCCACACTCCTTAGTCAGGAGGAACTGAGGTTAGGAGAGGTCTGGGCAGAGGGCTATGGAGGCTGCTGTCTGCATCTGTGCACAGTGGAGTTGATGGCATTGTAGTATTTCTAAAGTGGGTGGCCCCCATGGGGATGTATGGTGTCCCCTGCTGAATCACGTCCGCTGTGGCCCTCTGTGGGTCAGTAGCTGCCCTTCGAGCTGCTTAGAAGGATCATAGAGGCAGCCCTAACCCCTCAAGCCTAGTCTATGGCCTTCCTGCTTCTCATCTGCCAGCACATGCTACAGTTGAGGTGTGTCGTCATGAATCTTGGAGCCCATTGTGGGCAATGCAGTCCCTGTACCTTTGTCCTTGTGTCCACTTGGTTATTACTTATAATTCACTGGTCCTGATCACCAGAGACCAGTGAAGGAACCTGATGTCACATGTTATGTGTCTAACCTGGAATCCCAGTACTCTGTCACTATAGAGGGGCTAGGACATAGCACCCACTTTCTTTTGTTGAACTGAATAAAGATGGTTAAGTTCTGGGAATGTAGCTTGTTGTTAGAGCACTTGCCTAGTATGCAGGAGGCCCTGATTGGATGCACTGCACTTCAAAAAAAAGTAATAATAATAATTGAAGCCTAGCACTAGGTTGATGATGAGGAACGATGAAAGTTTCTTGTCCTGAGCCACAGTGGTGAACACCTGTGGTATCAAGCAGGAGCCAGGTAGCCTGGCCCACACCCATCAGAGGCTCAGTGGAACCCACAGCCCATCAGTGGTAATCTCTAACCTACCATTAAATTCTAGCCCAGTAGCACTTTATCTAAACAACTGATTCATGGAATGTGTATTCCAGGGAGTGGGGTGTTAGGTGGGGCACAGCAGTTTCTTCTGTGACATAGTTTTCGTGAATGTGGAGACAGGATAGTCCAGGTTGGCTTTGAATTCACTGTGTAGCCTAGGATGACCTTGAACTTTTGATCCTTATGATTCTACCTGTAAAGTGTGGAGATTGCAAGCATGCATCACACTCAGTTTTATTCCCTGCAGGGGGTTGAATCTTGGCCCTAGTATAGGCTAGTAACCAAGCCCACAGACATCTGTGACTTTTGGCTCCACCCCACTGGGAAGAAGATCCTTGGAAAGTGTGTGCAGACATACCAGAGTTGTTCCTTGAAACAGGTAGCTGCTCTGGAGACTCTGCGTGAGACAGAGATGTGGTCTGCCCTGGGCCCCTTCTCCCTGCTGGGTTAAGGAAGTTTCTAGGTAGATGCTGCGTAGCCTACATTTCTGGTGCCCTCTGTCGCACAAGGCCCGACCACTGAAAAGCCACACAGAAAGGTGGCAGAAGCTTGCGGTGCAGGCGTCTCTGACTAAAGCACCTGACTCTTTTCTTTTGGTCTTGAGTGTGCCAACTTTCCCTTCAGACTGGGCAGACGTTTTTTAAAGAAGGGTTTCTTAATGAAAGCTGTGTGCATTCTTTAGCTTTCAGGTGGGTTTTTTTTTTCTTCTTTACCAATTAAGTCAAATACTTTATTAACCTACCTAGCTGCCACAAAAATGAACATACCGTTTGAGTGTGGATGTGTTTGCAAATAAAAAGATGCCACACAATGCCACAGCGCTTTTGTGCAAATGTCTCGTCCTCTGCAGCCTCTGCAGACCACCCAGTCCCTCCTGCTTTGGCTCCCCCGAGCAGAGATCTCCCTCCGGGCAGCTCATCTCCTTAGACCTCAGTGACATCTGGCCAGCGTTGCTTGCAGCCTCTTTGGTGCCAGGTGGACTGTCTTTTCCTGGTCTGCTTGGTTTCGTCTAAGCACCTCTCACCCTTGTCCAGCAGCCCACAGAGGAGCAGCAGGCCGTTGCTTCTGGCCCTGACACTGCTGGGTCTAAGCACTGTGCACCCTTCTGAGAATGATGACCAACTTGACTTCGCATGTGTTGTGAGTGACTTTGCTTTTTGGGCGACTGAAGAGATAACAGGAGTCATTTGAGGAAGGCTCTCAAGAGTGAATTACACTGGAAAGTGCAGCTGTGGCTGCCTTGTGGTGGCCACTACCGCAGGCCGTCATTTCTGACAGGAAATGGCACACGGGAAGTGTGAAAGTCATGTGAGCAAAGCCATGGACAATGGTTGTGGGCTTGTCCGGTGTGAGGCAGAGGGGTGAGCACCATGGCTGAGTCCCCAGGACCGAGGGACTCTTTGTCTTTCTGACACACCCCAGACCACCCCGGCTAAATCACCTCTCTGGTTTCTCCTGAGGATCATCATGTCCAGCAGAGACTTTCTCTTCTGCGTCCTGCTGTCTTGTTCTAGATACCATCTCTCCTTTTCTTTTTTGTGAGATTTCAGAAAAGTCACTGTTTGAGTAGGATTCACCACGATGAAAAGGTCAGGTCCAGGCAGGTCAGGCTCCTGCCTCAGTGTCTCCACGTTGTGGAGAATCAGGAACGCCCTCCAGTCTGCTGTGGACATGAGGAAATGCTGGAGCTTGAGCAGGGGGTGGACAGCACAAGAGGTCTTCAGCATTGCTGGGTGTGGACTGCCCACCACAGCCTTGAGGCCAGGAAGTGTGAACTTGGGCAAGTCATGGCCTCCAGGGTAGGAGTAAGGTCGGGCGGGGGCTGGTGTGACCCTTCTATAGTGCCCTTGCCTCCCTTCCAAAAACGACATCTAGGGGACATTTTGATTTGCCGTGAGTTGTGACATGGCACCTCACATTTCCCTCTTCCGTTGCAGATGCTTTCGTGAACAGCCAGGAATGGACACTCAGCCGATCTGTACCGGAGCTCAAAGTGGTGAGTGGCACATCTCGCCTGTAGGAGGCACTTGGAATAAGCAGGGTGTGAGGTTGCAAGCTTGCCCATACCTACTCCATTCTGTTTCCTGGGGCCTGAAGGGTGGGCGTGCTCTCTCTCGGGCGGATGCTCCTGGCCAGGCTATCCCTGGTGATAGGAGCTAGAACTTTGAGTGTGCCTGGCAGAGCCAGAATTGCCGACCCACAGGTGGTGGTCTGTGTACAGGACTAGGGTGTTGTCTCTGCACTTCCCTCACCCCCTCTGTGCCGCTCTGTGTCTGTGTCACACATACACTTGTATGCATGTGCCACCGTGGGCTTACCCTGTCCCTTGTGGGGTGTTATGACGACCTCTGGAACAAGCCATCCATTGTCATAATTTTTAAAAATTAGGGACTGTTTATACAATTGTGAACTCTTGGCATAAGTCAAGAGTTCTGCTTTTAATAAAAGCAACTTCCAACAGAGTTAAAGCTTATCGCTGGCTTCTGTGAATGTTGCTTATGACAGTCGTCTCTTAGAGCTCAGCTCCATTGCACGTCTCTGACCTTGGCATGGAAGGAAGGGACAAGCCCACATTTTAAATAATAGTGTTGTTTGTCATGAGATGTGGGGCTTGGTTGTGTTTGTACGCACGCATGCACGCAAGCATTCCTGTTTCCCATGTGCTGGACTCTAACTTACCTCTGGAAGACAGATGAGCTCCTGCCCCTTAGCAAGCTTCCAATGGTGGAGGACCTCCATGTGGGCCTCCCACTCACTGTGCATCTCCCCATTTAGTTCACTCTTTGTCCTACCATCTCCCCAGTGACCTGCCTGAACCTCCAAGACCCCCTATTCCTGCTGCCCCAGCCTCAGTGATACAGAGAGGACGGGATAAGGAATTTTGTGTCTCACACCTGAGATGGAAGTGACCCACTTCCTCCAGGACACTGGTGTGTCTCAGCAGTGCCTGCTAATGGGGTTGTTCCTTTATGGAAGATAGCCTTCCTCCCAGCCTCTGTGGTTCTGCAAGACGGACCCTGACATAGCTACCTCATCTGTCTTCTGTGTCCATAGCTACCATAGCGTGTACAGTATGAGCGTGTTCTGTAAATACCTGATGAATGAGTGACAGAGGTGCCCATGTTGTTAGCAGGACCATTTTGTAAAGATTGGCCTGTTTCAGAGCCTCCTGGTGGGAACCCCAGGTGCTGACCCCTCTGGTTCTACAGTCACTGACAGCCCACAAGGCCTGGCTGTTTGCACATATGTGTATGAGGCTGTACTCCTGGGCATGCTCTGTCTACAGGTCGTGTGTAATTACAGCCTTCAGTCCTGACAGTCGCCCCAGGAGAGGCAGGTCCTGTTGTCAGCCTCTGTCACAGATGAGGTCTGGGGCATGAAGAGCTTCCTCAGAAGCCATCTAGGGTAGAGCTGGGAGAAGCCAGCCCTACCTTGGAAAGCCTCCTGTGTCCTACTGTTGCTAGTGCTTCTGGCCCCAGGTGTCCCTTGACACAGCACAGCAGCAGGGTGGGGTGGGGTGGGGTGCTTCAACTCCCTGGCAGCACAAGAGACGGCTGGGAACCAGGTGGTGTTGGGGCCTATCTTCCCGAGAGCCTGCCTGAACTAAAAGGTGTTGCAGGTTTCGGGGCCTGAGTGGGTTTTTTTGGCTGGTTTGGGCTTTTTAAGACAGTATCTTCCTTATGTACTTAGCTGCTGTGGAACTCACTGTAGCCCAGGCTAGCTTTTAATTTACCCTCTTGCTGGCTCAACCTCCCAAGTGCTAGAATTAAACAGGCTTGTGGCACGACACCTGGTCTGGTCCACATAGTCTTCTCAGCCAGTAATAATTGAGGATGAGTGCTCCCACAAACTTAGTTTCTGCTGTTTGACATTCTGTTGTTAGCGTTTGGTGTGTATAGCAAGTATTGGCTTGTCCTGAGTCAAGGGCTCATCCGTGGTTTGAGGAGGGCCACAAGCTCTGCTGTGGTGTGCGCCCTCTCGTGGTGGCATCAGCAGGCACCTCGTCATCACGGGCACCTCAGCCGGCCCTTGTGTGGTGAGGATGCTCAGGTCCGAAGAAACACCCCTTTGTTCTCCGAAGCATTTCCCTTCACATGCCCACAGGGCTGTTATTGTTTCTGCCCTCAGGCAGCACCCCAGACTGGTGGCCCTTTAGGTCATCTCCTTGGGACCCTCAGCCCTGCTTGGAAATGTAGCCATGGAATGATGTCACCGAGTCTCCCAATGGACCTTTTATGGAGTACTTGTCAGTGAGTCTTTTGGAATCCGTCAGGACATGCAGTTCACTGTATGTGAGAGCAGTGGGCTCTTGGGTGTGCTGTAGCTGCTGCGTTCAGCCCTGCAGACTTGGGTCAGGCTGCACAGGCTGCATGCCCCCGCCTGGGTGGAAGCAGTCGGCAGACCTGGCCTGCCCAGCTGCCTCTGTCGACGTTGCTCGTACTGAAAGGCTTCTTTTGTCTTGCCGTAGTGGTGTTTAGTAGTGGAGTAGAGAACACAGGGTACTAGAGAACCGAGTTCATAAAGGTGCTCTGCTTTGCTGCTTCTGGTAGACAGCATGGCCGCAGAGCCCTGACGGATGGCTTGCACAGGTGAGACGAGGTGACAGCTCCTATCTGACGTACCCAGCTCTGTCATCATCAGGGCACCTCCCTCCTGCCCATGAAGCCCTTTGTTCCAGGCGGAGTTACTTCCTTCTCTGCAGGTGACATTCAGGAGTGGTTGCCACAGTCTCACAGGAGGGCCACATCCTAATGGATGGAGTTTCTGCCAGTGTTTCAAGTTAAAACAATGCTGCTTGCAGTCTGTGAGATGGGTGTGCAAGCCAGGCAATCTCTGTCCCCAGCTCAGGGTAGATGGCACTGGCCTGGTCAGGGATGTGCCATACCTCTGCCCATTGTTACAGAGAAGAGTGGCTGGTGTCACCACCCAGAGAAAGCCCAGCAGCACAGTGCTGGGTTTCTTCCTCCAGGAAGGGAAAGCGATCTTAATTAAACATTTCATTTCTGTGGCATTCACTGGCTTGGATTTTCTCAGCTTGAAGCTGACGAGCAGCAGGTGCCCTTGAGCAAAAGAATAATTAATAGGCAGATAGTCTCAAATTGTGGAGGCTCAAGGTAGGAAGAAGATTCAGGTTGGACTTGGAAGGGAGACAGCTTTGTGCAGGAGCAGTCCACATGCTCTGGCCCTCAGCCCAGCCCTCAGTGACAGAGAGAGCTCATTTATACTCACTGGTGGTAGTCATCCATCCACCCATCAGCCTTCACATACTGATTCCAGGGGGACTGTGCATCTTCCTTGGGCCGGGTGCCTTGGCAGGGCAGAGAACAAGATGAGCAAGACCCAGTCCCTTCCCATAAGGAGGGGTGAGCCAGGCATGTAGTGCAGCAACAGGGCTTCTCACTGGCCCCAGGTGAGGCTGTGGCCTGAAAGTGCCCTCATCCGTCCAGGCTGCTGTGACAAGATACGGTGGCTTGTGAACAGTGAAACCTGTGTTCATAGTTCTAGAGGTTGGAAGTCAAAGGAACCTGCAGATTTGGGGGCTGGTGAGGACTTAGGGGTCATCTGCTCTGTAGATCACAGGTGGGATGTTCTGTCCCCTTTCCTCCCTGTTGGGCCACATTCACATGTGTGCTAATTTCCACGTGGGTAGTGTTCCTGTGACCCATCCCCTACCTCCTAATACATCTCCTGGGTCCTGGGGGAACACAAGCATTCAGAAACCAATAGAATTGGTCCTCAGAGGTTGTGATGTCTGAACTGGCTGCAGATCCTGAGCTGGAGTAGGATTCGGGGCCATGATGAATCTGTGGGACGTTCTAGTCACCTGGAGACAGCACAGCCTATAGAGATGAGATTGGTAGCTTGTGAACATAGGAGACAAAGCCAGGAAGGAGGAAGGCTGAGGGCTGCAAAGCATCGTGAGAGGGCCAGGACAGCCTGTGGATTTGGGGGTCGTCACAAAGACCAATGAACTCTAGGGGCAGTTGGGAGGGAAGAACATGGGATTGCTATATGGTCATTGAGCAAAAATTAGAATGCACAAGGCTGCTGAGTGGAGCAGCTCCCTGGAGGGAGGGAGGGAGGGAGGGAGGGGGGGGAGACGTAGGGCTCCTAGCACAGGCTAACTAAGAGCCCTGGCGTCACCAGAGCCCTGGCGTCAGCCTCGCCTCCCTGGTTACTGCTGAACAGTAGCACCCACACCACCCCTGACCTCTCCTGTTATTTTCCACCTGCTGTGGTCACCTTGGCTGTCCCTGCCACAGCTTGACTGTTGTTTTTCTCTTGGTTGTGTATGTCTGAGAGGCGGGCTTACTGTCTGTGCTCCCCTCCCCCACCCCAGTCCCTCCTGCCTCCAGCTTTCCCAAGTTCTCCTTCCTAGGGTGGAATGTACCGGGTGGCCCTATCTGCAAAGGACCCCGTGACACATCACGTCTCGTGGAACCCTTTCATTGTAGCATATAGGGAGGCTCCTATCCCTGTGGTCAGTTGAGCCGGTAGTACACATGTGCCATATAAAGCTAGCATGGGTGTTCACGGAAGAGTGCCAGCATGCTGACACCCTAACAGCATCCGGAACTGGTGAGGACAGGAGCAGCTAAGTCAGGCTTGACTGTCTCCAGTAGAAATAGATGCTGAGTTCATTTTTCAGTCTCTCTCCAATGTTTTGGCAGGGTGATTTAAACCCTGTGTGTGGTTACTATGTATTTTAACTGCTGTATGAGAAAAACTAAATAAATGATTTAACCACTCCTAACTGTTGTCTTTTTTCTTTTTCCTGCAGGGAATTGTGGGTAACTTGGCCAGTGGCAAGTCTGCACTGGTGCACCGGTACCTGACTGGCACATACGTGCAGGAGGAGTCTCCAGAAGGTATGTTGTTCGGCAGGTGGTTAGTTACCAGCTTAGAGTTTAGGGTTTAAGTTTTTTTTTTTAGCATATTCTAAATCATTGATGACCCATGCCAAGGCCATAAGAAAGCCATGGAGCATCAGAGAGACTTAGGTAGACTTTCCGTCCTGTAGGGCTTTAGTGCATCACTTCAGCATTTTGAGCACTAACCGTGAGATGTTCTCGAGTGCATTTCCACTGTAAAGCATGTCCTCTCGAACCTAGGTCCAGCACTGCTCCTTTGAGTATGTGTCGGACATCTCTCTGATCTGGACACTGACCTTGTAATGCTGTTTAGTCACAGACACCAGCATTTCTAACTACAATCCAGATCACCCCACTACGTGTTTGAGTATGTTTCCCTTTATATTGTATTACAAACATGTAATAATCATTTTGCATGTGAGTTGGGCATTTCTTTTGCCATTAGACATTTTGATTCTTCCGTTGACATATCCATGTCTGACTGTGGTTCTGTTTCTTTTTTTACTTTAAGGAAGATTATGACAGTGGTAATAGGAAGCCCCGTAGTCCCCCTGACCAGAGTGTAGCCCACAAGCCATTTTCTAAACTATATTTTCTCCCCATGTAACCTTTTGAAATCCAACTCTGAGACACTGAATTTCTGGTTCCTTCTTTTTCTTACTGGCTGTTCCATTCTTTGCAGATATGGACGCAGGTAACTATACATTTTCTTCATGGCAGTGCTTGTCTCGTTCTGGAGAGAGGAGAGGCACAACCTTGTACTGTAGCGCTCCCCCCCCCCGCCCCCCGTTCTGTGTCTCATCCTATTTTGTTTCATTTTGCCTTTTTCTTTAAGTTCACCATTTCACCCTGTTTCGTCCCTTAGCTGTCTTTTGAGTAGTAGTCCTAAGTAGCTCCACGTGTCCCCTGTAACACATGTTTTAGCCCCTTAACGCTTGTCCTAAAGACCATGGAACCATCTAGTAAGAGCAGAATTCTGAGGGCCTTGCTTGGGGCTCTGCCACCATTCTGCAGTATTTTCCAACCATGTTGTAAAAGCCTCATGGCTGTCACATCAGGGAAACGCCCACTTTTCAAACTCTCCCTGTGGATCGATGATTTGGGAAGAGAACAGGATTCAAACAAAGGTTTATGAATGAGACCAAATGGGAAAAGGCTCGATTTTGTGGGGACTACAGACCAGGTACTCAGAACTCGGTGTGGAGGAGGGAGAACGGTAGTATCTGTAACCCCCAGGTCCCGCCCAGGGCCATGGCAGGGCTTTCCTCTTTGTGTTTGAGTGTGAATGGTCACCACGGCCAGCTGGACTAGACTTGGAGTCCATAGTGCTTCTATCTCAGGGCTCTGTGTTGCGGGACTCACTGGTGTACAGTTGGTAGAAACCAGCTACCAAAGGTCTGCAGCTAACCCACCTGCAAGCATATGCCTTTTTCAGGCAGCCCTGTTCCAAAGGTCTTCCAGCATCCACAGTTTGGGGGAGGATGGCTGGAAGTTTCAGGTCAGCCCCGCCCCTGGTCTCCTCCTGTCACTCTGTGGCTCAGAGGTCTAGGGATTTAGAGGTAGGTTGTGCCGAAGTTGCTGATTCTAAAGGAAGAGGCAGGACCACATCTACATTTGGTCATTATTGTGGTGTCTGTCATCTTCCCATTGGACATTCAGTCTGTCCTGACACATCTGTGTCCGACTTGCTTTATTTGCAGTGTAGAATATGGCCTTCTATTTTGAGCAACACAACGGTGTCTCTCTTGAATGTTCATACATCAGAAGTAAAAATGTACCCTGTGAGATGACCTTGCTGGCTGCTAACACCCCCTCTCCCTTTTCTGCGGAGTGGGAGTATATCATCCCACTGGCAGACACACAGCTGGGAGACAGATTTCAGGATATCTCTCTCACACCCTCACCCTGCCCACCTGTCCATCCTCTTGCTGTGGACCTTGTGCCTAGGGCGGTTGTTCTGTGTGATGGAGGAGCTTAGAGCAGCAGCATGCCCAGGTGGACCTGACAGGATGCTCAGCTACATCTGCTGGGAATGAGGAGGCCACCTCTGTGTGCCTGGAAGCCCCTTGGCCTGGGCAGGTCTGTTTCCCTAGAGTTGCCCATGTGTTCTTGTTTGGAATGTGGCAGATAGAGCTATTGTCTTTGTGCTTCTCCAGATCTGACAGCTGGTTTCTGTGATCACAGCAGCAGGAGGCAAAGGAACATGTGATCAGCCTTTGGTTCCTCCACTGCTGCCTTGCAACCCAAGATTCTTCTATGAGGTCAGGAAACTTAGAGCTGGGCAATGGTTGCAGTCTTTTCCCCATGGGTTACTGTAACCAGTTGCCCATGCTCACAGAAACTGCTATGCTGCATGTACAGCTATAGGATTGGCATCTGATTTACTGTCTTTATCCAGGAGTGTGGGTAGTGAGGTGATGTGGGTCATCAGATGTGCAGGAAGTTATCAAGGACAGCTGTAGCTCCACCTTCCCTCCAGTGACTCCTTAGCATCCCGGAGGGAGGTGTAGCTCATGGGAGGGAGGTGGAGATGGTGCCTGGCTGAAACTTAGGGTTTGGAGTGAGCTGTGTGACCTTCCGATTTCTGTGTGTCCCTGTTGTCTTCTGATCTGTCATCCTGTGACACTTCATTTTCCATCGCTGTAACAAGTCCCTAAGGTTAACTGCTTTGGAAAGAAAACTGGTTTATTTTTATTTTAGCTCACAGTTGGAGAGGCTGAATGTCCAAGACTGGTCAGTTCCATGTTTGGAGTCTAGTGAGGGCCTCATGGTGGTCTCACAGCCAGAGCATGTATGACAGGGACATGATGAGACAGGAAGCTAGAATGTGGGACGGCTAGTGTTGCTCTTTCCAACAATGCTGAGAACAAACTGGTCCTTCCAGACCCACACTCATCCCTTCTGAGGAAGGAATCTCCAGGGGGTGGGTAGTTTCCCTTCACTATTCCCCACCTGGGAAAGGATTCACCGCCTTCCGAGGTTGGGAAGCAGACTTCCTGTATACAAACGTTTGGAGACACACTCAAACCATGCCCAAGCCACCTAAATCCCTCGAGTGCTAGAGCAATCAGCTGGACAGCTGCTACTGTGCCATCCACATGGCCGTGTGTCTGCCAGTGTGCAGCTCACTGGATTCCCCCCATTCTTGTTCATGGCGGCGGCGGGGGGGGGGGGGGGGGGGTTGTTCCTTTGGTTTAATACACACATAAATATCCTTTGTTGTAATCCCAACTTGCCCCTGGGGAGTTTGGGTATTGGGAGGGAGAATGTGTCTGGGAGCTTAAAACAGAACTCCACTCACTCAGAAGAGGGCTGCCTGTCGGTTGGAACGTCCTGGTGCAGTCATCCCAGACTCTTTTCTTCAGATGCCTCTCAGGGGCACCTCACAGGGTGGCTCGGTTGTCTTTCTCGAGTGACACCTTTTTAGTTGACATTTTATTTTGCGATAAAAGAGAGTTGACTTGAAAGCCTTGGAGATGTAGTTCAGAGAAAACACTGCACATTATGCTTGATGCTGCTTTTAATTAGTGACTCGGGCACACCTGTTTGTCTCAGCAGGCGCTCAAAGAGTGTAGTTTATGTATAGGCAGTCTCCTTCAGGGGTGAGTGTGTTTGTAAATGTGTGTGTGTGACGTGTGATTGACACCAGAGTCCCAGGAGAGTCCCTTGGCAAGTTTACTTCTTTGGGGAGACAGTCAGGGCAGCTCTTGGTGGTGGTGGTGACTGGTGCTCTCTGTCCTTTGGTGGCTCCAGAAGTCCCAGGCGTCCATGGCTATTGACATCCCCTTGAGCCTTGGCCTCTGTGGCCACATCTTGTTTCCCCATGTTGGCATGTCCTTTTTCCCAGGAGAATACCAGTGGTTTTGATTTATGGTCTAGCCTACTCCAGTGTGGCTTCATTTAGACTCTACAGCTGCAGGCTCTGTTTCCAGAAAAGGTCCTGTGTGGTCCCAGCATGGGGTTTTGCTGTTGCTGTGTTTATTGTTTTTGTGTTTGTTCCTGAGACGCCCTATGTCATCAGGTTAGTCTTGAATGGAATCATCTTCCTGGCCCAGCCTCCTGAGTGTTGAAGTTACAGTTAGGATGAATCGTTTTGGGGACACAGCTCTACCCCATATGTCTGGTGTTTAACCAGGCACCATACCCAGAGCTCTGGAGGAGGGCCCCACTCCATCTCCTCTCCTGGGCATGGGTGGATTAGTGCTGCTGGCCCTGGAGTCCCACAGGACAGGACCAGCCTGGGTGTGACCTTCACACCTCCCTTTCAAGGCCCTATTAATAGCTGCTAATTAAAGTTATGAGCGGTGTTTGTAATTTCAGTTTCCCTCATGTGTTAGGTGCTTAGCATGCACTGTCACCCACCTTCCTCATACCGAATCCTTGTGTTTTATGTGAATCTTAACACTCTATGGGAGAGAAAAAAAATAAACAGCTTGTCAGCACCATATGGGAGGTGTTGGGAATCATGCCTCATCCTTCAGGGATGATAGGCCCTAGGCCCTGGACAGCGTCCCGGGGTCTTGTTTCTTTCTGTTTGTGGACTGTGGTCCCCAGCGGAAGCAGAGACTGCAGAAGCTCTAAGATCCGGTGGCCTCAGTGCAGGGGTGGGTGGTAGGGGTGTGTGTCTGTAGGGGTAGATTGAGTAGAAGGCTTTAATGTTAGAGGCGACACACCTGAGAATGGCCGTAGCCTGCCTTCCTGCAGTGATGCAGTGATGACCCCTGGCAGTGATGACCCTCAACCGCAACCTGCTGATGGGACAGGGTTAAATTGTGGGTTGACGTCCTGTTGCCAGGAAACCTTCATCTTTTACCCAGATCCAGAATAAACAGACCACATCTGGGTAAAAGTTACAGTAAATAGAGGCTGAGGCCCACCTGCTGCAGGGCTCACACGATGCCTGAAGAGGCAGGACAGCAGGCACAGTAGGCTCACTCCACAAGTGACTCACCTGCTTCAGCTGTGGGAAAGGCTGTCAAGAAGTGATACGTCCAGGATCCAGGTGTGGCAGGGAGCACGTGCCGTTGTAGTCCATGGGGCAGGATTCACTCACCTGAGACTTGCTTCTGCCACTGACTTTTTCTTTGCTCATTACCTCTCAGCTGGTTCAAATTTGGAGGCAAAAAGCTTCAAGGCTGTGCTTGCCCTGGATCAGTCTAAGAGGTGCCTGGCCAGGAGCTGGGCGATGGGGACACACCTCCAGGAGCCTGTGTTGGCTCCACCCCTCTGCCCCAGCCCTCTTTCTATGCTCTCCTGACCATCCCAGAAGCAATTACACAGTGGCCTCATGCACAGTGCCCACAGACAACAGCCCAGAGATCCCCACATCAGCTTTTTTTCTCCCCAAGAATCAAAAAACAACAAGTCAGAAGTCTGGTCCCAAGTCATCCATTTGTGTCACAACCCAAGGAAGCTAGAGTCCAGGCAGAGAATTCAAGGCGGATCTTTCACAAGGAAGAGGACGGCAGGTTCTTCCCACTTGGGAGAGGAGCCTGTGCGTTCCTGCAGAAGGAGAGGCTGAAGCAGTTGAGGGCGGTGAAGGAGCCTCCACATGTTAGGAAAGCAGTAGATGTGTGCTACTGAGTCACAACCGCCAGGGGAGGGGGAGGCCAGTACAGTCCTCTAGGTAGCCATGGGTGCGGCAGGTCTAGGACTCTTCAGGTTCCCAACCTGCAGAGGCTCAAATCTTATTTCAGATCCCATGGTCCTTGTGTGTGACTTGTACCTGAACTCTGTGTATTCCAAATGCCCTGGGTGACTGAGGATACAGGGCATTTGCCACATGTGCTGCAGTTTCTCATGGTGGCCTGAGCACATGTCTGTCCATGCTCACTGGGTGTGGCTTATTTGGGGGGATATTTTGACCTGGGTTTGCTGGATCTGTGGATGGGCACCAGTGGGTATGGAGAGTTGATTCTGAGAGAGACTAAGTGAATTGAGTCAGAAGGTCTCTGTCCTGAGAGTTCCCCGGATGCTGTCCACTCCTCATGAATGTCTAGTGACAAACCCCACTAAGTATGATTCCACCACAGTTCACCCCAAAGAACAATGAGATTGTTGGGCTTCCTTACAGAGCATGGGTAAGGGGTTAAATGACCCCAAAGTAGCCGTACTGGAAAGTCTTTACCCAGCATGGATGATGGCTTCCCCATAGCCATGTAGGTGGAGCCTCCTTCCATTAACCTTTCTGGACCTATGTGCACTAGCACCTCCTGAGACCCTGAGGCTGTGTGCAGTTAGAGCCAATTGTAAACAAACGGCTGGGAGGTGTGGCTAGACCAGATCTTCCCAGTCCCCTCTTAATCTCTGAGTGTCACAGCCCACAGGCCTACCAGTGGTGACTCTTGGAGTGAGGCACGACTGATGTGAGAAAGATGGCAGTTGTTCTTCTCAGAGGAAAGCACAATGCAGCAGTCTCATAACTCACACCAGGAAACTAGACTCTTTGAGCCTGAATCACTAGAAATTTGACCATGTTCTTTGTTATGCCCAGCGAACAAGAGAGCAGGCGGAGGATGGGTCACAACTCCTCATTTCTGAGAGAAGCTCAGAGCCTACACGTGTGCTGTTGGTTTACATTTGATGGAGTAGTGGCATCTTCATTTCGGTACAGCGGCTGCACCTTCACCTACGTCGATTTTAGCCAACAGTTGCAGCTCTGCAGTTACTGACCTGCTTCTCTAGCAGCCTGGAGAGAATTCTGGTCCCTCAGGCACTGGCCCTGTTGCTGCCACTAAGGGTAGCTCTAACTAAATCTCTGCCTGTCTATTTATAAACAAGACTTGAGATTGAAAGGCTGGGGTGAAAACCTGCGAGTTCAGAGAGGCTGAGTAGCAACTAGCTAACCTTCTCTCCTTGCTGGTGTCTCTGAAAGACCCCTGCTTCCTCTCTGCCAAACCAGAAAAAGCTGTGCTACTCCAAACCCCACCCTACTACTTCTGGTGGCTCTCTGTCTCTCCCGGATGTCCTCTGATGCACTGATTACTTTCTGTCAGCTAGTTGCTAACTCAGCCTCCTGAACCAATGTTAAGTTTATTTAATCAATGCAAGTGCAAACTCAGGGTTCACAGTGTGATCCAATATTCCCCTACAGAATGGTTTTAGGTTTGGTGAAAACTTGGCTGGTCTGTGGGAAAGAGTCCAGGTCACATTTTGGGAGGAAGACAAACTGAGATTTGTGTGTTCAACTGGGATGTGTGTTTGTTGGGGGAGGTTCCAGGACGGGAAGAGGGGTGCCAACAGGAGGGGAACCAAATGCACCCCATAACCTGGCAACATTCAGGAATGCAGTCCAGGGCTTGCATGCAGTCTGTCCTCCCTATTCCTGCTCTGCCCCGAAGAGGCTTGCTGGCAGCAACCATGACTGCCTGGAGCTGTTGAAGACAGTCGGGGTTCCCTGCTATTCTCAGGAGTCTTACAACATTCAGCATGTGACGAAGACACAGAGTGATTTGTGTAGAGTACTCAAAAAATCTCAGCCTTTGTATAATGACAGCCCTGTCTCCGCAGAGCCATGGGTGGCCTCTTCCTGTGTGGGCCTGTCTTATGTGGGTGCCATGAGAGGCTCCACCTCTGCTCCTTCTGCATCCTCAGCTCTGGCAGGCTCAGCTCCCACTGGTGTTCTCAGAGGTGTGACTGCAGCCACCAGTGCTGTCCCCTGCTTGAGGACCCATTCACTGTTCTGTCCACTGTAGGCCATCAGACATCTCACGGCATCCCAGACATCCCCCCGAGTGGATGTGAGACCAATAAAAGCACAAGCTTATTATGTCACCTGGGACCACAGCTTATAACCAGAAACCTAGACAGGATGTGAGGTGCTTGGTATTCCCTGGGTCTGGAAGCTCCAGGGTCTTAGCTACCTTCATGGATAGGTACAGGATCATGGGTGCTGTGTACAGAGAGACCAGAGCACTAGGTTTCCTGTGTGGGCTTTATTTGAGTAGCTTTCTCTCCTTTTCTCGAACTGCTGATGTCACGTGGCTGCAGCAGGTTCCTGGTGGTCACTTACATCCAGCAGTTGCCTAAGAGCCCCTGTCCCATGCCTCGGTCTTGATACTCCCCAAAGAGCCCGCCTGGAATGTCCTCCTAACAGATGTGTCTGGCTAGCGTCAGGCTAGTATGTTCTCAGAAGCACATGGCTGTGAAATATTTTGTTAATGGATGTTTACTTAGTCTCCTAGAAACAAATGGCGTGGTAAACACCCAGCCTGATTTCTCAGGGATACTGAAACACATTTAAGCTGTCAGCCCCTAGAACCTTTTCCAAATCCAGTAACCTTTTAAAAACTTTAGTCAGCCATGATCACTGCACAGATGTTAGGCTTCTTTTCAAACTGTTCTTGGATCCTGCTTAACATTCGAGCAGAACAAAAATCCATACAGCCCCAATAAAACTGGAGTGGTTTGAAAATCTACCCGTTTGTGTTTTTTAATGTGACTTTTACCATGTTGCTGAAACCAAGGGGTTTTAGCAAAAGCAACTGCTTAGGGTCATCTATGAGTCTTGAGATTTATGGGCCCAATGGTTGGTTGGTTCCAGTTCAGCTGCTCTTCTGGGGGATTTGAGGTGCTAACCTGGTCCCTGACAGGAAAGTCAACTACCTTCCCTTCCACTTTGTCATTCTGTTTGCAGCAGTGTGCAACTCAACCAGTGATGTAGAACCTGCATAAGATCCTACGCAAGACAGGGGAAGGACACTGAACTTTTTACTAGACTTTGAAGGACGTAACTAAAGAGAAGTGTGTGCTGTGAACAGGGCAGAGGCAACAGAGCCAGGAAGAGGCGGTTGTCGTGTCTCTGGCAGCCGTGAGTCTGGCAGAATAAAATGTGTTTTTCAGTTGGTTGGCAGGAACTCGGGGATTGTCCATGTTTTTATCATTACTTCAGCAAGAAGCCGAAGACTCACTGAAAGCTGGTCGGGGCCTTGGGTTGGTGTGTACATGCAGGAAGAAGTTGTTTCCTGGAGAAATTACATGGAAGTGACTCACACCTGACCAGGTGCAGATCTGCCAGCTCTCTAGCTCGGGTAGACCAGCTGGCATGTGCGGGGAAGGATCCAGCTCCTCATGGTCACTAGAAGTGCACTTGGATGCCATTGGGCTCCAGAGTCAGAAACAGCCAAGCTGGCTTTCCACACAGCTGTTGCTGTCCCAGCAACCCCAAGAGTTGAGCATAGCCATTTTTTTTTTTTAATTATTTTTTTTGGAACAGGGTTTGGCATGTCCTAGACTGGCCTTGACTTCACTGTGTAGCAGAGGATGACTTGAGCTTCTGATCCTCCTGCCTCCACTTCTCCATGATAGGATTGCAGGTGTGCACCGCCAGGCCTAGTTTATGCATGCTGCAAATGGAGCCAGGGCTTCACCCATGCTAGACAAGCACTCTACCACCCAAGCTGTGTCCTCAGTGCAACAGCGCAACCGTTCTTAGCATAGCACGTCTAGACGGTTTCGCATTTATAGTTGCGGGTTGTTTTCCCAGAGATTTTACCTCCATAGGTATTTCTTACATTGCAGGTCCATCACCTCTACCTGTCAGTCATCAGTTGGGAATCTGTTATTCCTGAACCCGACATCTAGTACTTGGGTCTGCTGTGTCATTTGTCTGTGACTTTGACCTCCAGTGGGCAGCCTGCCTCCACCTCCTGGCAACAGCCCATTGAGGTCTAGTTATCAGAAGACTGCATTCACTGGATCAGTTTGCACCCAGGTTAGGGCAAGGGATAGAAGACCCATCCGGAGCGGCATAGATAGGGAGGGTAGGCTTCTTGACTTAGGTTCCAGGAGCAGCTCAGGGCCACATTTGATACACTTAGATTCATGGGGTGCCTCCCTCTCCCATCTCTCACATGTTTGGGCATAAGGAAATGTTCTGATCAGCCAGTCTCTTGGAGAATAGCAGTGAGGCCTTCCTCACTGTGTGCTTCTGGACTGTTGGATGTAAAGGAAGATCCAAGCCCTGTGTCACATCTACAGAGTGGCAAGTGTTCTTGGGAATTTTAACCAGTGAGCCTGCACAGTGCACCTGAACTTCCTGTCACTCGGCATGCATACTGCAAATGTAGGTCTGAGAGCACTGAGTACCTTCGCCCCATCCTGTCTTACACAGGTGTCTCCTTGACTTCTGTGGCTTCTTCAAGCCTAGGGTGCTCTGCTCTTTCCTGGAAATATTTCCTTCCTGGTCCATACATAACTACCGTGATTACAGGTCACAGTACCCAAGGAGGACTGAGCCCACTACTGTGTGTGTGTAATTTCAGCACAGATGGAGCCTCACACCGACAGCAGCCCATGAATGACAGCACCTTGTGACCGTAATGAGTTTGTGTAATTGTTGTATCTGTGATTGGCCTAGATAGAACTGGTAGTGCTGTCCTGCCTCCCTCCCTCTGTCCATCCGTAGAGGTTCCAGGGTGTGTTGGGTTAGGATTCTGAGGTGGGATCTAGGCAGAGACACTTGTGGTGTGTGATGTACAGCTGCTCCCGTGCCTGAGGCTGGTCTATCCCATGACCATGGTGTCAGTACACGTGGCCAGCAGTTTCTGTCTTTTGAGGCCCATGGCCTATTGATAAATATTTAGTTTTTTAAAAGTTAACCCCTTCACTAACAGAAGAAGAAATAATGAAACACAGCAGTTGTTCGTGAGCCAGCTGTGTTGAAAGGACAATGTGTGGGCCGTTGGGGAGAGGAGGGGCTGGATGACAGAACCAGTCCACACTGCCTGTGCCTGCCCTTTGCACACGCATAGGAAGATGGCTTAGGATGCAGGAAGTAAAGTGTGATGCATGAATAGAACAGGGCCCCTGAGGAACTGTCACAACCATCACCATCAACTAGAAGGGACGGTAGCATAGTATAGCTAAACAGTAAACGGAGGCTTTCTCTGCCCCGCCCCATCCCATAGGCTTACATTAATTATAAATGTTTGGCCAGTGGCTCAGGCTTTTACATTTAAGTTAACCCATTCCTATTAATCTTTGTATTGCCATGTGGCTCGTGGCTTACTGGTGCTCTGGCATCTTGTTCCTTGTGCGGCTGCTGCCTGCTGCCCTGACTCTGCCTTTCTTCATTTGTCTTCAGTTTAATAGTACCGCTTAACCTTATTCTGCCTCGACCTTGGCCGACAGCTCTCTTGTCAACCAATGAGAGCAACACTTATTCACAGCGTAGGAAAGACCGTCCCACAGCATACATGCTTTGGAGGTGACTGTGGAGGTAGACAGGAATTCCCAGACCACCCCTGGGCCTTGGAACTAACTGGGTTATGGTAGAGGTGATCTGATAGAACCCACAGCCCAGAGCCCCTTGCACCCCACTCTCATGTCCTGTCAGGATTGTTGGCTTCTTCAGCACATGCCAGCTTGGGGCTTGCACACCAGAATTGGTGGCACATAGACCTTGCTCTAAGGTGTTCCAGATGCAGGTTGGTCTTGGAGAAAGTGAGGTCTGTTAGGCTTGGGCTGGGCCTTAGGGCCAGTAGCTCCAGCCCCAGGAAGAGAGGGCACAAGGACATCTTGCCAGCAAAGAGCTGGCGTGGTGGTCAGTGCCCCCCAGCATGAGGTACTGGTCCTCATAGTGATGAGTCCTTTTAGGAGGAGCAGAAGCCTGGAGGCAAAATGTGTTGCGTTCTGTCTAGTTAACAAGTGACATAGGACCGTGACACAAATAATGTCCCAGAGACCTGGGACAGAACAGGGTGTGACCTCCAGAACACTAAGTACATGCATCTACAAAAGGAATATTCAAGGTGCAGACTGGTGTGTAGCTGGGTTCTGTCAGGAGGGTTGGTTGGCTGAAACCCTGGATTCTGTCTCTGGCATGGGAGGGGCAGGGGGACCTGGAGAAACCTTCCAGCAGGGATCACCTGCACCTGAAGTGTTTCTGCCTGTGAGCTAAGAAGAGGGTTTTTTTTTTTTTTTTTTTAAACACAAAGAAATAAAAATAGACACTGGCAGAGCCTAAAATACTTCCTTTCTAGTCTTTTATGGAAATAGCTGCTTCTACAGCACAGTCAGGCACAGCTCAGTGACAGAATCGTCTCAGAAATGGGTCTCTAGGCCATGTGGACATCACCAGATGTCTTAACATCCTAGGAGAGCAGGGGCATGAGAGTGTATGTAATCCAGGGTCTCCTGCTCCAGCTTCAGCTGCCTCCAGCACTCCCTGGATCAGCCCCCAGGTGCTATTGCTGGGTCCCTACCGGGCACCTGGCTGTTAGCTCTGTCACATTGAAGTGTGAAGTGTTGGTGTGTGGCTTCCTTCTGCAGCTCGGGTTTTGTCCTCTTCCTCTGAGGTTGCTACATACACACGTGCACTTTCTCCCCCCCTCCCCCAAATTGGGATCTTAGCTCAACATCTTGTCCTTATTGTTTCCCTTGTCTGCCTAAGTCATTCTCTTGGTGGAGACTGGGGCTATATTGGCTTTTGGGGGGGGGGGGTAGAGGTTATCTGTACAGTCAGGGTTCTGCACACTAACTATGGCTCCAAGACTGTCGTGCCTGTTCCTCCGAAATTCCCTTTTGTAGACCTCTGTCACGTGTCTCATCAGCTGCAGGGGAGGAGGGCTCTGGGGCCTTGGTGAGTCTCACTGAGAGCTAAACATCACCAGCCTCGATAATCACAGTGTCAGATTGGTTGCAAGTGTCTTGCCAACCTCTCTGACTCCCCAAGAAGGTAGCTCTTTGTTTGTTAGGGACCAGGGCTCTGTGCATTTGCTGAAGGCCCTCTCCCAGCATCCATCATGTGTCCCGGGGTATAGAATGCCAGTGCCTTTTCCTCAGATTGCTGGGGACATATGGACATTGCATCTGCAAGTGGGGAGCCAGGTGTGCGAGAGGGCTCTGTGTCTTCAGTG
Source organism: Onychomys torridus (assembly GCF_903995425.1). Classification (NCBI taxonomy): domain Eukaryota; kingdom Metazoa; phylum Chordata; class Mammalia; order Rodentia; family Cricetidae; genus Onychomys; species Onychomys torridus. Next base: position 5,246,992 of record NC_050465.1, read on the forward strand.
GGGCCTCAGGTCATCCCCACAGCCTTGCCCTGTGCTGCTCCTTCTCATGCTGCCCCTTCCTCGCCAATTCCAGGAGTGGAAGAGTCAGCTCGGCCCTGTGCAGTTCTGATGTGCCAGCCCAGTTTGGGACTGAGGCATCTCTCCTTCCTCACCCTCTTTTTTCCTCTGACATGGACTTGAGTTAAGTGACGGCAGGCTCCTCCGCAGTTCTGCCCACAGAGCCCTGAACAGGTCCATCGTTAGCTCCCCATCACTCTTAGCACACTGCTCTTGTCATGTTTTATTTCCACCATAAGCTTAAAAAGCATGGCAAGCTTTACAGACTAGTGTGTTCCCAATAACCCCAGTTCCCACTGTAAAAATATTATGTGCTCCAAAATTCCTTTTCAGTATCACAATACTAAACTCTTCCAAAGCCCCAATCTCTTGAAGTACCGACTTAACATAGTTTTAAAAAGCCACATTAATTTTTAAAGGACTTTGGCACATCTGTGATTTAGTTTGTTTTATGCTCCCTTAGGGAGAAGCCAGAGGGCCTGCGGCCCTCAGCACCTCACAGTGCCCTTTGCTTAGATAGCAAGGAGACCATGACATTGGTGGGGACTTTTCCTGCTTTCTCATGAAGCTGAGGGGAAAAGGAAGTTACCTTCTTAGACGCGATTCTTCTAAACAGAGGCAGGAGGAGACCTAGCATCATCCATTTCTGTTCTTCTTCCCTAGTTGGAATTGGAGCTCTGGGCCAGCTGGCATCTGCTGCTGCAGGGTGACTGGGTTAGGTTCGGATGCGAGAATGAGCCACCCTCTTTGCAGTGGCCCACAAGGCAGCTCCAGGCTCAGTGTAACTTTATTTAGGCCCCCACTTGTGTATGCAGAACCAGACCGTCAGCACCAGTGAGACCTGATGGTTTCTGAAAGGGTCTGTCCTTCTGGTCTCCGAGGCACAGGGGATGGTTTTGAGCGGTAGCCCACTGAGTGTGGCGTGGGAGAAGGCTTATTCAGATCCCTGCATCTTCCACATCAGTCCCAAGGGTGAGGAGAATGACACACAGGCTCCTGGACCGTTTGCAGACAGGGCCACGTTAGGGTCATGTGGAACTTGGCGTTCACGTGGCCGAGTGGAAGGCTGGGGAATCGGAAACCTCTGGCTTTCCTGCAAGCCAGCTGAGGGAAGGTCTCTTCCCTGTACCTTCCTGTCTCAATGGCTCCCAAGAGGCCCGGGCTTGTCTTTGATGATTGTGTCACAAGACATTTATGGGGAATAACTCAATGTGATGCTTGGCAGTCTCGGGGTGAGGGGCACTTGCCATCGTCCGCCCTCTTCGTGGCTTGGAGAACTGCTAAGATGCAGTAACAGCTTGTAGTCCAGTTGTTGAGAACAATCAGACAGAACAGCAGACATCTGTGGCAGCGCTTACTCCAGGCAGTTCCTTTTTTGGAATGGGAAAATTCTGCTTACTCTTATTTTTACCCCTTAAAGCAGAACTGGACAGAGATGGGACCCTGGCCCAGCATGCCAGAGGAATAAACTGTTGGCAGCTCCTCCCAGTACGAGCTGAAGCAGAAGGAACCCAGTTATCTGGCATGTGGTGTCCCAGATTTGGAGCTGATTCCTGCAGTGAGAGTCTCAGAATAGTCACCTTGAAATCGGCTGAGGTTGGGTGATGAGAACCACCCCTAATTAGACCTTTAAAAGTGTGCTTGAAAGCCAGAGAACACCAGCTGTGCTGCTATCTAATTCCCAGCCTGGGAGGCGACTGTGTGGGGCTCTGAGTTACAGGGTGAGCCCACACCCCGCCCTCAGCACCTGTGCATGGGCACGCGCGCGTGTGCGCGCGCACACACACACACACACACACACATACACACACACACACACACACACACACACACACACACACACACACACACACGGGGTTGAGCCAGGCATAGGTCATTGAGACCTGCCAGAAAGGTCAGGTGTAGATTGGTGACACCCTTTGAAAATAAACTACCTTAGTGCAATGTAATGTTCGGTGATCATAGCCAATAGTCAGAGGAGGTTGGCAGTCATTCTCAAAATAGTTTCATAGGACAGCCATGGTGCTAGCAATATATTGTTGGAGAAAGTAGACCTATAAGGAATAATTTGGAACTTGGATATCAAATAGACACTTTAAGTCTATATTAAGTGCTTACATGTATGTTGGCAGCACATACACTAAAGTTGGGAAAGCAGAGAATATTTGCATGACACCATTAAGAAAATTCCACATTAAAAATGAAATTGGGGCGGAGCTGTGGTGGCGCACACCTTTGATCCCAGCACTCGGGAGGCAGAGCCAGGTGGATCTCTGTGAGTTGGAGGCCAGCCTGGTCTACAGAGTGAGATCCAGGACAGGAACCAAAACTACACAGAGAAACCCTGTCTTGAAAAAAAAACAAAAAAAAACAAAAAAAACCCAAACAAACAAACAAGAAAAAATGAAATTGGAGTTTAGTTATGTCCTGAAATTTCTAGTTGCGAACATTGATATCCCAAAATCCAAAGTGTACCAGAATCCACAATACTTTCGATTCTCAGAAAACGTCAGATGTTCCGGTCTCAGCTGCTCAGTTGGTGACACCTGGGCAAATAGTCCTGAACTCCAGCTGCTATGATTGCCAGATTAATTCCTGTTTCTAGCATTTCCAACCTGGGGTCTCCAAACTCAGAGCAGAGATGCTAGCCAGGCACCAGCCCCCTACCAATGACACTTCCATTTTTGGGAAACAGTGGAGGACAAGTGTCAGTGTGTTCCTTTGGTAGCTTACCGGGCCTGGTTTCTCAGGAGCCAGGTGTGTGTCTCCAACAGAGTTACCAAGTGGTGATAATATCCCATTTAACCGTGGGCGGCTTCCTCACAGTCTTTGTCCCCAGGACCCTGGCTGGGTTACCTCATTATTAAACTTCTGGGTTCAGGGCAGTTTCCTCTAGTTGGCTTTTGTTTCCCGATTTTGCTAATTCTGGAGACTTTAACTCAAGCCTATCATCCATGGGTGTTCCTGGAAATGAAGTGTTGAAATAAGAATTGTGTGTTCTGTACCTTGGGGTGTCAGTGATGTCAGAGCTGTCAGAGGCCTTGTAGGTGGAAGGAGGTGCCTTCCTGTATTTGGAAGTGGTGGAGATGTGTCTGAAAGCCCTTCACTTGGGGTCATGACACCTGTAAAGCCAGCCTCCTTGTGTAAAGCTGGGGAAGCCCTGTGAGGGTTCCGCGTGATTCAACTGTCTAGAAACAGCTTTTGTGGCAAGGTCCAAGGGAGTAGACAGGAGGTCTGTGTAGGACACCTGCTGCAGGAGGGGCCCGGAGGGAGAGAGTCCATGGATGTGCTTATGTCTGAAGAGGGGAGGGAGCCAAGGCTGCTGCTGTAGGACATTTCAGGGTCCCTATTATTTGCACTTGCTGTAGAGACAGTGCATTGTAATAGGGACAGGAGCATGAGACCAGATGGTCCAGAGCAAGACAAGCCTCATGTAGATCCAGCCCTGGAGTTTACCTCCATGGGCACTGGCCAGGGGCGGCTGGGATGACCTGGTGGCACTTCTGGGGTGAGGACAGCACATAGGCAGAGCGACACAAAGTCAGCCCCACCCATGGAGAGACCCACTGTTCCCAGCCAAACCCAGAAAAAAACTTCTGTGCCCCACTTGGAGACCCGTAAGTCAGCCCACATACACACCTCTCACTCCAGAGCTTCAAGAACATGTGTGTTTTGGGCTTGCCTGCTAGCTGCCGTGACCCACAGAGATGATTTCTCTGCAGTTGGGATATCACATCACTCAGGTATCATTAAAGTTAGATCTCAGAGTACCCTGGGAAAGATTTTTAAATCTCCACGCAAAAATTCTGCTTTCCCCAGACCCTGGTGAGTGTGCCTAACCTGGAGCTGATCTCTAGGCCCAGGATAGGAAGGAAGGGGTTTTCCCAGCGCCAAGATTGGCAGGTTGCTTTGCAAACATTGCTTTTCCTTTAGGTCTGACTTCACCTGACTCATCAGGAAACATCGGGTTCCCTATATCTTATTTTAAAAATAAGATCAAGGAAGTAATGCTGACAGCGACCCCAGCTTGTGTGCATTCACCGACGTGAGCAAGTTTTGGCTGTTTGGATGTCCTCGGAGAGGCACGTGCTGATCCTTGGCTAAAACTGAATATTAGCAGTAGTTGTGCCAGCCGGTGCTGCTCACACCGCTTGAGTAACCAGGATGGCATCCTTGCCATTTTCTTGCTGGGGTCACTGAAGTGGAGGGAGGTGACTGTGATGAGGCTGGTGTGGGGGTAGCCCCGGTTTAGACAGAGTTGGTAATGGTGGTCGAGTAAGGGTACAGCTGAGCTTTCAAGCTCTTGTTTTTGGGGTGTCTGCTCTGTGTCAGGTGTGATGGAAGCCCTTCTGAGAAGGAATGTCATCTCTCTAGCTGAAGAATCTGACTTGGGGACTTGAAGTCACAGAGTTCTCCTGTGGCTTTGACGTGCCCGTGTGGGAAGTTTTAAAGCTTGTCTAGGGGGCAGCTATCTTGTCCCTGATTACATAGACCCCACTCCCTAGTGTATCTCCACCTGACCCTTTCCTGGACTTCCGTCATTGAAAAGATGAAAGAGAGGAAAGGCAGGCAAGCAGAACTCCTTGTTAAGTCAGATTAGATGTATACAAGAGAAGAGAGGACCTGTGTGTGTGTGTGTGTGTGTGTGTGTGTGTGTGTGTGTGTGTGTGCGCGCGAGCACACACACACACACACACACACACACACACACACACATTTGGGCATGCTTGTGTAGGAAAGATAGGCAGTCCCCCTTGGCCTCTGTAATCACTTATTTAATGAAGGTCTTGGACACTTGGAGTTGGTGTGGAGGATGTAGTTATTTGTAGGTATGAAGTGGCCCAGACCTGAGATTGGGGCAGAAGGGGCTCTGGAAGGTTCTTGCAGACTTGTTTCCAGGTCAGTGGGTTCAATGGGGTTCCTGTGAGGCACCCACAGAAAGGACCCAAGATGAGAGCCAGGAACTGATGCATTCCCCACAGTAAGGCAGAAGCCCCAGTGAGAGTGACTGGAGAGGACTTGTCTAAGCAGCGTGTCTCTGGAGGTGACATGTCTCCACTGTGCAGACCTCACCGTCCAGTCCTGGCTATGTTTGGGGGCCACCTTTGGGCCTCCCTCCGCCAGTCTCCCTTCCTCTTTGTCCTGACATCCCAGCAGGGCCCCAGGTGGTTTCCCGCTAACCCATGTGGTCTCTAACTCCGCTTGTCAGTCGGCTGCACCGCTCTGTCTCGACTGTGCAGCTTCATCGGTAGCTTTGTCTAACGTGTGTAGTAGTCGGGCATCCCTCCCTAACTGTGACCTGTGACTCTGGAGACACCATCCTCATGCCGTTGTCTGTTTCCCTCCCAAGCACTGGGTTTCCCTTGAGGAGAATGCAGGTTCTCAGGTGCTGCTAAGCATGAAAAAACATTTCCGGGCTTTGAGAGCCCACCCTCGCCCGTTTGCCAGGGGGTGAGAAGCTATCCATTCACATATTAAGTTCTACGTGAAAAGTCTACACACCTTGGCCAGGTCTCCTGGCATTGCACAGAGGCCGTGCCTTCTAACCAGAAGGGAGCACGGGTTCTTAAATATTTCAATCAGAGTTCAGCTCTAAAAATGCAGCGCTTGTGGGAGATGTCTAAAATCGACTCCTGAGTTCTCCCAGCCAGCTAGCCCACCATGGCCACCTGGCTAGAGTGTATTTTTCCGCAAGCGAAGCCCGTGTCTGTCTGCCCTCACCCTCAGTGCCCTTCTGTAACGTTGTGTTTTGTGTATGGCAGGTGGCAGGTTCAAGAAGGAGATTGTGGTTGATGGCCAGAGTTATCTGCTGCTGATTAGGGATGAAGGGGGCCCCCCTGAGGCACAGGTGAGTACTGCATGTATACACATCCAAGCCAGACTGTCCTTTGCTCATTGATGACCTTATCTAAAAGCCCAAACAAGAAATGCCATGTTTTAAAATAAGGGAATTTAGAAACACATGAAGTTTGGGTCTGTGTGGCTGATTTTTTTAAGTTTTTAAGAAGGAAAAAAAGCAGATGCATCTGTGTGGCAGACTGTCAGGGTGGCTTCTAGAAATTTCTGTGCTTTTAAAAAATTGCCCCCCCCCCCCATTTGATCTCAGAGTGACATTTTCAAAGTCTGCTGGGTGGAATTAGCCACTTGCTATTTCTGGCAGTGACAGGAGTGGACATCCCCACCCTCCCACCAGGCTTCTTAGCCCCGGTCAGTCCCCAGGGAACACTAGTTTGCAGTGTACTGTGATCCCCTTGAACTGTATCCAGAGAGGTTGCAGCACTGCTTTATCCAGCTTACTGTCTTCTACATTTACACCGTGATCTTCCCCATGAAAAGAGCTGAGACCTAACCACACCTCACACCCTGCTACGGAAGGCTGCATAGGACATTTCTGTCTTGAACATCTCTCCCTGTTGGCTTGATCGTGGTGGTGACTAAGGTAGATGTTGCCGAAGAACCCAGCACCTGCTGTAAATGCTACTGTCACTGTGGGGCAGCAGCTAAGTTTAGGAGAAGGCTGCCAGCGAAGCTGTGAAAAGCAGGAGGTACAGCCAGCGACACTGAGATGAGATTTTACCCCCTTAATGTCATTGAGATAGTAGCTCCTTTCACTGTTGCTGCGACAAAGTGCCCTATGAAAAGCAACTTAAGGGAGGGAGGGTTTCTCCTGGCCCACAGTTTAAGAGCACAGTCAGTCCGTCAGGGCCGGAAGTCAAGATGGCAGGAGGCTGAAGGAGCTGGTCACGGCACAGCCTCAGCTAGGAAGCAGAGAGTGATGACCGCGTGCTGCTGCTCGGCCCCCTTCTCCACTTGCACAGTCCAGGATCCCAGCCAAGGGAATGGCGCCTCCCACAGTGGGTGGGTCTTCCCACCTCAACTCAGTCAAGGTAATCACCAACAGATACGGCCAGAGACCCATCTCCCAGGGACCCATCTAGATCCTGACAAATTGACTTGAACCGTCACACAGGATACTTGATGGTTAGAAAAAAGAGTTGTGAAGGCATGTTGAAAGTGAAAAATGTTGGTTTCGTAGCAGTTAGAGGGCATGCTCCCTGAACACTTCCACCTCTGGATCACCGCAGCATTTGGCTTCTGACCAGTGCCACCCAAAGGCAAAATCTCTCCTCTCTGCTTGGCTTGGCAGATGAGGAATGTGTTCTGCTGTAGGAAGGGCTCTCAGTGTGGGCTCCCTGAGAGGGCACACCCTTTGCTGTAGTGCAGGCTCTTCCTTAAGTGGTGTGTAGCCCACACATTTCCTCTGGTTAAGGACTTCTCCATGGGAGATCATGGCAGAGCCCTGTTCACTTGTGGGTACCGTTTCTTTCTCTGCATTGGTATAAATCATGTGGTAGACTCTATCTGAAGGCAATGGCCTCATGAAACAAATTGGCAGGAGGTTTGGTTTGCTTTGGAAGTTTGTACTGCTGTTAGCTTAGGGCAGTGCAGAAGCCTTTAAAAGAGGGGTGTGTGTGTGTGTGTGTGTGTGTGTGTGTGTGTGTGTGTAGAGAGACAGAGACAGAGAGAGGATGGGGAGCCAGGGAGAGGACTTGTTAGCTTAGGGCAGTGCAGAAGCCTTTAAAAGAGGTGTGTGTGTGTGTGTGTGTGTGTGTGTGTGTGTGTGTGTGTGTGTGTGTAGAGAGACAGAGACGGAGAGAGGATGGGGAGCCAGGGAGTGTGTGTGTGTGTGTGTGTGTGTGTGTGTGTGTGTGTGTGTGTGTGTGTAGAGAGACAGAGACGGAGAGAGGATGGGGAGCCAGGGAGAGGACTTGATATCCTCTGCATAGAGGTGCAGATGTGTTCCAGATTTCAAGTGAGGGCCTTCCATCTCCCCTGAGACCACTTAGCCCTCCTCCTGTGCTGGTGCACAGGGCAAGGCCTTCCATTTTCACCCCTTGAAAGAGGCTGTCTTAGTTTTTTTTCTTGTTGTGATAAAAATATACTGACAGCATAAGTTAGCAGGGAGAGGGTTTATCAGAATTCCAGGGTGCAGTCCCTCATTTCAGGCAAGTCGGGACAGCAGGAAACTTGAAATAGCCAGTCACATGACATCTGCAGTCAAGAGCAGAGAGCAGGGAATTAATTCCAGTGCTCAGCTCACTCCGTTTTGTACAGTCCAGGACCTACAGCTAGAGGGTGATTCTGCCCCAGTGGGCGTGTCTTCCCATCTCAGTCAGCATGATGGACGGTCCCCACAGACAGGCTCAGAGGCCCACCTCCTAGATCATAGAGCTGTCAAGTCAACAGTTGACATCAGCCATCACCGAGGCAAAGGCACCCTGTTGAATGGACCCCAGGCTTCCTGTGCATCTGGCAGGGTCTGCAGGTCTGCAGGTCTGCAGGTCTGCCTCAGGAAAGCTTTGTCCCAAGGTCTTTTGACTTGTGAACGTGCCATTGGAACGTGAGGGTGTTGAGTCTCTTGTGTAAATATCCCACATTTAAATGAAAACAGTTTGTTGTGGTGGGTGTTACTTACACACACACACACACACACACACACACACACACACACACACATTGGGTGCCTTGTCTTGGCCATAATCACTTACCCCGGATAAACTTCTTTTAGAGAAAGTGCTGTCATGTTTGTTTATACATATAAAGAGAAGAGTGTTTAGTACCAGACTCAGACAGAATCTAGAAGCTGTCCTGTCAGCTTCTGGGAGAGTGGGGCATTGTGGGGAGCACCAGTCCCTCAGCTTCACATTCCCTAGGGAGCTGCTGTAAATAAGGTGACCCAAGAGGACTGGGTATAGATTAACCTTACACTCCCATTTTATTTCCTAAAAATAAGTAGTAATTTCCCAGCAGGAGGCTGAATAGTTTAGTGACATCTTAGCCTCTGCTCTACCAGGAACTCTCTGGAAAAGGCACCATCAGTCTCAAGTGGTGGGCAGTGTGGGCACCAGGAAGGACTGTGTGGGCACAGAGGAACAGTACCTTCTCAACCTCTAGTCTACTAAGTCTTTTCAAAGGTTCTGAGGAGGCTGAGTGGAACTAGCCCCACCTCCACCACACACACACACCCACACACACACCCACACCCACACCCCCCTACCTGTCCCAGATGGGGAGCCTTCTAGTTTCAGGGTCAGCCAGGCTAGAGGGTAGGTAGACATTTAGGATCGATCGCAGGGAAACAGCAGGGCTGAGTTCTCAGAAAGTGAAGGGCCCTGGTGGAAACACGGGGGCGGAGGGTGTCCCATTCCCATGTACACATTGAAGACTTCAGTGATTAGCCACAGTGCACAGGCAGCAGGCCAGGGGTGCCCTGGCGCTCACAGAGGTGTGGCTCCCACCTCCTCCTGAACCCCCTCAGCTGCCCCTTCTCTGCTCTTCTCTCCACAGTTTGCCATGTGGGTGGATGCAGTCATTTTTGTCTTCAGCTTGGAGGATGAGATCAGTTTCCAGACTGTCTACCATTACTATAGCCGAATGGCCAACTACAGGAACACCAGCGAGATCCCACTCGTGCTGGTGGGGACCCAGGGTGAGTGCCAGGCCTCCACTGGCGTTTTTGAAGGTTTTGTGTACATGTTCTCAGTATGGAGGGATTTGGAAATGACCTGAAGCAGGAAATGGGGGCTGAGGTGTTTCCTGATTGGTTCTATGGAGAAGTCTTAGAGAGGCATCAGCACCACCCCACACACCCCAGAGGCTTTAGGAGAACCCACTTTCTTGTGTTTTCTACATTATGATGCCCTAATTGCCTTTTGAACAAGACACCTTTTAAATAAGTTGCTGTTACTTATTTTTATTAGAACAAATATATGACTTATTTTGACTTTGAGTACCCCTTTAAAGTAATAATACTAGTTCTGATACACAGCTGAGCTTTGCCTCACCCTTTCTGTTTCCTGAGCTTTCCACCCAGCAGCTCATTCACAGTACAGGGACCTGGGGCTGTAGTTCTTACTGTCTTCCATGTCACCTAAAACATGGACTCTTAGTAAAGGGATTGTCACACAGAGCCAGACAGCACCCTCACTCCTTGTCAAAGACCATGACTTGGCCACTGGAGTCCAGCCAAGACTTTAAGCAAAACTATAGGCTCCCTTCTTGGGTTTTCTTAATTTCGAGCTGCTTTTCTTATTTCTATTAGAACTGGTAGGTCTGGTATTTACCAGTTGGTGTGCAGTCAAGACTCAAACTGTGGACAGGCTTTGAGGAGCAGCATATTGATGGACAAAGTTTATGTCCTCATCTAGTCACTAACAAAACAATAAGAGTCGCATTTTCATGGAGAACACTATTTCTCTCTGTGTTTTGATGCATGCAGTGGCCAGTCATTTGGTCTCTCCTGCTTCTGAACCCTGCAGCAGCAGCTCAAAACTACAACAGAACCTAAAACCAAAATGAAGACATCTTTGTTCCTCTAGCTCCCTCTGCTGGTCACTGGAGACAGTGCGTGGGTTCTTACTGTAGTGCTGTTGGCCCTCCTGTCTTTGTGGGGCCCAACCACCGAGGATTAAAAATACTGAAGGTGTGTGTAAGTGTGCACACTTGTAATCCTGGCACTAGGGAGGTTGAGGCAGACGGATTGCCAATAAAGGCTAGACTGGCCTATAGAATTAGACTGTCTCAAAAATACAAAGCAATGTCCCAGTGTGGTGGCCCATGCCTTTCATAGCAGCACTCAGGTGGATCTCTGTAAGTTCAAGGCTGGCCTGGTCTTTGTAGCAAGTTCCCGGCCAGCTAGGGATACACAGCGAGACCACCCTATCTCGCTGTGGGGAGATGGGGAGGTGTCACCTCTACTGAACTTGTGAGCCTTGTACACGGTGCACGTACTGTACAGACATCGTAGGTAACTCAGGCATGACTTGAAGTCTACATACAAGTCCTAGTCAAGTGTCGCCCCATCTCATGGAAGGGGCTGGAATGTCTGTGCGTTTGTGTACCTAAGCAAGCCCTGAAACCTGCTGCCAGAGGATGACAGTGTGCGGCATGGGTGGCGTGGGCGGCATGGCTGAGGTACCTGCTCAGGAAACGTCTTCAAATGATGTTTTAAAGCCAGTGCATCTCCCAGGCAGGGTTTCCCCACAGCTGCCCTAGAGCAGGAGAAGAATTCGGAACACGTGCTTCCCCTGTGGCTGCCAGGCAATTCCCAGCAGCTGGCCTGGTATCTTAAGAGCCGTGTGGGCCTGCGTCTGAGACATGATGCTTTCCCACTGTGGATGCTCTGCGACTCAGGGCTCACAGCTGGGCTGGAAAGAACAGATTTGATCGCTGTGTTTTCTCATGCACACCACTGTTTGTTTGCTGTTGGTGGAGAAGTGGCATAAGAGCCCAGGCGTTGGGCTCACACACACCCAGACCAGAGCTGCGGTGGCCAGGGGGCCCTGTTTGCCTCTCAGTGCTCTGGGAGGGTAAATTGAGGAATGGGCGGAAGTCATGTGTCGAGGAACAGTCAGTGGACACAGGACTTGACCTTGATTGAGGTTCATTTTTATCCCTTATATCTCAACGTGGGACCAGTTGTTCTGAGGCCCTGCTTAGACCTTGCTGGTGATGGGCTAAGGGACCCAGGGCACCTATGGCAGGAAACTGGACTGTGTGTGGCTTCCTCATGATCTGCTGTCTGTACCCATGTGCTGTGTGCACACTGGGCTCCTGAGACACCTGTGCCACCACTGGGGACATAGGCAGGGAGGCTGGATGGTGATATGAGAAGGTACCCGAGGTTTCCTGTCTGATGGCTGGGGCAGGTGGTTTTAGAGGCCAGAGAAAGAACTGAAGAACCATTTTCACCCCGAGGAATACCTGGCTGTCAGGAGGCCAGAGCTGCGAGGGCTGCTGAGCTCAGTGCACCTTCTTCTAGGGTAGGGATGGGTGCCCTGCCCATTCATAGCGGGGACACATGGGTGAGTGAGGGGCCCTGCAGTGCCCACTAGGCCAGCTCTGCCCCCAAAGCCTTGCAAATAGAAGGAGAAGCAGCGTTAGGAAAATCGCCAAGTTAAAGTGGTGTAAGATGGCACTGGGCAGAGCCGAGCAGCAGGCCCAGAGGCGCCCTGTACACAGAGCTGCATTCATCTGTTGGTGAGGCAGCCGCAGGAAGTGGGGGCCCCTGGCTGGACAAACTGTGAGCTAGGTGGGGGCCTGATGCCTGTGCTCCCCAGATCAGACACGCACGGGCTTTGAGAAATTGTGGTTTCTAACTTTTTTCCTCCCTATTTTACTGAATGTTTAGACCTTTATAAAGGACCCCTTTCCCTACTTGTTGTAAACGATATGTTGACGTACCTACTTGTCCAGCGAGACAGACGAAGTGTTCTCTGGTGGGCTGTACCTGAGGAACCTCAGTTGGGGTGGTATTGTCACATGACACTAAGTGTCCCAAGTCACACTTTTTTTTTTTTTTTTTTGAGACACACCAAGAAGTGAGCTCAAAGGATAGGTTTATGAGTCTCTCTCCTGGTTGGCCTTGAACTCAGCCCTCCCAAATGTCAGGACTGGTGTGGGCCTCCTCGCCCTCACCATTCTGTAGCTTGAGCCTATTATTTTGGGGTGAACTATTTTCGGAAGAATATGTGTACTGACTGCGATGTGTTTTGAGTTGCAAGGGGCCCCCAGAACAGCAGAAAGCACCCGGCTGGGGGGCAGGTTTGAGGCCCATGGGCTCTAGGGTCACGGGAAGCAATTGCTGATGAGTATGCTGTCTTTGTCTGTTACAGATGCCATAAGCTCCACCAACCCTAGAGTCATTGATGATGCCAGGGCACGGAAGCTCTCCAATGACCTGAAGCGGTGCACGTACTACGAGACGTGCGCCACCTATGGGCTCAACGTGGAGCGGGTCTTCCAGGACGGTAAATGCCCCGCTTGTGACTGCCACGGAGTGTCGCTCTGCAGCACAGAGTGACGCACGGACAGCCCACTCCGGGAGAATAGTCACACACAAGTGTGGGGACAGAAGCCCACCATGCAGTATGTAGACACCAGTGTTGGGGCACTCCACTTTCAGAGCTGTGTTCAGAAGAGAAGGAGGTGCTGTAGAGCAGTCCTCCATGGCATCTGTGTGGCACACTGCACAGCCTGCTCTGCATACATGAACAACTCCCGAAAGCTCCGTCAACTACACTATGTGCAGATTCATGGTTGTAACTGCTCATTCTTAACCAGGCCTTGTCTTTAAGATGAAAGGCTTGCCGGGGGGCGGTGGCGCACGCCTGTAATCCCAGCACTCGGGAGGCAGAGGCAGGCGGATCTCTGTGAGTTCCAGGCCAGCCTGGGCTACCAAGTGAGTTCCAGGAAAGTCGCAAAGCTACACGGAGAAACCCTGTCTCGAGGTGGGAAAAAAGACGAAAGGCTCAAAGTATTTGACCTTTGGCCCTGGGGAAATAAAACTGAGAGTAAACTTTGAACCCCAGAAAGTGAAATTAGAACTTGGGGCTGAACGTGTGGGCCATTTTGAGGAACTGGTTTATCTTATTGGATTATTAATTGGCTGCCCACCTCTAGGAACAGTTGAATTTAGGGGAGCATATTCGTGTCAGTGATGGTGATGCCAGCTGTTGGTTATGAAGAACCCTGTAAAACAGGGCGGAAGGGAGCATTGGCTTCCAGCCTCAGGCATTAGAAGTTCTGGAGCCACCGTGGGCTCAGAGTTGAGGTCTTAGGAGGACACTCCAGGAAAGGCTCTATTTCTGGTGGCAGTTGGGGGAAATCGGTCCGAAGCCCTCTGGTCTAAATCTGCATGCGGCAGGTTGCTTCTGTCCCTTGCTTCTGTGGTGGGAATTGGCAGGGAGCAGAGTGGGACAGGCTGGGAGTCTCACAGAGGGTAAAGGTCAAAAGCCTTGCTGCTCATTGACCCTGAAGAAAACTTGCTATCAGAGACACAGTCTGGGAACTGGGGCTGGGAGTGAGTTTAGTCAGCAGAATGCTTGTGTAACATGCACGAAGGCCTAAGTTCAACCCCCAACACTACATAAACTAGGTCTGTGGCCCAAGATTGTAACCTCAGCACTTGGAGATAGAGGCAGGAGGATCAGTTACGTATCAAGTTTGAGGCTAGCCTAGGCTGCGTGAGACTCAGTCAGAAAATGGAAACTAATCTTGGTACTGTTCGACTAAGTGGCCTGGGATATCCCACGGACTCCAGCTACGATTGTGGGGACCAACTCTTTTTATTGCAGTAAACTTGAGCACTGGACCACATTTCCACGGTTATGCTGTGCCCCCTCCTATGGCAGCCAGGCTCTTCCAGAACTTTGCCATCCCTTTCTTCCTCTGCCTCAAAATCAGTCACGTGTTTTCTAGCCCGTGGTCCTGCTCTGTTCCTTCTGTCTCATTCTGCTTTTCATCCTTCCTGGTGCCAAATCCAAGGAAGCTGAGGATTGCCCTGAGAAGCATGGCATCTCTGGGTCCTGCTCTCCCTTCCCCATTCCCATGCACCCCAGGCCTCCTTAGGCACCTCTGCCTGCAGCACGTAGTCCACAGCTGCCCTGCCATCAGCCTCATGGCATGAGCTGCACCAGGGTTGGCTACGAGCTGTAAAGACAAGCAAGGACACATTTGAGGTCTTTCCAGAGCAGGGGTTCTGATACAGCAAAGGCCCAGACACCCGTGTGAGCCGACTGAGATGACTGAAGGACCAGAAAGGCCTGGGCAGGGTCACAGGCAGATCTAGCTGACCGCCTGTTTCTACATCGATGGGCTTTTCTGATGCAGCCATCTGCTTTGGGACTGCAGAAAGCACAGGAGTTCCAGCAGAGACAGCATGCTGCCACGCCTAAGACAGGTACCCCTAGCCCACAGGGAATGGCTGTTCTTTAGGTGGGCTACCAGAGCATGCTTGTATGGGTTCATTCTCTTCCATGACTTCTTTATTTCTTACATTCATCCTGTTTAATGCTTATGGGTTTTCCATAATGACAGGAACCAGTTCTACACAAATAATCTTGCAGATTGATAATTGGCAGCATCAAGACCATGGAAGCGTTTCAGGTCACTCCTGATATAGCAGCATATTCTCATAGAGTGCTTCAGACAGTAGATAGCGTTTCCTCATAGGTCTGGATACTCAAAGCCCAAGTTCAAGGGCCTGGTGAGGGCCTGTCTCCTTGTTTGCAATGTCAGGGTAGGAGTTTGATCACTACAGATGCTCAGTTCCCAGCACACAGCAGAAGGCTTGGGGTCACACCTGGCACCCATCTGTGGGATGGAGGCATCCATCCCATTGTCCTCTCTAAGACGGGATGCTGCCAAGGGGGTAATGCTCACTCCAAATGCCAGGACTATAAAATACTGTAGGAATGCTGGCGTGGACCTACGCCCTGGCCTCTCACTGAGGTCACACGGTGTGTTCTTGGGGTGTGTTTTCATAGGCTGCAGGCTTCTGTTCACTTTTCTTCTTAATCTAGAACAAACACAATAAGCGTTTGCATTTTAGGGTCTCAGAAATAAGTAACGCCCATGGTGCCGGAACAACCAAATGCATGGCAGGTTTGTGTTTGCCCATCAAGTGTTTTCATATACATGAAGAGAAGTTCTAAAAAATAAGACTAAGATTCTGTTCCTGCACATACATGGTATAAAGTCCTTTCATCAGGATATAAGGCAGCTGCCAGGTGTTTGGGAAAAAGACAAAACACCCGAAACTCACATGGTCTTTAAATTTAGAGAGATTGAAACGTGCAGGCCTGTGGTCTCTGCACTCAAGAGGCTGAGGCATGAAGGTCATGAGTTGGGAGCCAGCCTAGGCTACATGGCAACCTCCTGTCTCACAAAGGAAAGAGAAAGAAAACTTGATTGAGAGCTAGGGATGGGGCACAGTGTAGATAGAATACTTGGGGAGTGAGTGTGAGGCCCACAGTTTGGTCCCCAGTACCACAGGAGAAATAGATATGCAAGTACAGTTGAGGCTCAGGAAAAGAAAATGAGGTAACTTGATTGAAAGGACAGAGCCTGGATTGCATCTGCCTTTTGGGGAACCCAGAGCCTTAAGCCTGAACCAGACACTGGACTATTCTGTCATTAAAAACCAGCAAGCCAGGTCCTTTGCCCGGAGAGCGCATTGCCACATTCCTGCTGGTTGGCCGGCCAGCGTGAGAGAGTTCTCAGTATCTCAGTGTGGCCGCTTGATGTCCCCATAACACAGGAAGAGAGACAGACGTCTGTCTGCTTTGTCTCTGAGCCTGTGGCCTGAGCATTCCGTGGGCATTCTGTGGCCTGGGGTTTGGAGGTGTGCAGCCCGGCCATGTCACCTGGTGCTCACCTGAGCTCAGCATTTGTGCTAAGTGTACTAGGCTGGAGATGGGCAGAAGGTGGAGGGAAGGGTCCCATCCATTACGAGGTTTGGGTCCACCAGGGAGGATGGCCGTCTCTTTGCGGGGAGGAGGAGTGGGTATGACGGGCCGGGGTGTTCTCTGCCCCCTCTCCATCTCCATAGCCTGGGGCATCCAACTTGTTCATGTGGGCTGGTAGAGTAGGAGAGTCTGACCTCTGTGGATTCCTTTAAATAACCTTTACTTCACAGGGTTAATGCCCTCTGTTTGATTGATCTGGCATCTGACTCTGACCTAGGCATGTGGCTCTCGGGGTTACCAGCGGTGCCTCCGGGAGGTGGCTTGGGCCGCTGTGGGCTTCAGGCCTGTCTCCATCCTCTGGTTGATCTCTGCCAACGCCTTCAGTCTGTCTGCTTTCCTGCAGTTCTTTGCTGCTGGGGTGTCTGGGAGAGAGCCGCACACTGGCTTCCATGTTTTCAAAGTGAAAGGTCATTTCAGTGATAGCATTAAGTCCTTTGAAGAGTCTGTGATCTGTTCCCTTAGGGCTTAAATGGGCATGTAAAAATAATGAGCTGCAGAAAAATTAGGCTCTTTCTGCAGGCATGATTTTTCTATTGCTGTGTTTTCTTGTTTTAAACAAAAGTTTTGGTCATTATTAATATTGGATTTTAAAAATAGCTTGTTTTGTGAGTGTGTGTGTGTGTGTGTGTGTAAGAGAGGGGGTGGGGCATGGGGAGGGAGCAGGGAGAGATTTAAGGCAGGGTCTCTTGTAGCCCTGAGTGGCCTTGATCTTACTGTGTGGTTGAGAGTGACTGTGACCTATGTTCCTTCTGCCTCTACCTCCCAAGTGCCAGGATTACAGATGTCACCACACTCATCTAAAAGGGAAAATTCCTGAACGATCTTGTCAGTAACTGTCCTGTGCAGAGACACCATGACCACTGCACCTTCACAAAGGAAGGCATTTCACTGGGGCTGGCTTACAGGTTCAGAGGTTTCATTAGTTCATTGTCATTGAGGCTGGAGGCATGTCAACGCTCGGGTAGACGTGGTGCTGGAGAGAGAGTTCTACATTGTGATCCGCAGGCAGCAGGAAGAGGGGACACTGGGCCTGCTTGAGCATTTGGAACCCCAAAGCCCTACTCCACCAAAGCCAAATCACTTAATCCCTCTCAAGTAGTACCAGTCGCTAATGACCAAGTATTCAAGTACGTGAGCCTATGGGGGCCATGCCTCGTCAGAGCACCACAGATCTCATATGGGAGTTCTTTCCTGTTGAGATTTGTTGTTCTTGTCAAAGAAGCGCTTCTGCTCTGGATGCAGGCCAACAGGAAACCCCATGTCAGAAGCTTCTGGACACCCTTGGTCAGGTTCCTAGCCCTCGATGGCCAGGGCTTCCTTGCCAGCTGATACCTGTCATCCTGGAGGATGGACAGCATCTGTTAGAGTGGTCTCTGTTCTGGGAAGGTGTGTGACAGTCCTCTTAATTTAACTCCACCATCCTAGCTGGGTTATATGTATGCTTCACTTAATGTCCTGGAAAGCGCTTCTTAGTCATTCTATTGTCTTCTGTCCTGGCCTGGTGGGCGACAGCTCACCTGTATGAAAATACTGGCTGGAAACCAGTGCTGTGAGAGATCACCTGCCACTTCCTGGTTATCAGGTACGTAGGAGGCCTCAGCCTTCCTCACATCTACTGCTCCCACAAACTGAAACACCCTCATATCGCACCCCTGTAGCCGCCCTGTCCTAATCACTGAAGCGCTGTGTTAAGGAGCCTGCTTGTGGAGCCTGACGGTGCGTGCCTGAGCATCATTATGTTTGGGCTGGAGCATCTCAGACCTCTTTGTTACGCTGATGCCACAGCCTTGGTCAGCACTATTGCAGAGCTGCCTCTTAGGCCTGCCTAATCCTTTCTCACCCTCAGCCTCAGCCTCATGTGGGAGGGAGGCAGAGGGGTAATTATTTAGTTGTTTCTGTTACTCTTGGTTTTCTCCTTCGTTTATGAAAAACTAAATGTATTTTGGCAAAAGGATACATTCAAGTAAGATTTTTCGTCTTTAGAAACAAGTGAGCCAGCTGTAGATGATCTGGAAGTGTTGAGGCATTGAATATAATTGGAAAGGGGAACTAATGAGCCCGGCTCTGTTTGGTTCTGGTGAAGGAGGGCAGGCCTGTTCCACACACACAGGCATTTACTCCCTGCATCACGTGGTACCTCTGCCCCACAAAGCTGGTATTTCTGGTACCTGCCTACTCTTTTCCATGTCACCCCCAATTCTCCTGTCCCCCACAATGCTCACTGAGCCTCAGTGTTGAAAACTTGTTAAGACTCCTTACTTGTCATAGCTGAACCTACAGACTCCTAAACAACAGTGAGGGTTGGCTTTGTAGTGGGGTGGGATGGGACAGGTCTGGTGTTCCAATGACACTTGGTTAAAGGGGTCTGGCATCTCAGAACTTATAGGAGTGAAAGGTGATGGGAAATTTCTTTCCACATGAGACTCAATGCTGCTATACTCTGCTGAAGTGGGAAGAGAGACAGAAAGCATGTTTCAAGCTCTAAAGGCAGCCAGTGAGCCTCCTCAGATGGTTCCTAAGATGATTGGTGGCCACCTGTCACTATCAACAGTGAGTTCCTCTGGCCGTCATGCCTGGTGGGGCACCTCACACAGTATAATCCCATAGAAATAAGAATCAGCAGGTTGTCTCCCAGACAGTCACATGGGCTCAGGAACTCTCTCTAGGTGGAAAGGTCTTCTGCTCACGTCTGCTCCAGCTGTAGGTGGGAAAAAGCTTGGGAGGTCAGGGTGGACCTCTCTTTTCTCTTTGCTGTAGCCTTGTGCATATGTGACTTAATTAATTTTTAGTGTTGTATGTCTGTGTGCCATTGTCATGCTTGGTACCTGCAGGGGCCAAAGGAAGGTTGCAGATGGTTATAAGCTACCACATAGGTACTGAGAATTGAACATGGTTTCAGAAGCCAGTGTTCTTATCCACTGAGCCACCTCTCCAGCCCCTGCATATATATGTGTGTCTTATAGTGACCATTTTTATCAGACATGATATTGCCAGGAACCTTTGTGTGCACGAACATCTTCAAAGCCAGTAAATCTCATATCAGAGGTTCAACCACAGACAGAAATAGTATCAACACTAGAACGTAAGCTTTTATATAATAAAACATGTATTCAGAGACTTTGAAGGTGAAAAGGATTGGATTTCAGGAATATGTGGATTCAGGAATCCTGACACCCATGTGGTGCTCCGACCAAGCACATGCCCCTTGGACGAGCCACACGTCTGGTGGAGTTTCTGCTTCACTCTGTAAACAGGACTGTGTTAGGATGAGGTGAGTTTGAGTGACATGGAACTTTGCCAGAATGAGCTGGGATTAGTTTGAGGTGATCATCCCTGAGCAAGCCAAGAGTTTCTGAGTGTTATCATTTCAGGTTATGAGTACTTCCATTTTTATTGGACCTGCCATTTTTATCTCTGGTCCATTGGAGAGTTCAGTGGACTCAGAGGACAGACTTTTAAAGAATTCGTTCCTTAGCTTTTTAGTCGGTTTGTCTACTAAAGTCACACATGCAAAATGGATGTGTTTCAGTGGGTATTGTCGGAATGATTGTTAAGGTCTGTGGTCTAGACCACAGCTGTGGCTGTAATGACTTGGGGTCAGATGTGAAACATGGCCATTCTTTTTTTTTTTTTTTTCTTTTGGAGGCAAGGTCTCGTGTAGCCCAGGCTGCCTTTGAATTTACAGTATAGCTAAGGATGAACTTTAACTCCCGATCCCACCTTCTTCCTGCCACCTCCCAAGTGTTAGAATCATTGGTGTGAGCTGCTAGACCTCCTTCATGTGGTACTGGACATCAACCCAGGGCTGAGTTACAGCCCCTGTTCTTTTGTTTTGATTTTGTGTGAAGACGGGATCTTACTATGTAACCTAGGCTGGCCTTGACATGCGTGTGAGCCTCGCATCTCCTCTTGGGTCTATCTTGAGGAAAAAGGCATTTTTCTATCTTACTGTGCAGCTGAAGTGTCCCCAGAGGTCCCTGTGTTAGCATCCTGGCTTTCAGCTTCATTGCTGATGAAATAGAACCTTTCAGGCTCTTGAAGGGAAGGTGAGGCAGTGGTCCCTTCTGCTTTCATTCACATTCCAGCTGCGTGGCTTAGTACCTAATCCCAGAGGGACGACGTGCCAGCCTCATCTGAGGGCAGAGCAATGAGCCCAGTTAACCATGGGTACAGCTCTGAAACCCTGAGCCCGCATCAACCTTTCTTTGTACGCTCTCCATCCCCAGCATTTACTACAGTAACACACAGTAGGAAGACAGCGGAGCCCTGTTGCAGGCAGAGACAATAGCAACTTTTTGTTTGATTGCGTGGAGGGTGGTATAGGAATGGAGGCTGTGGTGTGTCAGGACAGTTTCTTACTGGAAGTCTTCATGCTGTGCCTCTCTTCTGGGAACCGCTTTGTACACGGATGCTTGTATCCGCAGAAAGGTCCATGTCAACTCTCACGCCGCCAGAATTAGATCATTAAGCACACTATTAGCGACTGCTCTCTATTTTGATTTTCATGTTAAGACTCATCCCAGGCTCGTAGAATTAACTTTATCAATGACATAGAAAATGGTTATTTTAATCCGAGTCTTGCCTCGGCATCAGTACCATGTTTTGCCCCAGGATTTCCCCCTAATGACTTTCTCCAGCTTGAATTAGCTTGATGTATCATTAATGCATACAAATGGCTTTTATTTTTGTTCATAATCTGTTCATAATGCTATGGCGCTCTGCTCTTGCTAATGCTTTTAAAATGATTGAACAGTGATATGCTTTTTGACCTATTTAGCCCTGCATGGAGGCGCTGATCAAAAGAATAAGGAAATGTCACTTCACTAGGACAGTCAGGGGCGGTGACAGACTGTAGCTGGTGTTTCCCGCTTGTTTGAAGTCTCGTGGTTGGCCAGCTCTTCTGCCCCTCTGCCCTGAATAGTCTTCATTAATGCACAGTCTACAAATGCGTGATCGGCAGCGCGCCGTTCACCCAGTTCACAGAGCAGAAGTGGACGTCGTCCTCACGATACTGACCTTCTGAGTCGGGAAGTGTTTACCATGACAGTTTCTCCTGTGACACAAACAGAGTGATCCTGGCCAGGTCTTGGCCCCAAAAGTTGGAGAGCTTGGAGTAGATGACTGGTGTCCCCAGAAGATGAGCTCTGGATTCCGGGGTTAGGGTGCCTATTGAGGGTAGAACCATCTGGACAGTATACAAACAGCTATCCTGCCTTCCCTGATTCAGGCAAAGTAAACCATGAAGAGTGGATTACATACTCACTTGTTACACCGTAAAGCTCTGGGCAGGAGAATAAGGAGAGATGGTTCATTGTCCCTAGAGACATAAACCACAAGGGGTGTGAGATGAGTCATGGAAGTGGAAACCTACATCATGGGCATGAGTGCTCAGTGGCAGTTCCTTCGAGGGCATGGTGTGTGTGCAGGTGTGTGACCTGCTTGGCAGACAGGCTTTCCCACGCTGTGCTTGCTGGTCTTGGCCCTGGTCCCATGAGTGGGTACCACAGCCTGGGCCTCCTCATAGCCCCACTTGTTTTCCTGCTTCGTTAATTCCTTTGCAGACTCGGTCCTTTGGTGCATGGCACTCTTTACCAGATGGCTCTTCTCCCACCACAGAGGCCCTCAGAAGTGAGAACTGAGGACTTGTGGAGTTATAGACTTGCATAATTTTAGGTCCCGTTTTGTTTTCCTGAGACTGGTCTCACCTTCTATCTAGTCCATGCTGGGCATGTTCTCATTCTGTAGTTCAGGCTGGCTTTGAACTTCCTCCCTATCCCAGCCCAACATTGGGATCACAGGCTTGAGCCAGTGGTCCTTGGTATCCCAATAGCCTGTGCACATCCGGGTTCCTCCCGCAGCCGTCTCTCTGTGCATCTGTCCAAATTGTTCGTCTTCACAGAAAACCTTCATCGGATTATAGACAAAAAGGTAAATCAAGTACTGTTCTATGTAGGTCTTCCCGTAATAAGAAAATCAGTTCATTTCCCACCAGCAGTTGTGAGTGTGAGAGGCAGCAGTCAGTGTCTCAGGTGGGAACAGTGTGTGTGGCACACAGTAGTCCCCAGGCCTGCATGCAGCTGGGAGCTTTGGAGTCCCGCTGAGCCCCCAGAAGTGACTCCTCCAGCTCTCCCCACCTGTCTGGAGGAGGTAGGAGAAACAGAGCCCCAGAGACCATGCTTTCTGTGTTCTGCTTGGTGTTGACTCCAGCAGCCTGGGAACCACTTCCTTTCCATACACACAGCTAGCCAGAGAAGTGCTGGGGCGGCCTTGGCCTTAGCCTCTGTGGCCCCAGCCACTGTGGCCCCGACAGTGGCCATGACTGTGTCCACACTCTTTTGCTGCTGCCCACAGCTGTGTTTCCCAGACCCTAAAGCATCTCCCCTCCCCCACCAAAAGCATCCAGCTGTTCCTTACTCTTCCATCTTTGGGACATCTGCCTCCAGCAAGTCATTGCAGTGGAAAGTAAAGACTTGAAAATGGTTTAATTTATTATTGTCATGGGGGGAGCTGGTCAGGGGACACATGCTCAGATACATATACGGAGGTTGGAGGTCAGCTTTCCATGGGTTCTGGGAATCAAATTCATGTTGTCAAGCTTATACAGCAACTGTTTTTATGTGCTGAGCCATCTTGACACCTCAAAGAAAAGACTCATTCCATGGCCACCTGGGGCATGGGGGCTCCCTTCCCAGAAGGGTTCAGCAGGGAGTGCATGTGGTTGACGCGCGTCAGCACCTGGCTCCTTCAGGTCCCACCCTCTCAGTCTCAGCTCCCCTGTGTGCTGGCCCCTTCACGGAGAACACGTCCCTGGTACCTTATGTTCAAACCGAGGTTTTGCTCAGTGGGAGTCGCCCAGGCTTCCTGGGGCATTTTCAGCCCAGAGCAGGGGCACAGCAGGGACAGGGATGAAGCTCCCATCCTGTCATGACTGCTGTGGGAGGTGCCCACACCTCTGCCTACTCTCTGCCTGTGGTTCAGGTGCAGATTGTGAGTGCGTTCTGGTCTCACATCTCAGCCCATAGATTTAAGTTTGTGTCAGTGGTGAGAAAGTACAAATGTCCGTGCTGCCATGCTAGGAAACGCCCCATCTTTGCACCAAGAGTTTGGAATGTGTAAATCACAGTAGTGTTTACTGTGTGAATTCACTTGTTGCCTGGCTTACAGACCGTGAGGCTGTTAGAGGTAGAGGGACCCAGGCCTTGTTGGCCTTCAGCGCCCCCCCCCCCACACACACACACACACTTCTTAGGTGAGCAGGTTCCATCCTGCTGGGGGCGCATGCTCGGTAGAGCAGGCACATTCAGATCTCTGTGCTTTGGCTTTAGTGTCCTGCTGAAAGCCCTTGATGGTGAGTGTATTTACTTGCTTACCTTCTACAGTGCTGGAGCTCCGACCCAGGTCCTGACAAGCTACACAAGCACATTACCAGAACCATGTTAGCGTACTGTGGCTAAGATCTTACCTGGTGATGAACCAAAATGCTTCAGGTTCTTTGAGTTTCATAGGATCGGCATATTTTAACATGCTGAGTTCTTAGACTAACTGGCCATAGCCAGCATGCAGACTATTTCCACCTATCCACACAGGCAGTTTCTTCACAGAATCTACAAGGTATGCAGGCAGGGTCCAGGGCTTTTGTAGTCTAGGGAGCTGCCACTAGGGGGCGCCAGAAGCACGTACACAGAATATTCTCATTTTGGATTTTCTTCTGCTGTCATGGTGGAAAATACTGACATGGTTTTAAAAGTTGGGCTTTAGGGGCTGGAGGGATGGCTTGGTGAGCAAAGGAGCTTGCTGCACAAACTTGACCTAATGATCTTGAGTTTGATCCCCGGAGCCCACCTGAAGGAGGAAGGAGAGAATCAACTCTGCAGAGTTGTCCTCTGGCCTCCACACATGTGCTGTGGTGCATGCACACAACCGCCCACACTCACATCATGCATGCACACATGCACATGCTATGATAATCTAGTTTAAAACTTTTAAGTCACACCCAAGCAGCAGCAGAGATCCTAGAGCCTCTCTGGCTCAGCTGCTGGCCTCCAGGTCATCAGTCCAGTTGGTGCTCGGTGTAAGGTTGGGCTGTTAGGAAGGTGTTAGGGAGTGGGGTGATAGGCAGAGGCAGCCCTTCCAGCCAGCAGACAGCTCGGCTGCTGTAGAGTACCACTTGCAGAGTGGGGGTAGGTTTTTAAAGCCTGCTGTGTGAAAGCAGCTGAGCCACCTGCCGACATCACACTGGACATCACACTGGCCGCTGGGAACACGCCAGCAGAGGCAGCCAGCCTGTGGGCTCGTTTTTTGGCCCTGGGAGGCCGAAGACTTTACTCTCTGCTGATGTCATCACATCCATAGAGCTTTCAAAGTTGAAATTCACGTTTATTTCTAGTAACATAGATTTCAGTTGATGTGTGTATATTTTGTATCTGCTTGGAAACATTTAATTTTTCCAATTAAAATATGTTAGAAACAGTAATCAATGAAGATGCCAATGTAAATGGTCTATGAACCCTGCCATTAGATACAACATTTTCTTTTAGTTTTTTTTGAGATAGGTTCTCCAGTCTCCCAAGCTGGCCTCAACTCTGTATATGGGTGTCCTTGAACCTTCCATCCTCCTGCCTCTGCCTCCTGACTGTTTGGATTACATGTGCCTCCACACCTGATGTACGTGGTTCCGGGTTTGAACCTAGAGCTTTGGGCATACCATGCGAGCACTTTAAAAACTGAGCTGTGGTCCTAGCCTAACATTTTATGATTAGACTTCTATTCAATTTCTAAAACTTTTAAAACAAAATTGGAGGTGCTAGAGGGATGGCCCACTAGTTAGGAGCACTTGGGGCTCTTTCAGAGAACCAGAGTTCGGTTCCCAACACCCACATTGGATGGTTTTCAACTGCCGCTGGATAGACTTTCTTGGCTCTCTGTGAAACTCTTTAGAGAAGGCCGCCTCTGTAGCCAGGACACCTCCTCCCTACTGGGCCACAGTCACCTACCATCCAGGCTTGCACTTGGTGCTCATTTGCAAGAAGCTGCCATGGCAGCCTTAATCCAAGAGGCCAAGTGCAGCTGGCCAGGCCCTGTACACAGCAGCTGCTAGCATCAGCTCGGAGCCTCCTTTCCCGAATCTTTCGGCTGCCCAGATCCCCTTCTGCTTCCTCCACTGTTGGAAGCACTAAAGAGAAAAGACTGGGCTGTGTTCATCTTGGCCCAGCTGGCTGTGTCTTCTTGGTAGCGCTCACATGAGCAGCTTTGCTGCAGCCGGTCTGAGTCGGGCAGGGAAGTGAGCGGAACAGCTGAAGAGGTCCTGGAAATAGCAGGTGCAGAGCCACCATGAGAGGCGGTGTGCAGCTGTGAGAACCCTTCCTGGCTCCTTCTCCCCATGTCCACACTTGCTGCCCTGTTGGAGCCCAGTGCAGCTTGTGTTCAGATGAGAAGCACACTCAGCCCCCCAGCAGCAGATTGCAGCACCTTGCACGCATACCTACTCTGTCTTCTACTGCAGGACAGAGTGTGGCGCCTGTACTTACCTCCTGCCACGTCTCAGACCCAATCCTAGTCACTAGTACTCTTGGATGTGGTCTTGGCCTCACAAACTGGGACACATACACCTTTTCTGAGGGTGGCCTAGTGGTCATGCCAGAAGTGTCCTTGGGGAGGGTGTGTGTTCTCCTGCCCAAGGCAGTGGTGCTGGGATGCCCAAGATCTGGTGGACTCCCTAGAAGTACAGAGCTGAAGCAGACAGGGGAGGGAACCTTTCTATGTGTTGCATATGGGCGGGGGGTTTGTGGGTGCCCATCCTCACTATACCCTCTGCCTTCACGCTGGGTTCTCGAGGTTCTTCCAGCTCAGACTTGTGTGCTGGGCCAGGGTTTCGGAGTCTCAGGACTCTGGGTACATCGTTCCCCAAGGAATAATAGCTTCCTGTTCTGGTGCCTAAGTCCACTAGGCAGCTCTGACTCTATTACTCTTCCTGTGTGTGTCCACTGCATCCACTCTGTGTGGATTCACACATTGAATCTTGAGCTTTCTCCTTAAGCTTTCTTCCCACCCCTCCAGAGGGCTTTGTAATGCAGGTGTAACCAGAGGGTGCCTTCTGGATGGATAGAGGCCAGTCCTTTAGTCCCAAGAATCCGCATGCTCTAGCCCTATATCCCACTGCTCCATCACTCTTGGCGAAGCTCCGTTTCATCTTTCTGAATCTTCTCCCCCCAGCCTTGCTTGCTCTTGCCCCTGGTAGGTTCCAGCAGAGTACTGGGGTCTTACAAAAATGTCTGCCATGTTTCTACCTGCCTCGGGTCTTGTATCTGCAGCCAGGGATGCTGAGCTGGGCAAGGTCCAAGCTCCCACTCTGGAGGCCATGATGTACATGGTACAGCACTTGCTGAAGCCTAGAGTGGGTGCTGATAGAGGGAAGGGTGATGGCAGTTGCCTGCCTGGTGTGTCTGCAGGGACCACATTTGTTCTGTATCCCATGCCACGTCGTCACTGCCAGGCTGTGTCTCGTCTGTCAGTGGATACAGATACTGTGTGTACCTCTCAGTAAGGAAACTGAGGCATTGATTGGTCAGGTACCTGCCAGAGTCCACACTGGTCATAAATTGCCACACTGACAGTTCTGTGTCCAGTTCTCCGCTGCACTGGCCACTGTTGTTGGCGGCCTATAACTTAGATATTCACTGAAAACACTCTTCAGAGAAGAGTCTCAGTGGCTGGAGAAATAAATCATAGCTTCCTGAGGATGATGTGTAGCCGTCCTGGGTGTGGAGTGTGGATTTCAGATGACCACTGTCTTAGCCATCGGTCACACGCTGCCAGCTCCAGCCAGGTGGTAGCGTTTGATTTGGGGCTTGTCTTGGCCTGACTTTGCTTCTTCCTTGTTTCTCAAGCTTGTTCACTGTAATGCGGCCTCTGGGGCTGTCAAGACAGCCCTCTGTGCTCCCTGGTTATGCCAGGTAAGTCCAGGCCACTAGGTGGCAGCGCTGTCACAGCCAGGGCCGCCCTTTGCTGAGCCTTTCAGACTTGCCGCCATGCCTGGGTTCAGGTGTGATCAGCAGAAACCTGCCTGCCTTGTGGGCTGAGTGAGGGTGGTGGCAAGTTCCTGTGCTGCCTGCGTCTTAATTTGAAAGATACAGTTAACTAAGCCAGGCACACGGGGGATGTGGTGTGCCGGGAACCTGGAAGCTCACCCCGAGGCTGCAGTGGCAGCAGCTCGACGCCTTAGCTGCTCAGCTCGGCAGTGAGACAGGAGAATGTTTGTGTTCTGAGTGAAGTTTGCACCCAGGAGCTGCACACCCATGGCCCACATCTTATTACAGGATTCGAGAAAATACGTGAAAACTGTTAAGTTGGGACTGAGTAATGGCCTCTGTGGGAGCCCCGCCCACAGCCATTTCTGCTGGCCAGGGACAGCAGAGATCCGCTTGTGTTCCATTTTATCCTGAGGAAAAAACAGTTCGTTGGTCTTCTACTCTTCCCCCCCACCCTTTAAAGCTTAAAAAATGTTGAGGAATTTAGCTTTTAAAAAAATTAATAGCTACGCGTAACTGCAAGAGATATTATTGGCAGATGCAGCAAAAATATTTCTACAGAAAATTGGATTTTGCACATAAAACTTAGTCATACTAATAAAGACTCGTCATTACCAGTTTTAAGCCAAATAAACAAACTCAAAAAGACCTGCTGTCAGTGTGATTCTTGGAGGCCTTTTATTTTCCTGAGGTCTGTAAATCAGCTTTAGTGTGGTGATCGTGCCTTGGATTTTGCTCAAATCATTCCTGCCTCTTCCGAGGCTGGGTAGAGTCACCAAGGGATGAGTAATTTACAGTCCTGTTGCAAGGTATGTTTATATTTAAGCTGTGCGACGGGGTAGCTAAAGAGAAAGATAAGAAATTTATCGGCCCTCGTGATTGATAGGGTTCCTGCCTCCGCTTTAATTGAAGTCTGAGTGATCCCAGCTGTGGCTGGGGTTGAGGGAAGATGGCGTGGAGTGCAGGGGAACTTTCCTATTTGTTTCTCCGTGTTTCAAAGGTGGTTCTCCCGCTGTCGGGATGGCTGGTGGTAGAAGCAGCCAGTACTGACCAGGGCTTAGGTAATGACACTGAGATAATTATGGTATTTGCCCTGTAACTTCCCCACGGAAGGTGGTTTGTAAGTGCAGGGGAAAAGATTAAATACTGTGGGCTTTTTAAATGGCTTTAAATTTTTACATGCATAATGATAAAATTCTCCACAGCCAGTCTTGGCTAAATATTCTCTGGGCTATTATTTAAGACAGTTAAAAAAAAGCGCGCGCGGGGGGGGGGGGGGGGGGTGCTCAGACTGATAATGTCAGAGGCAAGCCTGCTGTATTAGTCACTGACTTAAAATCTCTCGATTGCACTAGCCTGGCTGTGTCTGTAGTAATCTCACAGACCTGCCTCTGCCTGTCATTTTTTAAAGGTACCATTCGTGTTGAAGCTCAGTCTTGTGAA
Organism: Onychomys torridus; assembly: GCF_903995425.1. NCBI lineage: Eukaryota > Metazoa > Chordata > Mammalia > Rodentia > Cricetidae > Onychomys > Onychomys torridus. Next base: position 5,275,826 of record NC_050465.1, read on the forward strand.
AATGTCTAAATTTTCCCATTAAGTGCTTAAAAAGTAATAAAACTAAAGTCATTAGACTTCACTCGTCAGAGCGTTATCAGGAGAAATATTCTCCAGCGCAATAAATCTGAACAAGGGTTCGACATTCATGTCCCTCGGACTCATTTCCTGGAAATGGACGTTTGAAGGTAAATTGCTTAAGTAGGGCAGTTTAAATTTTTAATACAATCTTATTGTAACTGTTAGCAAATGATTGAGGTGCAAAGGAGCCTTATATGTTTTGTGAGATTGATAATGAATGCTCTATGGTGCCTTTTCTATGCTGAATTATAGATGTTATGACAGTTAGATGCTTATGAAGGCCAAAAAGGCACACAGGAAGACTTGCGCGTTTATTGGATACTGAATGGTGCTTCCCAAACGAAACCCTAGTTTGATTGGATGCCTGTCCCTCCCCAGCTGGCTTTGTGTTAGGCATCCAGAGGCTTTGACAAGCCAGATGCTGCCCATCCCTTCTGTGGCCTGGAGAGGGTATGGTCCTCACCATTGTACAGCCAGTGCCAGCTTGTTAAAAAGACCTAAACAGCAACGTCATCCCCCTCTGATTTGCTCTGGGGAGTGAGCCATCTCCTCTAGTGGGATGTCTTCAGTCCACAAGGAGTTCGGGCTTGCTTTTATAGCTCAAGGAGGCTGAAAGAAATGCCTACAGTTCCTAGCTGTGGTTCCCTTTCACCGAGGCCCAGTGTCGCTAGGCCACTTTCGGGTTGTGTGCCCAGAACCCAGAGAAGTTGCAGGCACAGAGTGGCTCCTGGCTTCAATGGACCATGGTTCAGAGCATGGCTCTATGGATACTTCAGTGTGTTTGAAGGGGGACAGATGTGGCTACTCTGTGTAGCTGTAATCGCCCCTTTTAATGTTTTTTTTCATGAAAAGAGAAATCTGTTTCAGAAACAAAGGCACACGATGCCTTTGTCATCTTTTTCCCACGCATTTTTGAGGAGGGAAGGAAAAACCCCACTGGATGCCCAGTCTTCTGAGCTTGGTTTGACAGTGTGACCATTTGGCACATTAAATTTCCCAGCTGTAATCTGCCTTTCACTTAGCGTGTCTCACCCACGGGCGGTTTTTTGAGTACCTCCATGAAGGGAGCATTACTTTCCAATCACTGTCTCTGAGTCTGAAGCAGCGCTAAGGTTTGGGTTAATAACCAGCACAAGCAAGCTCTTTTGATGTACTTGTGTTCAAGGTTCTTTCCCAGAAGCCTCATGAGAGAAGCTCATGTGTAGAGAATTTGTTAGTATATAAAATGTCAGGTGGTAATAGTTCAGCAATTCAGAGCAGGTACTGTCCCCAGCACCTCTGTCAAGTGGCTAGTGACTGCCTTACTCCAAGGAATCACACACACACACACACACACACACACACACACAATTAAAAAGATATCAAACAATTCAGCTAAATAAATGGAAGAATTCCAACCCCCAAAGAAAAATCTGCCTTCTTTGAGTCACCTCATAAAAGTACTCTTTTCTTTGTAAATAACACCCCAGAACGGCAGAGAACAGCAGCTGGACACTGCTGATCTTCAGCGTCCAGCTTCAGGCCAGCCTAGAGATGTGCTGAGGTCTGTGTACGTGTGCTTGTGTTGGGAAGCAGCATCAGCATCACCTGGGGACAGCTCTCTGCACCCGCAGTCAGCAATTTGTCTATTCGTTTCTCTTTAGCTTTTAGTATTTTAAACCAGGAGACAGCGGTTTATGTTCTTGTACACGTGTGTGTTTGTGTTGCAGTCTGGTGACCAGGCCTGAAAGTCTGTAAAGCTAGCCTCCACCACCTCAGACTTTGAAGATCCTGTATTTTCCTGGGGGCTCTAGCCCTGATGTTCCCACTTTTTTGTTGACAAAGGATCATCTCCTTAGGATAGATTAAAGCAAGAATTTTGAGTAGAAAGACAGTGAGTTGAGGAGAAACAGATTGACCTTTTGGTCAAAGAGCCTTCATAACCTTTTATTTATGGCTGTGGTGAAATGTTTGGGAGTGGACTGAAGCCTGCATGAGGCTTGATATGCATCAGGCTGTAGCAGGAATCTTAAAAGTCTTATTAATAAAATCAAACATGAGGTCAGTTATTGGGGTGACTGCTGGAAGATCAGAGAGACAGAACAAGCCACAGCTTCCTCACCTCGCCAATTCCTCAGCTGATCCTGTTTCAGTGTAGTGAGGGAGATGAAGGATGGAGGGATGAAGGATGGATGCATAGGTATGCAATAAAGGAGACATAGCATCACATTGCCATCATCAAGTCTACATTGGACAGAAATAATGTTCATTTCACTATAAAGACGTGTATTATGAACATTTTAGGGACCACTCAACACAGTAGCCTATTTAAAATACCACCATAGCCATCCCATACAAAGATGGATTCATTTGTATTTAATATGAGACATTTTCTCACAAGTAGAAGCTCACAGTATCATTAGAGCCCCTGCTTCTTCCGAGACATAGCTGAGGAAGAAGTACTGGTGACTCTGGAGGATGTTTGTCGATTGTACAAACTGCTGTGTTCCAGGAAGATGTGCCTGGACTCTCTCGATGTTGCTAAACCACTGCAGATTATAGATTCAGAATCAGTCAGCATTCTCTGCTGATCTCTAATTAACACTGAAGTATTATTAGTCACGAATGTGAAGTCTTGATCGGAGATGACCTCAGGTATTCTAAATGTAAATAAAATTAGATTTAGATCCCTTTTAATTACCTGAGGTGCTGTGTGTAATTACAATGGTAGTTGATAAACTTAATTTCTCATTAAAGGAGAGAAATGTTGAAAAGTGTCTGTCCACTATGTGCTTAACCCTTTGGCAGCTGCAGCCTATTCAAAAGAACTGTTGAGGCTTCTATGTTAATTCTGTGGAAGTTTACATCCTCTATTGTACTAGGCTCTTTAGGTTCATCACAGGCCTCCTCCCTTTTTAAGAGTGTGTGTGTGTGTGTGTGTGTGTGTGTGTGTGTGCGCGCGCGCGTGCGCGCACTCATGCTCAGAGGACAGCTTGCAGGAGTCCATTCTCTCTGTCCACCATGTGAGTTCCGGAGATTGACCTCAGGTCATCAAGCTTGGCATCGAGTGTCTTTACCCACTGAACGGTCTTGCCACTTTTGACCTCATTCATTTACGTGGCCAGCATACTATAGTGTCCCAGAAGGCAAGCCCGCCCCAGCAGGAATCCTGTGTGAGGCATTGGGAAGGGCAGGGCTCTGGGTGGTGCTGGCTGAGTAATAATAATTGATGTGCGTATGTGTGTGTGTCGGGGGAGGGGCTGCAGTGTCTTAATGCACAAAGCCATGCTGAAGACCGAGTAGAAATCTGTCCTGTCACCTCATCCTTCTTTCTAATCACATCACAATACATTGTATAATTCAACCTGTGTGTCACTGTCACTTGTCCCCAGACCTTCCACAGGCCTCGTGGCTAACAGAGCTGGAAGGAGAGGCTTCATTTCTTCAAGTGCATGCATGCACACAGGGGCCAGAGACAGACAATGTGTGCGATCCACTTTCTCCATCCACGGTGTGCATCCTGGGGGTCAAACTCGGATGCAGGTGCTTAACTGCCGAGCCACCTCACTTGCCCTGTCTCTTTCTGGAGCTGAAAGCTGTCTGAAGATGGGTAGAGATGTTGGAGGCAGGTCTGCATGCTTTAGCTCTCCAGTACCGTGGGTTTCTTCAGAGATTAGGCCTTTGATTCCCTTAGGACAACAGTAGACAGAGGGGATTAGTTCACTGAAGGGAAAACTGATGGTCGCCCTGAACCTTGTCTGTTCCAGGCTCTTGAGATGGCAGAACTGCTGGCCTGCATGCCATGCCTTTGTAGGGCTCTGCTATCACCTGAGCACAGCTGACCTTGATTTCCTCATGTTGCTCTTTCAAATGTTGAGCTGGTGCCTTGGCGTTAGTACTTTACCTGATCATCTGCATGCTCTGGTGGTGGTGGTGGTGGTGGTGGTGGTGGTGGTGGTGGTGGTGGTGGTGGTGGTGGTGGTGGTATGTGTCTGTCTGTCTGTCTGTCTGTCTGCGCTAGTGGAGTGTGTGTGTATGTGTGTCTGTCTGCTTGCCCTGGTGGTGTGTGTGTGTGTGTGTGTGTGTGTGTGTGTGTGTGTGTGTGTATGCCCTGGTGGGGTGTGTGTATGTGTGCCCTGGTGTGTGTGTGTCTGTCTGTCTGTCTGTCTGTCCTGGTGGGGTGTGTGTATGTGTGCCCTGGTGTGTGTGTGTCTGTCTGTATGTCTGTATGTCTGTATGTCTGCATGCCCTGGTGGGGTGTGTGTGTGTGTGTGTGTGTGTCTGTCCGTCCGTCCGTCTGTCCTTGGCCAGCCCTGACTGCTTTTCTGATCTCTAGCAGGCTGCTTATGGCGGTGATTCTCTCCACATCTTCCTTCTGGCTTTCTTTGATGTAACTGGTAAGAGTGTGTTGGTGTATTTTGTGAGCAGTTTGGTCTTTGGCGAGGTCTGTACTTGTGGCTGGTGAGCTGGGAGTCTGCAGATTGAAGAATTCCTGGGGGAGACTCCGCTTCGGGGTGTCAGAAGCAGCCCTGCTCCAGGATCATCGCTTCTGTGTGAGACAGCTTGATGAGTTGAGGAGAAGTGACAGGTTCATTTCCCCCACTTTGTTTAAGCCATTTATCTTTGAGCTCCTTGCCTGCCATCCGAATTGTATTGCCAATTTATTGGGATCTTCACTTGCCTGGGCTCAGAAGGCACTGATTTGCATCCGACTTGAGGACAAGTGAGAGAGGAGGTTAATCATCCCCTGGGCTTCTGAACAGATTCTTCCCAGTGTTTAATTGTGGTGTTTGAAATGCTGCATGTTTTCTAATCAATGTGGGTGTGTGTGTGTTGCACTCGCTGACACACTGAATCTGTGATTATGGGATGCACAGTCCACGCGGTGCAATCTTCGAGGACCTCCAGTTCATGCTTCGAGCATATCATTCTTCACATCAGACCATGCAAGCTGTGGGAACGGCTTTGAGCTCTGCCTGTTCTCATTCCTCTCCTTCTTTCTTCCCCCACCCCACAAGGTATCACTGTCCGACTCTCATACTGGCCTCAAACTCGTGATCCTCCTGCCTCAACCTTCTGAGTGCCGGATGGTGGTGTGTGCTGAGCTGTCTACTCGTTTTGAGGGTGATGTGTGGTAGTGATGAATGCTCACCAGGCAGTGAGTGGAAGCTGTGAGCAGCCTTCTGTCTGTCCTTAGGGTCCTCAGTGAAGAAGAGCAGAGCTGAGGGTCTGAAGGGGAACTGGATCTATGAGCAAGGCCCATCTACAGGAAGAGAAGCGTCTCTCCTGTGCTGTGCAGTGGGCCTTCTAGGTTCCGTCAGAAGTTTGACATTTCCACGCCTGTCAGTCTTCCTGGTTCTCTAGGGTGGCTTTTCCTAGTGTGTAGTAATTTGTCTGTGTTAAACATCTTTGAGGAAGCTGTTGCCCCCTATGGTCTGGGCACTTCTGGAGGTCCAGCTCTAGTTATCTGGACACAGGTTTCTTATATCTGTTTCCTCACTGATCCTGGCTGAGAATTGAGCACACAGGGACTGTAATAGCCCTTGCTGGTGCAGCTGCAGCCATGCACAGCAGCTTTGCAGAACATCCAAACCTTTCTTCATTGTGCACTCACTGTTGCTTGCTCCTTGGGTTGGGCACATCCCTCACATTTCATTATCTGCCTACATGTTGCCTGTTTGTCGTAGTTTTCTCTGTGGTATTTCTAACCTCTCAATGTTTCCCTCATACACACAGTTCCTGCATGCTTCTATCCTGCAGCACTTTCTGTCCCTCATGCACACAGTTCCTACATGCTTCTATCCTGCAGCACTGTCTGTATTATCCGGCATCAAGCAGGGAGGAGCCAGGAGGAAGTGAATTCCAACACAGGAGTTTAAGAAGCAGAGACTCCAGGGGTGATTCCTGATAGTCAAGGAAACAAAGTCCTGAAGGATTACATCCATGGGATGCTTGGGCTGGCTGGAAGGTCAATAAAATGTACTTATTAGCATGCTGGTGGCCAGCCAGTGCTGCTGACAGACCTGTCTGAGTTCGTCAGTCTCCACTGTCCCTAGGTATACCCACCAATATGTGCACCATCTCAGTGGTACAGTGTATGGAACAGTTAGTGAGGGAGGGATGCTGTACAGCCTGGTGAAGCCGCCACCTCCATGTATGTTAGACATGGGATGGACGTCAACCTGCTTAACTCTGCTGAAGCACCAATCAAGAACGTCCAAGAGTGTTTGGGGGCCAGCAACACAACTAAGTGCATTCTAGAACCAGCGGTGTCGCTAAGAGACTTCTGGAGCCAGCATGCTCAAGAGCATCCCTGAACCAAGAGCACTGTGGGACCATCAGTACGACTAAGAACCTTCTGGGGCCTTCTGGGAATTGGTATTGGGCTGCTGCTCGGTCTTCCCAGCCTGGCCCTGAGGGTGGGCTCACCCCAGTGGGGTGGGCAGGGTTAGAAAGGCTGTGCTCGCACCTAGGATTGAGCCCAGGGAAAGCTCAGGGAAGCAGAGCATCATTCAGGGCTGCTGGACAGCAAGTCGGAGATGAAGCTTTCAGACCAAAGCCAAGGTTCACTGAGATGAGGAAGCTAAAGAATGCAGGAGAAAGGGAGACTGGAAGTCAGGGAAGAACCCTGACAAACCCGCTAGCATTCAAAGTACTCAGGGGGGTGGTGTATGGGGAGGGTGAATGAGGGGGGTGGTTGTGTGAGAAAACAAGGTGTGGATGTGAGTTGATGCTGAGGAAGTCAGGTGGGAGAGAACTGGGGGATCCACCAGCATCTTAGTGTACCCCTGAGTGTTCGGACCTGTCTGTCTGCACAGGGGGACAGGCTGGGCCTTGAGATGTGACCCTGAAGGACACCCAGGAGGGTATCGGCTTTGACAGGCACACTTTTCCCAGCAAGCTTTGGGAGAAGTGTGTGGTGCCCACCAAAGTTCCGTGTCCATCCTGCCTGCAGACAGAACCAGCCCACGGCAGTCCCCAGCTGGTGAGGCTCATTTTTCAGAGCAGTGAATGCTTACATTGTCCCCCATAGGCTGGCATCTCCACGGCACAGAGCTGAGACTCCACCACTTGAATCAGACATGCCCATTCTCAGCTACCTACTTGGAGGTTAAAATGTAAAGAATCTTGTGTGCGGAGCCACGAAAGGGGGGTGGGTGTGTTTCCTGCAGCAGGATTTCCTGCCCTTTGCCACAGTCGTTTTACACGACAGTCTGTCACATGTGTGAAAAAGAGCCAGCAGACTGTATCTGTTCCTCTTGTGAGTATTCCGTAGTCTTCCACTTTTTCTGTGAACAGAAAATCTAGTGTCCCTGAATGCAGAAATTCCCCCTCGGTCTAAAATTCTGAAATTAATGTCAGCAGCCTTGACTTTGCTCCGTCCTGAAGGTAACTGTTTATTACAGTCGGCATTTAAATCCCCGATTAATAGGAGCAATTAAACAATAGCTTCATTTCCAGCAAATTAACAACCCTAATAGGTAATTGCGACATAAATGAAGATAAATTTGTTTTAATACAACGAGATAAAAAGAATACAGATAAGAACTGAATCTCAGATTAAGAATTCAGACTTCATTACTTCAGGAAAAACTCAAAGGCCTCACCAGAAGAAATTACAGCATGGCTTTTTAAACATAGCCTGTCTTAGAATTGAGGGCTTTTTATTTTAAAGAGTGTAATAGAAATATTGTAGGCGTTGGGGACTAGCTCAGGAGTAGGGTACTTACTTACCTAGCATGTTCAAGAATGTGGGTCTTATCTGGGTACTGAAAATCAAGAAAATAAAACATACTTGCTTGATAGACATGCACATGCACATGCGCGAATGTGCATGCACACACATGCACGCACACACACACTCTGATCTGTTGATAGACATACATATATTGGTAGATGGAGAGGCAGGCACATGCATAGTCTTAATCTGTGTCTTGTTTATGATGAAGGTAGGTCACCGCAGAGTCTACCCTGGCCATTGATCCTCCTGATTTGCCGACGGCATCGGGACTGCAGCTGTGGATCTCTGACCAGAGCCTCTCACTGGGCTTTGACTGGCGAGGCTGTCAAAAGCAAAGTCCCAGAGGTCGACAAGGCCTGAGTATTGAATGTTCAGTTGCAGGAAAGTCACCTTCTTAGTATTTGTTCTCATGGCTAAATGGTAGTTTTCTAGGAAGCACAGATGCAGTTGGGCCAAACAGTATTTGTGAAGGAGCAGAGTTGGTGGCCATGTAGGGTGGTTGGAAGGGGCTAGACCTGAGAAGAGCTGAGAGCTAGTTTTAAGGGCAACAAGCAGGGGGGTGAAGACTGTTCTAGGTGTAGGAACATGAGATTTCCCTTGCAGAGTCGCATGCCTACAGAAAGGCCCCATGCATGTGGGGGTTAAGACAGTGTGAACTGTGACCCCTTGAAAGAGTTCCTGGCAGCTTTGATGCACAGTCAGCCTGCAGAGCATCACCCAACTAGAAGGGCAAACTGACATTAGATGTGGGGGTGTCTCCAGTCCCTGGAGCCTATCTCATCCCATGCACAGCACTCACGTTCCCCTTCTCGAGTGTCTAGGTGGGAATGACCTGCATCTTGTAAGCCACACTAGTTTTCTTTCCATAGTGTGGGTCTTGTCGTTGTGTTCTAGAACAGCTGGAAAGGTTCCTTTTTGCCTTCAGGCTGCCAACAGCACTCTTTGCATATTGAAGCCTTAGAAGCGGGGTTCTCTGCCCTTCAGAGCTTCTCTTCCCTTCATTTGTTCTAACCTTTCTGCCCCCCATCCCCACCCCCGTCAGTCATCCTGCATCTCCTTGGATGCGGGGTGACTGTTGCACTCCAGACACATGCAAGCATTAACTGCATCCCAGCAGGTGTTCAGGTGGCAGACTGTGCTGTCCCCTGGCTTGGGAAGTGTCCTCAGGGAGGACACTGGAAATTCTCAGTTTCCGGAGCATGCGCTGTCTCTCTCTCTCTGTCTCTCTCTGTCTCTCTCTCTCTGTCTCTCTCTCTCTCTCTCTCTCTCTCTCTCTCTCTCGTTCCCTTTCCTGCTTCTGCTCCAGGATTGTTGCTGGTTTGGTTTTGAAGCAGTGTCTCATGTAGCACAGGCTAGCCTTCAGGTCACCATGTAGCCAGGGATGATCTTGAACTCCTGGCCCCTTGCCTCCACTTCCCAAGCACCAGGATTACAGGTGTGCACCATCTCACCCAGTTTATACCATGCTGGGGGTGGAGCCTACGGCTTCCCGCTCTCTACCAAGCAAGCTGCTTCCCAGCCTTACCCCGGTTTTCTTGGTTTTGCTGGCATCCATAGCTCCGTCCTTACTCAAAACTTAGTAATATAGAAACACAGCTGGCAGACAGATCGGATTACCAACAGAACCGAATATGCCTCCTCCAACATGTATTGACTTTGCCATTTTTGTGAGAAATGTTCCACTTTAAGTTTATTTTTACTTCTAAGTCACACATTCAGAGCTATATAGGCAACTTGGTAATTAATTTTTCCTTAATTAATAAGCTGGTTTAATGACCATTCTCCTATAATTTAAAGTAGAGACATTAGTGGAAGATTCACAGTCCTCAGTGGGTTTTGTTATTTATGGGGTTTCCCAGGTGAGCCCCTCACGGTTCTCTGCCAGGGCCTTGTGGTGAAGGGTGTAAGAGGCATTTGGGGGGTTAAGGCACAAAAGAGAATCACAAGTCATACAGTGATTACTGCTCCAAAATCCAGGCTTTGAAAATACTTCGGGGTGAGGTGGATTGGAGCATGTGTAACCCCACCCTTGGAGGTGTAGACAGGATACTGCTGGGACGATGCCTTCCTAGGTTTATAGCGTGACTGTCTCTCTGCACTCACTGTACAGTGCGCTGTGTCCAGCCACGTGGCCTTTGTAAGTGCGTCTGTTACGGTATTGAAAATACCATTTTTATTATTGTATATACATATTAGTATACGTAATTATCTAAAATAGTACCCCAGGATCGGACCCCCCAGCTCTAGATTAGCGATGTACTACAGTTTTTTCCCAGTAGAAGAGTCCTCTCTACACCTGCCTCACTTGTGTCTAGCCGTGGGTCTTAAGCACTCACATCTGTGGGCCTTAGATGACAGGACTGTGTGCCATCCTGAGCTCATAGCTCCATCCTCTTCCTGTACCTCAGATGTCATCTGCTCCTTACAGAGCAGTAGTTCTCAACCTTCCTAATGCTGTGACCCTTGAATATAGGGTCATACCTCATGTTGTGGTGACCCCAACCATACAGTTATTTTGGCTGCTCCTTCATAATTGTAATTTTGCTACTGTTATGAATCCTACTGTAGATATTTTTGGAGATAGAGCTTTGCCAAAGGGGGTCGCTCTCCACAGTTTGAGAACCACTGCTCTCGAACCTTGTAGAATTTATCTGAGACCCTGGGGGGGTCCTAGCAGAATGACAAGACTTACATAGATGTGCTAAGGCAGGCCTGTAACAGGAGTGCAGAACCCACCCTTAGTCCACATAGGGTTTGTGTGACCAAAGCCGTTGAAAATCCAAGCAGTCAAAAGTCACAGTCAGATTTGCCTTGGAGAAAATGACCCCGCAGCATGCTTGGGCCTCCGGCTGCAGTCCGGGGTCCTTTAAGGCTTTGTCTGTAATCAGCTCTGGGAGGTGGAGGGCTGGGTCAGGACATTGCCAGGAAGACGAGTTTGGGAGCAAGTCTGGTGGTTGAAGCAGTAGTCTGCTGTTTTCCCTGCCCAGGCTGGGGCCAGGGGCTGCTGCCCGGGCAGCTGAGGTCACAGAGGAAAGGGTAGAGGCGTGGTCTGGGCAGTGTGGACTCCGAAGTGCCCCAGTACAACAGCTGCTGAGCCGGCCTTGTAGATTTAGCTTCCTTCCCTGTGTCACTGCTGTAGTCATGGAAGGGTTTATTTGGGCTTACAGTTCCAGAGGAATGTGTCCATCATGACAAGGAAGTACCCATCCGGCATGGTGGCCCCTGGAGTAGCAAGCTAAGAGCTCGTCAGCAAGTGCAAGACAGAAAGAGAGCTCAAAGCTGCATGAGTTTTTTAAACTGTCATCCACAAAGTCACGCCCTCTAAGCCTCCCCAAGCAGTGCCGGCATCCTGGGGACCAAAAGCATTTAAATGCCCAAGAGTGTGGGCGCCATTTCTCATTTAAATCACCACAGTCAGTTATGGGGTCCCCTTAGAAACAGAGCAAGTGGTGCAGAGCAAGGGATTTCCCAGCTTCTGTCTGTCCTGGGACAGCGCAGGCTGGGCTGGAGGCCATGCCTGAGCCCTCCAGCCAGTGTCTGAGTGGCTGTCCTCAGCTCTCTGGTCGGTGTTTTGTTTCCTTGTTATAGTTGGGGATGTAGTTTGCGTGTTTGAGATTGGCTCTATCTTTGGGTAATCCAGGCTGGCCTGAGATAGCGCTTTTCCTCCTGCCTCGTCTCCCAGGTTCTGCAGGACCAGTGAGACATCACACCTGGCTCCCACTGGGTCCTCCTTATCTGCGGACGGAGGGAGGGTATAATCTCCCACCAGGCTCAGCCTTCAGGCAGCAGAGACAGGGCAAAATACTTCTGTGTGCATGGTGACAGGGCTGTGAGCAGAGGGCTCACTCTCCTGGCAGGACAAGGTAAGGTGATTCGTGCATTTGTGTGAGTGACCCAGTGATGTCACGGGAGAAGGTAAGGGGTGTGATGAGGGTTGAGCAGAGAAGTCAATCTCAGCGTTTTGGGGGTGCTTTCTTGTTCAGTAGAAAATGTACAGTTTGTGGAGAAAGCAAGGGCAGACATGTCAGTCTTTGTTGTTAATGTCTGTAGCTTTTCCATTGAAGAATGGAGCTGTGTACATGGGTGTATGTTTCAGTTTAAGAATGTCATACATTAGCGGAGATTAGAAAGGAGCCTTTCCAACCTGGAGGAGACCTTTGTCGTGCTCGCAGGCACTAACCCACCTCTTCCATAAGGTGGCGCCATTCTGACATCGCTTCTCTGCCTGAGCTTGACTGCTTGCTTGCTGTGTGAGCCTTGTGCAATTAAATCCGTGGGTAGGACTGAAGGGCTGGCTAAGGGAGGGCTTTGGTTTTGTTTCTGTCTCCTACTCAAGTCCACACAGAAAGCTGAATTGTAGAGGAAGCAGCTTTCAAGCACTGCCGTGGAGGAGAAGAGAGGAGTGGTGGGCCCCTGTGGTAAAAGGGCAGTGTTCCTGTCTTCCCGAGTGACACTTTTGATGGAGCACAGCACACAGTGTCCGGAATCCCACCAAGTGTGAGAGACTATTAAATCTCAATAACAAAAAAATAAAGCCGATTCTTTCAGGCTTGGGTGCTTGTATGTTTGATGCATAGCACATTAAATAAGACATTTGCGTGTGTGTACTGGTGTAAACCATGTAACAGTGTGTTTGTTGAATGAGCAAGGTACTAGCAAACACAAAGAGGGTGAGATCCCCAGCCAGCGGACTACTGGAGTTGTATCTTTGAACCTACCAGCGCATAACGTATTCCAAGTATCACCGATAATTACAGTTTGAAAGGGGCAGGGCCTGCTTCCCATCCCTGGTGGCCCACGCCTTAGAGCAGAGGTTGGAGGAGGGCCAGTGATCACCTGCTGGGGTCAAGGCCCCCGTGGATCTGCCCGGATTTCCACACAGTCCCATGATTGGCGGACCTGACCCTGTATGTAATAAATAGCATGGTCCCTTCCTGATTGGAGTTGCCACTATACTTTCTACTCACCTAGTGTAGTGACACTTTTCGGAAAGTTGTTGGCCAAGGCACACAGGTGTGCTGTTTCCTCCCTGTTACACAAAGCAGGGAGCAGCAGCAGCTGTTAGCAAAGAAGTTATTGTAGAGTAAATATTCATCCTCCATTAGACGCAAAGGGTGGTGGATTTTCTTCACCTCCCCTGCTCTCACTCATCCTTACCCAGAATCCTCTTGTCCTTCATTAAGTACATTTGCCCCTGTTCTTATCTTTTATCCAGTTCTCCTGGCACTGTAGAACAAAACATTGTAAAGTCATTTTCTTTCCATTATTGGTGTCTATGAGTTAAAAGGTCTTAAGAATAATGAGGAAGCAGGTCAGACATGAAAAACAATGTAGTGAAAATAAATGCCGGTGTGGATCTGTGTTTTGGTCCTTAAGGTTGGAAGAGCAGTCTCCCTGGGGAATGGGCTTAGCCATGGTGTGCAGCAGCCACACTGTGTACCACCCATGTGGCTTTGCTGTGAGCTGCTCTATTTTATGCCTATGTTCTTGCCCAGTGCCTTCTAAGAAGGACGGTGGGGAATCTGCATTTGAAGTTCCACGTAATGCGAGTTTCCATAACATACTTGACTCAGTTTCCTAAACCTTCCCTTCAAGTGGAAGACTTCTGTGGCAGGTGTCCAGAAAGCATTTAAAAATATGGTTTGAGCATGTCTTGTGCCTCTCCGCTAAGTTCTGTGGTTAAGTCATTGTGGGTCCAGATGGATGGGAGCTCAGACTGGGGATAAAACAAGTTGATCATCTGAACCTCTTTTTGGAAACGATTAGTCACAGGGTGTGTGTGTGTGTGTGTGTGTGTGTGTGTGTGTGTGTGTGTGTGTGTGTGTATTTTTTTTTCCCTCTGAGACAGAAATCCTGACAGAAAAAGAAATTGAGATGGGGACAGTTTGTTTTGACAGTTCCAGAGGGGATAGGGCCACCCTAGCCAGGAAGGTAGAGCAACAGGCTGCGGAGACGGTCTGGCAGTCAGGAAGCTAGCTGATCACGGTTCCTCAGCACAGAGGGAGCAGGAAGAGGGACAGCAGGAGTGGAACCAGGACGTACAGACTTCAGGGCCCCCCATGACTGTTTTCTCCAACATGGCTCCGCCTACTGATGTCACCAGAACCTCCCGAACAGCATCACCCACTGGGGACCGAGGTGACTTTCCACCTTCAAGCCACGGCTCTTAGGCAATTTTGAAATTTGGGTTAATTTGGGTCTTGAAATGTCAGAACCTCCTACTCTCCACTTAGTTTGCCGTTCTGAGACACTGACCTGAGATTTTATTTTGAGTTCACGTAATGATTTTTTTAAGGTAGTCTAATATACATTTTCAACAGTCCCTGATCAATACACCAATGGCTTTGAAATGACGGAGTACCACGATATTCCTCTGTAATTTAAACATGATTAGCTGATGAAGGTTATGATCAATACTTGGAGGGAAGATAAATTAATTGATATCATCCTTTCAGGGTGACGAGAAGCCTTTTGGAGGTGGGCCGTGACTGATGAAGCCGCTGCTTCATCTCTGAGAACCATTTTTTATAGATTGCATTTCCACTTACTCACATTTAACACTCTCATTCATTTGCACAAAAGCCATGAGCTGTGCACACATCAGTTCCTGCTCAAAGTTGTGTTCATTTGGAAGTGAAATTATCTGTGAGCACCTTGTGGCCTCTGTCTCCTGTAACCATTGGTCCTGGAGAGGCAGAGTGCCTCAAAAGCAGCGGTGTGTGTAGAGGCAAGGGCGGGGAGGCTCCAGGCTTAACTCCGGTTCCTCCACCAAGACGTGCCCCCATTCAAGGTACAAACTGTAGCCACTCTCCTGCGGTAGCACCCATTGGTGTAAGAATGGTTTTCCAGTTGTTGACTTCCTTTGCCTTTAAATACCATATGCTTTATCAGTGAGCCTATTTGCTGACATAAGTTATGGCTGGTTGAATTTAGGTTTGTATCGATTAAGATACATTTCCAGTGTATGTGGACATATATTAGAATTTTTTTTTAAAAGGTCCTTGTTGTAATTATTCTTGCTTGAGTATAATTCTACACAGCCTGAAGAAGTTACAAGTCATTCTTTAGGCAGTGCAAAACAAAGCTTTCAAGTGGATTTGGTTCTATTTTCTTTACTTGGGGTTACCTTTAAATAACTGGGAACGCTGTTTATTAGGATAGCCTGTGTGAGGTGGGCATGTGTTCCTGTTGCACATTTACAGCCCCTTGAGGTGATCCAAGCAGGCTGGCTGAAGTCCTCAGGGGTCAGGACTGGTCTGTTTTGCATCCTGTCTCACTGATGTGCCCTCCATCCCTGTGTCACCAAGGGTCCTGGGTGGCTCCTGGCACCAAAGTCACACATCTGTACATTTCAGAGAGATTAAGCCAAAAAAGACAAAGAAGAAGGGGGCAAAGAGCAGCTGTCACCTGGAGACAAGTCCTGAAATCCACATGAGCTTTCTGCCCTCAACACATTGGCCAGGGCTTGTGTGTGTGCTAATCCCATTGCTCAGGGCTTGATGTTCTCTAAGCTCATTTACCAGGGCTTTCTTGTACTCTAGTCCCATTAGCCTGGGCTTGCTTGCTTATGGACTGTATTCAGCTGGGGTATGGGAATTCAGACTCCCTGGGAAATGTCCTATTTATTCCAGTGGTCAAGTATCCAGCTGAAACTTACTATGGATGCAGGAATGGCGGAAGCCAGGGATCATCAAAGGTCCCTGTGGTTCACCTCATATCCGACCACCAACCTCACATCGATGTCTCCTGTCTGTGTTCACTAGTTGCCCAGAAGATTGTTGCCACAAGGAAGAAGCAGCAGCTGTCCATAGGCCCCTGCAAGTCCTTACCCAACTCTCCAAGCCACTCCTCTGTGTGTTCCGCCCAGGTGTCAGCTGTGCACATCAGCCAGGTACGAAAGGTGGTGCGGGAGGTGAGGCAGCGAGGGTGTGCCAGGGAAGACTTGGGGCGGAGAGTGGTCACAGCCAGTGCCAAAGCTGCTGGCATCTGGTTTTCTTCTTCCAACTTTGTAAATAACAGCCTGTTTGTGTTTGACTTCCCATTTCCCTTCAGAAGCTGTTGTGGCCAAGTGGGCTTTATGGGAGTCAATCTTTAATGTTCTCTTTGCACACTGCCTGTGTTATGAGGCATGCTGACATGGGGGTGCCAGGTGTGTGTAAGAAGTCTTTTTCTGTCCCACCTGCCAGTTCCCAAATAATGACATGGAGATTTCTTATTAGTCATGAAAGTTTGTCTTATAGCTTAGGCTTGTTTCTAACTAACTCTTATAACTTAAATCAACCCGTTTATATTACTCTACATTCTGCCACATGGTATTACCTCTCTTCTATCTTGTACCTCCTGTTTCCTCTCCGTGTCTCTGTCTTTCTTCTCCCGGAGTCCTCTCTTGTCCCCAGAAGTCCTGCCTAACTATTGGCCATTCAGCTCATTATTAAACCAGTTAGAGCAATATATCTTCACACAGTGTACAAATATCCCACAACAGATGTATGCTGCCATCTTGGCTGTGGATTGAAATCACTGGCTTTGGTTTTGGTCGGTGTATAGGATGAACAGTTGTTAATAAGTCTTACTGGCTAAGAAATGCACTTACACTTAGATCTGGAAGTCGCTTATAACTACCATCTTCTTTAGGCCCCTTAGAAGGCCTCCCCTAAACAATGTTGCTAAACATATTAACTTGGAAGCAAGGTACTTGTCCTAGGGATCCACTCAGGACCTCAGTGAGGAGCTGGTGACTTGCTGGTCCTTGTGTTGTGATCGGTGCTCCTTAGGTGGGTGTCCCATTGCTGCTTTTTCCAGATGGCACAGGGAGAAGGTTTTCCTGCAAGTGCTCACTTTGCCTGAGAAACCTTGCCTTGGTGCACTTACCACTCAGGCCTGGGACAGTCTCACCCTGAACACCTTCACGATTGGTGTCTTCGGTGTTTGAGTGATCTAAAATCATTTTAGGATAGTACTCTGATTTGTGAGCTGTCAGTTAAGAATGATGCTTGGTGTTCTGAGTGGCCATTCCTTCTCCATCCCAGGAGGGACAGTGAAGCACCCAGAAGGCCATTTTTAAACTACAGTTTTGTTTTTCACAGGAAGAATAATCGTTGGGTGTTTTGGTTTTTGTTTTTTCAAAGTTCACTGCGTGTGGTAACTCTCACTTCTGGTCTGAGTAGTCTAGAGGCTGGGACAGGACGACTGCTCCAATTCAAGGCCAGCATGAGCTACTTAGTGAGTGTTAGGTCGGCCTAGGTCACAGAGTGAGACTCTGAAGCGGGAAGAAATCTTCAAGCTCCATTGTGGAGACCTGAGGTGCTTTTTCTCGGGCAAAGCAACGCTTGCTTCTGGCAACGCTTGCTATTAGTTAAACCGGCCAGGTGCAGGGAGTTGACATCTCATCTCCCGGCTGCTGCTTCCTTGACACTTGCTGTGAGCCTGCTTGGGTGGTTTTCAGGCTGCTTCGCTCACAGGGCGTTGATTTTGTTAATTTTCACAGACGAGTAACGGAGGTGGGAGTTTAAGTGATTACTCCTCCTCCGTCCCGTCCACCCCAAGCACCAGCCAGAAGGAGCTTCGCATCGACGTCCCTCCCACCGCCAACACCCCAACGCCTGTCCGCAAGCAGTCCAAGCGCAGGTCCAACCTCTTCACGGTGAGTGTCCGTCCTCAGGACCAACCTCAGTGCCACCGGCATCTTACTCACAGGAAGATGTCCGTCCCCGGGCCCAGTGATGTTGCAAAATCCAAACTAAACTGAACGAGAAGCACAATGACTCGAATCTGAGGAAACTGTGAGGAGATTCGGGTCCCGAGCAGCATGGGAATTACCTGGTGGGGACTGAGCGCAAACCCCGAGGGGTTTGTGTACAACCTTTACTCCCCCAGTACTTCCATGGTCTCACACTAAAGACTTGTGTTCTACACGGAGAGGGGGTGAGGGTCTTGGGGGGTTCCCATGGCATCTGACCCATCACAGAGGGGCCTCAGCCATCGGCCCTGTTCATCTGCGGGGTCTGAGAACTGACCCCAGGGGTGGGCACGGGGTTAGGACTTACCTTTCCTTCAGTACTGCGGTTTCCCGGGGTTTGAGGGGTCCCTGCCGTAGGCTTCCCCTGGCCTTTCCTCAGAGTCCTCCAGGGAGTGTCCTGGGTCGGAAATCTGAGCTTTGATTCAGAAACCCTGAGTCCAGGGTGGAGCCAGGCATGTGCACTTTTACAAGCTCTTTGGGCTGATGGGAACAGATATTCCCTGAACTACAGAAGAGACAAACTTACTTTTCCCTGCCTCTTATGCCCGGCAAACATCACCAATCAATCATGGATGGCTTTGCAGTTAAGCCCAGAGCTATTATGGGGCGATTTCAGGAAGTCTTTCTCTCGCTGGCCAGCTCTGTGCAGTGTCTGCACTTACAGCCTGTGCGAATCATTTGGCCCCTGGTTTTGGTTGTTCCCTACTGACTGAGTCTCAAAGAAGTCTCTTATTCCTATCTTGACCTAAAGGAATAGCTAGAAGTTCATTGTCTGATTTGACGCCTTCAACTGAAGATGGTCACATGATGCTGTGGGTACCTGCCAGATCTGTGGGTGCCTCACTCTTTTCCACCATTCTTTGTGACCGTCTCTGTTAGATCATTCATGCCCGTCTGCTGGTGACAGAGGGTCCCCCTTTGAGCCACCCTGTCCTTTCCTTTGCTGGCTGTATCATGCAGCTCTGACAGACACTGCTGGCTGCTGTTTGACCTTAGACACATCACTGGACCTCTCTGATCTGGGAACAGTAGCTATTCTTCAGTGGGGCTGTCAGTTGGGAGCACTCCCCAGAGAGGCAGGGGGGGTCTTAGTGATATATTTGTGGGTTTTTTCCACTGCTATTGAAGTCAGGAGCGTGGGCAGCAGTGATAGTCAGCAAACATCGTGGGTAGGACTGCAGGGTAGGTCTGAAGGGGTCGTTTCGGCTTCTGTACATACAAGCAAGTATCTGATAGGTTACAGTAGTAACGTGTAACACGGATGTAAGGTTGTGCTTTATAAAGTTTTTTTGACACACAGCATGAGCAGTCATGTGAACAGTTGGTTTATAGCTGGATGCTCAGAGCTGGACTGTTGGTTAAGAAGGTGCTCCCTCCCCAAAAGGGTGCTGATTCACTTGTGACTCACTGGGTCCAGAAAAACCAATTACTGAAGCCACAGCTGGCTTCGGAGGCTTTGGGCTCCAAGAATGTGCTAGTCCGAGAGTGGTGGATGAGAAGTTTCTGTACCCCCAACCCCACACTGTTTGGAGTGGCTGTGAAGGCCCAGCACTTCCTGCCTAGCACCATTCAGTTCACATTAACTTTGTTTTCTACCACATGAAAGAAATATGGAAACCAGGAAATACCACTTTAAACAGAACTATTTGTAAGGAGAACCTGTCTCGTCTATCCAAAAAAAGACCCTGGGGCCTGGATGATTGACAACTCCCATGACCTGGATGATTGACAGCTCACAGAAGGACTCTTAATTTTAAGATCTGAAGAAGAAGAAGAAAAATGACTTGGCTACTAGCTGCTCTTCAGAGCCCTGACTGTGCTCAGTGTCTAGGAGGTATGCTGGTAGCCAGAGCTGGCCACACTGAAAGAAAACAGAGGCCAGGAAGCCACAGAGATACAGGCCTTATTCAAGCTGGTGAGAACACAGTGACTGGAAATCCCAGTGAATTGCATGGTCACCGACGATCTTAGATTGCCTCTGGCTGCGTGTGTGTGATGGTCTTTTCCCCCTTATCGTCAGAAGACAGTTTGAGAGTAAAGCATTCGAAGCGTTGAATCCAGCTGCCCAGCTAACATGCATGGAACAGAAATTTGGGTTCATACAGCAATCTGCTGCAACGGGTTTGTGTTGTGGCATTTAAGGATCAGCAAGCTGAAATTCCAGGAAATGGCCAGCATGGAGGTTGTTCCCAGGTTTTGGCTTTGCCGCTGGGCAGAATGGCGGTGGAGGTGGGTGATGAGCATTTTGAGTTGAAGGACTTGGAAGCATTGACTCCACTAGATGTCAGTGTCATACAAGGAATGAAATGAAGGCGAATTAATTCTGAAATCTAGGCAATTACGAATCCAGATTTCAATAGGAAACATCCTGCTTCTATCTTTAAAATATTTCCAGTTTTGCAGTCTTCATATCTGTTGCTACGGGTGACTTTTGACTAACATTGTCAAAGTGTGTATGTGTTTAAACCTGTCAACATCTGTACCAGATGCAAACCATCTTCGTTACTGTTCCGCAGCCCAGAATGGAGATGTGCAGTGGGTGGGCACTGTCCACTTATCTATTAGCCCATTCTAAAAGGGCTGGAGGTCACGTGCATGCACATAGTTCTCATCCTGCCCCACATATCTTTTAATGTGGTTCTGTGCCACACAGGGATAACATCTTTGGCTGTCAGATGTTTTTAATTGCAAACATACAATAAATCCCATGTATTTTGTATGGAATTATATAAACTAAATCTCTCCAGTCATAGCAGGTTATGCATTACTTTGCAGCAGCAATTATGTTTGCCTTACCAATGGGAATTGAAACTGTATCATGTTTTGTTAATTTTTTTATGTAAGCCTTGGCAAATGAAACATACAGAATTTTTTTAGAACAGTTCATTTAGTAGCCTGATTTACATGTAAATGAAACATTTTGTTGAATAACATTTGAAATATATAAGAATCGCAGAGAAAAAAAAACCCTCCATGTAGTCTCTGTGATAATCACAAGGCTGAGCAGTTTGCCGCCACTGTTTCATGAAGAACACACACCCTCAGTGAAAGTCCAAGCCTCCCCATCCATTCCTCTGCCTCTGTTCCAGGGCTTGCCATTTACCTGGATGGGTGTGTGTGTTGCCTGCATCTGTGGGTGTTAAGCCAGCAAGGCTCCCTAACTTCTGTATGGCGTTGCTGTATGTGTTTTCAAGCTTTTAAAGAATTGGATCTTCACATGGTATTTAAAAGCTTGCTGTGTGATGCTGATACCATTAAACAGTTAAGTACACCAGTACCCAAAGATTGCCCAGAACCTGGACCTACTCAGAGAAAAAAGGACAGTGAACTCCATAGCATAAAGGAATTGACACTTGGTGTCTTGTGGAGAACAGGAGCCCTGAAGCCTGGCGTTGTGTGTTCCATCTGCTCCTGCCTTATTGGTTGAAGCTGAGAAAGCAGGCTGTGTTTGATGGGCAGCATTACCACACACGCTTCTCTGCCCAGTCAGTGTACAAGGGACTTGGTTTATTACGTAGAGGGAGCTAAACACTTTTGAAATGAAGTAGATAATCCTTCCCTCCCCTCTGTCTTCAGTGTCTTTAGGGCTCAGCAGTCATTCCGGTGGCTTGAAGTCTCCAGACATGCAATGGGTGTGATAAACTCTGGTTCTGAAGAATGCAGCAGGCTGGATATAGCAATGGGTACCAAGCGTTGCCAGCAGCCTCTAACGAGCAGTTTTGTCAGAGAGGGGAGGAACCAGGATACGCACCACTGGAGACACTGTGAAGTGGGCAGAAAGCAAGGAGTCTTCCCTCGGGATTTGGAGGTTCAGGGTTTCATAGCTAGTGGATTGGTTGCAGTTTAGTTGTTGGATTGTGGTCTCCTGGAGTCAGCCTGTTGGAGATGGCAAACCTCCTGCCCAGAACCTTGTTGGAGTTCTTTCCTTTAATTGTATGGCACTGTCCACAAAAATGGTATCCTTGTTGGTGGATTTCCTTTTTTCCAATGTGTATCCTGAGTTTCTGTCTCATTTTTCTCTGACCCTGTGATTGTACGAGCATGGCTCCTGTTTCTTTACATATTTGGAGCTGTGTGCAGTGACTCTAGCTGCGGCTTCCGGCTTCCGAGGAATCTGGAATTGCACTCTGAGAACAGCAACTGGGGACAGATGCGCTGCCTCCAGGAAAATGTTCATTTTTTTAAAAATGTTTGTTTTGTTAATCATTCTGCTTAATGAAGAATAATGAAGATGGATTTTCAAATTTAGGTATTTAGAACTGATAAAGTTCCCCAAATGCCCTTTATGCTCTTCATTGATTCAGAATTTCTAAAATGCTGTTGGCTGCGGGCCTTGGAACTTAATTTTCCAATTGGAAACCTCATGTGCCCACCTTCCCCAGAACTGACTTATGCATTACTAATGGAAGAGTAAAGAAACTAAAGGACTTTCTGTAGCATAGCTGAGATCCGTGATGAAGGCACAGGGCAGGGGGCACTGAGGAGGCATTTGACAAATGCAGAAGGCGCCATAATCAGCCAAGAGTGTGCTTTCTCACGTGCACGGCCACACGGCAAAATCACCACCTTTGAAGTGCCTGCGCCGAGTGACATCACAGGCCCCGGTCTCGGGTCTTTTGGCAGTAATCCGTCCTGGAATCTGAAGTCCATCCCATCAGCCCTTGCTTGTTTTCTATCTCGGGGCCTTTGTGTTTTTGGGTACTGTTTTAGAAGCATCATCTGCTCTATCCCACATCCTTTTGAATCTGAATTTCATTAGCTGCTCCCAGCAGCACCGGACACCACCGAGTCTCTCCGTTCCATATATCATCTCAGATTTGAAAAGCACAGGAAAATGTTTCTCCATTTTCAATATTGCGTGAGTAATGTTCCCATTGAAAAGTAATGGAGTGAAGTTGTCACTTGTCAGCACCGTTATTAAGGAGGACGAGTCTCAGATCTTTCTCTCATAATAAAATAAATCTGTCAGACAATCACCATGCTTACACTTGCTCATGCCAGCAGGAGACGGGATGTGGACGGTGGCTGGCGCTCCTGCAGCGTCCCCAAGTGCCCTCCTCCCCACACCTGCCAGCTACCGGGCAGTTCACGCGGCATCAACAATCCGTCCAAGATAACTGGCTGAAGGACCTGGCAAACAAACAGTTGCTCATTGTGCCTCAAATATTGACATTTTGTCAAAAAGAGATTTTCAATTTTTGCTTCCTTATCTTTTTGTTGCACAGTAGACTGCTTTAACTTTGAATTGCTGTTTTCTAACCATCCACAAGCAATAAAAGGAAACATTGCTTGCCCCCTGAAACAGCTCATGGGGGTGTACCAGTAAGTCAGTCATCTAGACATTCATTTAATCCATATGCTTCTGTAGTTGGGCTTCCAGATAACCTTTGAGGGCTCCATTCTCCTCAGCTAACTGCAGCTCTAGAATGTTTTCTCGTTGGGCGTTGCTTTCCTGGAGGGTCCATTGGTTTCTAGTAATTGCATTTTGAACTCTTTAAAAAAGAATTAAAAGATAATTTCGCAGTAGAAAAATCATGGGGAAAGTTTCGAAAATTCTCTTTGGAATGATGAGTCAGTGCAGAGGAACAGCTGGGGGCGGCGGTTCTGAATCGCGTTGGCGGGAGCTCTGGACGTAGGGGCGAGACCCGTCTGGCAGACTCAACCCTCGCCCAAATGCTAACTTTACTTTTGCTTGCAGTCTAGGAAAGGGAGCGACCCAGACAAAGAGAAGAAAGGCCTGGAGAGCCGCGCGGACAGCATCGGGAGCGGGCGAGCCATCCCAATTAAACAGGTACACTTGTCCCCTTCCCCGCCTCGCTGGAGACACACCTCGGTGCAGCCTGAGATGATGCTGGCTCGGGCACCAGGGTTTGTTTGATGTGCTCTGTTGATGAATGTAGAAGTCACTCACTTGACATCAATTAGAAGGGGCTCCTGTGAGTATTAAAATGGGATCATTAGAATAAGACGAGGGACTAGAACAACAGCTCTAATGAAGTACGCTCTGCCCGCCTGCATATGGAGTGTGTTTCCATGCTGCACCAGCTTCAAAGGCTGCCTTTGTAGCGTGGCTTTGATTGGGCCGCTGGCCGCCAGGCGACAGGGGTAAATCAGATCGCTGTAGAAGAACCCCTTGTGATCACAGGAATAGCCTGACGTGGCCCTAATTTGCTCTTGCAGACGGACATCTGAACACTGTTTCAGGCTGGTCTGTAACAACGAGGCAATTAGTTGTAATAATCATAGCTGGCGTGTCAGCTGTGCGCTCTTGTTTGTAATTTGCTAATGAAGGGATTGTAACTTTGATTAGGTTCAGTTTCATTTAGACCTTATTATACACAGGAACATTTACAGCTGTAATGTGGGGCCTTAATTAAACTTCCCCATTACACAACAGGACTTGAATTCAAGCATTTGTTTTGGCCAATGTTGCTAGCCTGAAATGGGTTTTCATTAGCCCGGAAACTGGCTCCTAAATTGCTTCACGGCTCTAGCAAGACACACTGGAATTCACGTGTGACATCTTTTGCTGCTTCATTTCCGAAACAATAAGAATAAAGAGTTCAACCCTGCTCAGCGGCTCTGGAAATGTCATCTTTTTTGGTTGATAAAGAAAGCCAATTGATTTAGAGTGTGTTCTGTTTGGGTGGGGGCGGGAAATCTGTGAGCAGGAAATAGCTCTGTCTTCCATGGATGATGCTGGTGGCCCATTCGTAGTTCTGTGATCTAGGGCGTCCATCGCCTTTTCCATAGCTACCATCCAGCTTCATCCAGCACTTGGCCTGTGCGCGTGGGCTCTGAGGGAGAGGCAGTGTCCATGCAGATACAGCGGGCTCTCCTCAGCCATGCAGGGTTCACCTGTTCGC